>NW_004949103.1:7886538-7909868 GCF_000317375.1 Microtus ochrogaster
TTGAGAGAGAGTTGAAGGGGAGCAAAGAAAAATATAAAGCTCAACAAAAATAAATTTACAAAAACAGCTTAGTATTGACTTCAAAACTGGCACGTGGACCAATTGATTGAAGACACTGACATTAAGCCATACTCCTATGAACACCTAATTTTTGACAAAGAAGTCAAAATTGTACAATGGAATAAAAGCATCTTCAACAAATGGTGCTGGCATAACTGGATGTCAACGTACAGAAGACTGCAAATAAATCCTTATCTATCACCATGCACAAAACTCAAGTCCAAATGGATAAAAGACTCCATTTAAAATTTGGGGATTCTTTTCTCTAAAACTAAAGATTAGCTCCTGAAACTATTTAGCAACTAGTGCAGAAGCATCTCAGCTGGAATGCCTGAATCCATACATATTAGCTTAGTCTTTACTACTCCTGGAGGTAAGGCCCAAGCAAGAACAAGGAATTAGTCATAAGGGTTTTCATCATGGTGTGAGAGCCTTATTTCTCTCACTGTTTCTTCTTTAATCAGAATTACTTCTGGATTCTCTTTTCACCAGTTGCATAGTTGTTGCAAAACAATAAATCACACTGATCTCTCCATGGTCACACACACCAAGCCAACAAACCCAAGTCAATCTGTGGACATAAAGAAACTAGGTGTAAAATCTATGTTCATCAGGAATGATTTAATATGAAAGTAGTAAAATCGATTTCAGCATACAGGTCTTCTGAGGTTATTGTTGGCTTTCTTCTTGGTAAAATTACATTTTTACCTGTAAGTGTTTTCTTTTAAGCTCCTGCCTGTCAATCTTATAATTTCAGAAGGCTATTACTTGAAGTGTCCCTTAGGTCTGTAGCATCAAAGCCATTCTGTCCCTTTCATGATCTCATTTATGAAGCTCAACCCAAGTCTGATTCATTTTCTGTGATGCCATTTGTCATTAATAGATTCATGTTGTTCATTGCTTCCAGGTCCACCATCTGAGAGCTATTGAAGTGCCCTCGAGCTCCTCTGGTTGCTGAATTCAACTTTCTCTTCAACCACCATTGGAAACGCTTATCTGGCCAATTCAATTGCCATACATATCTAAATAATCACCTCTTCTTCCTTTAGATGGAGTGGGGATTCTTGGAAGTCCTATAAAATGTTGTAACTACTGTGCAGTCACAAAGAAGGTAAAAGAGATACTAGCATTGTAGAAAATCATCAGAAATTCTATATTCTAAGACAAGAATATCCACAGAAGTCAAAAGTGAGGGGATGCAAGGCAGAGCAGAACGAACAAAAGAAATTAATAAGAAAGCATAAAGAGGATGAAAGATTAACAGAAGCACAGGAAGACAAAAAGATATCAGTAATATTAAACTCTAACATAGGCATGTCATATTTTTTTTTAAGATAGATCATTGTGGAAAATATTTTGAAGCCGAAGACAAGACAGGTCAAGAAAAAAAATGTGTTTTATTGAATTAGGATTTTAAAGCTGAAAAAGCAACTAGATAAAAAGGCATCTGAGGACCAATCAAGATAGACATTAATGAAGTTTGTACAGTGAGTTCATCATGCTAGGTTCATTGTAATTACAGGAGACATGCCCCATGTTTATTTAGGTCCTCTGTCATTACTGTTCTCTGTTTCTCTCCTGTGAACATGGGATGTGGCCGCACACAACATGACTGAAATGACATTGGCCTGGGGCAGATCCTGGCTGCGTTTTTTTGACAGGTACTTTTACTTCTGTGTTTTCGGGATTGCTGCTGTTTCTTTCAGACAGCGCTGCTATGTTATGCATGTAATTTCAAATTCAACAGACACGTTGGCAAAGGTGCTGGGATTTTATTAAAAATACAGACAGGGATGAAGTTATATCATTTTTTTCTGGAAAATAGATGCAGATGGATAATCCTATTAAGCAAAGCAAGAGTTGAAAAATGACAAATGTCTCAGGTCTTCTATTATTTAAGGATATATACATAAATATATCTGTGCTACTTCAGAAGCACAGAGGAATCCTGTATATGTGTGCAAACAGACAGCTCTCAGGATGAGTGCTGCTGTGGAGAGGGAGGCAGAGCAAGGGTCAGGCTCAGCTTGCTGTTATGAGAATATTTCTAAAATGTTCTATTTTTCAAAACAATTGCACACCTTAGTTGGAGTTTAATCATTCTGGTGTGTTTTTTGTCTTCTTTCTTGATTACTCATAATCTTTATTTTCTTTTCTTATTTATTTTCTGTAAATTTTGTCTTGCCTTGCATTCTCTCATTTTTGTCTTCTGTGGATAGTCTTGTCATAGAACCTCAAAGAATTTCTGTTGCTATCTTGTCGACTTTATATATAAAGTTATGTATATAAAGATGACATAAAAGCTTCAACAAACCATGTAGGGAACAAAGGAGATTAATGGGAGGATAAAAACATCCAGGACAGTACATTATGTGTTAGAATACCCAAAAGTTATTATATATTTGGATGAAAAAGGCCTTATGTAGCCAATATAGCAGAATAAAAATTTCCATTTAAAAAAGCAGAATAAAACCCCATCCCCTGGAATCCATACTAGAGCCCATAGCCCTAGAAGCCTTACCAGAGGCCAGCCTGGTCCTAGGGACTCCAGGTAAGATACCATCCATCCAAGAAACACTTAAATGTTCAACATCTTTCGCCATCAGGGAAATGCAAATCAAAACAACTCTGATTTCATTTTACACCTGTCAAAATGTCGATGTCTAAAAACCTAAACAACATCTCATGCTGGAGGGAATGTCCATGAGGAGAACACTCCTTTACTTGTGGGAGTGCCAACTTGCACAGTCACTTTGGAAATCAACATAGTGTTTTCTCAGAAAATTGGGAATCAAATCTACCACAAGACCCATGTATAGCATTCTTGGTTATATACCAAAGGATGCTCAATTACACCAGAAAGCTCTTTATACCAGATTTATTTGTAATTGTCATAACCTGGAAACATCCTAGATGTCCCTCAACCTAGTGGATAAAGAAAATGTGGTATATTTATACAATGAAGTATTACTCAACTGCTAAAAACAATAACATCATTAAATTTAAGGGCATATGAATGGAACTAGAAAAAAAAATCATCCAAATTAGATAACCCAGACACAGAAAGACATAGATAGTATGTACTCACTCATAAGTTGTAAATTAAAGAATAACAATACTACAATTCACAGACCTAGGCAGACTATGTAGCAAGGAGGTTTCAAGTGGTGTTGCCTGGTTCTTCTTGAGAAGCAGAAATAGAAGATTTCAGGAGTGGACTATGAATGCATGGGGAGAGAAATATGAGAGATCATATTGGGGGCAGCAGAGGGAGAGATTACTGGAAAGGGGGGAGCAGAGGCATTTCAGGGTGCAAGAGAATCTCCCAGAAATCTTCAAGAATGACCCCAGTAAGTCTCCAAGCAATAGTGAATACGTGGTCTGAATGGCACACTTCCTGTGACCAAAGGGAGTAGGAAGCCAACCCAGCCAAATAACCTTAGACCTACAGTCTCTCTTACTTATAAGGTGTGCTGGGATAAGGGTGGCCTAGATATTGAGGGAGTGGTCTAGCAAAAAACCCATGCCAGGTGAGTAAGCCCATCACTGACACCATCTGAAGCACCAGGACCCACAGGTTGAATGGCCCAGAGACCTAGGATAGAACAAAACATGACGGAAGAAAACCATAATGTCAATGTAATGATGCCTAATGATATTCTGCTAATGCTTATCAGCTGTGGCCTAGCCCAACTGTCATCAGAAAGGCTTCATCCAGAAACTGATGGAAACAGATGCAGCCCTACAGCCAAACATTAGATGGAGCTTGGGAAATTCTGCTGAAGGGCATGAGGAAAGATTGTAGAAGTCATAGGGTCAAGGACACCAGGAGAAAACTCAGAGACAACTAACTTGTGCTATTAGGGGCTCACAGGGACTACACTGACAACCATGGACCCTTCATGGGAACTGACGTAGTTACTCTCTCCGCATGTTATGTTACAGTGTGTAGCTTGGTCCTCTTGTAGGGAGCAGGGGTTGTCTTTGACTCTTTTACTAGCTTTTGGGACCTTTCTCCTCATACTGGGTCACCTTGCCTAGTATTAACACATAGAGATGTGCCTAATCTTATGGCAACTTGATAACCATGTTTGCTGACAGCCATGGGAGATCTGCACTTTCCTAAATGCAGATGAAGGAGGAGTGGATTGGAAGGTAGGAACAGAGGTAGGTATGGGAGGAAAAAACTGAGGGGAAACTGTGGCCAGGATGTAAAATAAATAGACAGGTAAATAAATAAAAAAGAAAATGGAAAAACCTGGGACAGGAAGATAAAAATGTGGTTTTATGATAGGGTTTGAGTTTTCCTCTTTTCCTTATAATCCAACCCAAACTATGGGCATAAGTGCCATTTTCTGATTTAATGACAATATCTACATTTCTTTGCTTACATTTCTATAAAGTATTAATTTTTGGAAAAACCAGCCATTTGGCTGAGTAGATAGGCACATACACTGTTGTTGCAGAGGACCTGAGATTGTTTCCAGCATCACAGTCATGTGACTCACAAGCACCTGTAGCCTCAGGTATGAGGGTCTAATGCCTTTGTGAGGACCTGTACTTATCTGCTTATTTCCGTACCCAGATGTACATCCAGACAAATAATTAAAAATAAAATCAGTCCTTAAAGAATGTCTAGCATCTGCTTGTCATGAGAACCAGTAACATCAAGTAATGTTTATGGCAGGAGAAACTAGGTTTCAGCTTTTGAGAATTATGACTTTGTAAGGTATACCCAGGTGTCTGTTGCCCAGGACCAGTCTCATGGAGGCCTCACCTGGGGCATGGAATGTCCTCATGTGAGTTTAATTGAAGCTCCCTGGTCCAGAATGGTGCACACACTTTAGGAGGTTGCTGTCAGGCCATGGTGGCTGCTCTGCAGATGGAAGTTGCCCTGATTTCATAAAAAGGCAGCAAGTTGAGCCTGACCCTTGCTCTGACTACTTTCTACAGCAGCATTCATCCTGAGGATTGAAGGCTTGCACACATGTGCAGAATTTCTCTGTGCTTCTCTCTATGACTGAAAAATGCTGCTGTGACCCACGGGTTCTGTGCACCGCAGGTCTTGTGGCTGCAGTCTCTGTGTTGTTGAGAGAGAAGTCCAGGCCCCTCTTTGGAAGTTCCATTTCAATTGAATAACTGAGAAGACCCAATGAAGCTACAAAACTTGCAATTTTCTTTAAATATTTTTATTGAAACATTTAAGTCTTATTTCTTTTTTGTTATGGTCTCACGAATCTTAGGCTGGCATCAAACTCATTATTCACAACGACCATGAACTTCTGATCTTCATGTTTCTAATGTCTTAATGCTGTGATTTCAAGCGCATTTCCCCATTTCTGTTTTTATGTAGTGCTGTGTATCACATCAGGGGCTTTCTGTGTATTAGGCATTTTAACAACTGAGCTATGCCTCCAGGTCCTTAAGCTCCCCCCTTTTTACTGTTTTTATTAAGCTATACTTTTTCTCCACTCTTCTCCCTTCTTCCACCCTCTCCTTCTACCTTCTCCCATTGATCCCCATGCTCCCAGTTTTACTCAGGATATCTTGTGTTTTTCTATTCCCATGTAGATTAGATCCATGTACATCTCTCTTAGGGTCCTCATTGTTGTCTATGTTCTCTGTGGTTGTGAATTAATGATGTGGGAGTGATTTCTTATTAATAAAGAAACTGCCTAGGCCCCTTGATAGGCCAACCCTTAGGTGGGTGGAGTAAACAGAACAGAATTCTGGGAGAAAGAAGCTGAGTCAAGGAGTCACCATGATTGTCCCACTCCAGACAGACGCAGGTTAAGATCTTTCCTGGTAAGCCAGCTCATGGGCTACAAAGATTAATAGAAATGGGTTAGATTAATATGTAAGAGCTAGCCAATAAGAGGTTGGAACTAATGGGGCCAGGCAGTGTTTAAAAGAATACAGTTTCCGTGTAATTATTTCGGGTATAAAGCTAGCCATGCAGGCGGCCGGGTGCTGGGGAAGCGAGCCCCGCCGCTCATATTTCAACAAATTAATTGTAGGCTGGTTTTACTTTCTTTTATGTCTAAAAGCCACTTACGAGTGAGTACATATGATATTTGTCTTTCTGGGTCTGGATTACCTGAGTCAATATGATGTTTTCTAGATCCATCCATTTGCCTGAAATTTTCAATATGTCATTATTTTTTTTTCTGCTGTGTGGTACTCCATTGTTTAATTCTACCACAATTTCTTTATCCATTCTTCAGCTGAGGGACATTTAGGTTGTTCCCAGGTTCTGCCTATTAAAAGTAATGCTGATATGAACTAGTTTAACTGGAGAGGAGGTGGGGTAAAGGGAACACTCCTCCGTTGCTGGTGGGAGTGCAAACTGGTACAGCCACTTTGGAAATCAGTATGACAGTTTCTCAGAAAATTAGGAAACAACCTACTTCAAGAATCAGCAATACAACTTTTCAGTATATACCCAATCATACCACAAGCTCTCCCCCTTTTTAACTAGAAACAAAACAAAACAAAAAAATAATTCTCAAAAGAATAATACTTCATTTAATCAATATAATTTTATTTCACAGACTACACAGGAAGTACATACAAATACAAAATGAAATGATAGGATGCCTTCCTGAGTCCCGCTGGGTCTCAATTAGCCTGCGTGAATCATCTATGATTTTATTGGAATAGGTGAAGCTTTGGTAGAAGCCAAAGTCTGTATTGAGACCATTTTCTGTCACCTTTATCTCCTGCTCTTCCCAGTCTCATTATGAGCAAAGGGTCTTGATTTTTATGTGTGGAAAAGACTGTATTATGCTAACTGGCTTTGCTTCTGACATGACCTTCACAAGGCAAGAGGCTGAGCAGAAAATCAGCCCACGATCTAAGCCCATATTTTAAAGTAACCTGTCTGTTGAATGTCACCCTAATGATGAGAATACTCTGGTACATGCTACCTAACTGGCTTGTAGACTGTCATTTTCTCCATCCCCTACCCCAACAAGGAAGACATAATTCATATGATCTCTTAAAATCCCTTTTCTCTTTGAGAACACGTAGTCACAACAAAAGCATGCTTCTGAGCAGAGATTTTCCCAGTTGGGCTACTGGTCAACAGTATTAGAACTAGATAGGAACTTACTAAAAACACACTTTCAGGCCGAACCCTTCAATTAATTGTAACATAAATTCTGAGCCAGGACCCAGCAATCTGTATTTTAACAAATCCTCCAGGGAATTACAATGCATGCCCCAGTTGGCAAGGCTCTGGTGTGGATCAATGGGCAATACCCCTTTCTCAGGAACAGCTGAGTCATTTAACCCCTAGAAACCCCAGTCTCTTTATGCACACAAATTGAATAGTTACACCTTTTTAAAATAATTATCATGAATTTTAAATGACACATGAGCACCTAAGACACAGTAGGTGCTCAGTAAATGCTAGCCAAAATTAAAAGACCAGGAAGCTTTAAAAGTGTAATATAAAAAAGAAAAAAGGATGAGCTTCAGACTTCTTTTCTTCCTTATATAACATCTTTAGCGTTATATAATGTGCAATTTGCATGCAAAACATCCCACCCCAGGGCATCATAGAAGCCTTGAAAAATCCAATATTATGCAGACAGGCAGAGCTGGCTGCTAAACCAGGCTTAGAAACTAATTTTCCCTCTTTAAGGAGGTGACATTTGCACATTCAACACAGCAGCAATAAATTTAGGCTTCCTTACCACCCCCTGCTGTACATGGGTTATTATTTTTATCAATAGTGAAGTTATTTCTCTTGCAGTATTTGGAGCTGTTTTTGTGCCTCCCTCATTCTTTCATCCACACTGTAGTTATCAGCAAACAGCTCATTAGAAAACCAACAACAACGAAAACCTAAAACCATTTTAATGGCAAAAATGAGATTTGAGCATTTAATTAAGCTCCAAAATTACACTTTCCATTAATAATTGGGAATACACGCCATGTCAATTAAAAACGGATTAACAGCAAAGGCTTGAAATTTGGACTTAAACGTAGCCTGAATTTTGAAGCTGTTTGTATTCTCAGAGTATCCCAGGCAAGTACTCGGGGGAAACAAAGAAATGCTTCTTCTCCTTTGGAACTTTCTAGAGATTAAGAAAGCCTTTTTTTCCTTACCGGTGGGCAGGTGTTGACAATGCATCTATCATGTTCACGGATATGCAGATATGCAAGCCACTGTAGACAAAAAACAGATAACTGGGTGCTGAAAGGACCATGATGCTAAAATCCAAATAAGCGCTGAGGAAATGGCTCACTAATGAAAACACTTGTCATACAAGAAAGGAAACCCAAGGATCGATGCTAATGAAGACTGGGTGTGGAGGCATGCCTGTAATTCCAGTCTTACAAGAAAGCTGTTAGGGCGACGAGCTATATTGGTGAGCTCTGGGTTCGAGTGCGAGATCTTGCATCAAAAGAATAAAATGGAGGGGCAATGGAGGATTCCTGACATCAACCTTAGGCCTCTGCACTCTTGTGCACACATGTTAATGTCCGTCTACCATACACACGTGCCTGTACATATGCCAGCCTCTGTGCATTCCACACTCACAAACACAGTTGAAGAGAAAAAGGAAAAATTAAACAATAAACTAAAGTCTAGTGTTGCTGGTCTGATGCTGATGCTAAATTTTAACCTGGGTCAACTGAACACAGGGATTATTTGCAACGAGAACTTCTAAGAATGATAGAATCCATCAGTCAGCAAAAACTTGCAGAACATGGACGCAGGGTTGGGTCTCCTATTTCAAGCAAGCGTTTCTTTTTTTTTTTTTTTTAATTTTTTTTAAGGAGTTCTTCCTGGGGATGGGGGTGCATCTGGATCCGGGGCAGGATTGTTTGCTCTTGGCATTGTTGAGCCTATTAAACTGAAGTTGCAAACTCATGAATTTGAAGTGTGAATATGCTCCCACTTCTGGCTCTCCCGTGGTGGCTCTGGGAGTGTTGTTGCCAGCCCCTGCTATTCTTGGCTGCACTGCCTCTCTCCTACATGAAATCTCTAGAGGAAGCTCATGTTCTAGCATGTTGTAAGTGAAGGCAGGAGAGCACTTAACAGCACCCAGGACTCAAATAACCTTTTCTTTGGAGAATAGCAGAGATTTAGAAGAAAGGAGGACAGGAGAGGGCTAAGGTCTTCATCTCATCCAGAATATGGCCCTTTAATACAATTCCTCGTGTTGTCATGACCCCCATGCATAATTTTTTTTACCTTTACTTCAAACTGTAATTTAGCTACTGTTATGAATTATAATGTAAATATCTGATATGTAGGGTATCTGAACATGACCCCCAAAAGGATCATGACCCAAGGGTTGAGAACTGCTGTACCTAGAGGGGAAACCATCTTGAGAATAGCAATCATTTGAAAGAGTCAAAAAATGTTATCTTTCTCCTCTATGGAAATCTCAATGGAGATGCCTCGTGGGCAACTGGGAACTCTTCTCTAGTTTCCTTGTCTCTACCTCTGGCCTTTGTACATCCTCCTCAGATTCATTCTCTGACTTTTGTGTTTGTCGTTCTCTCTGTGGTTTTGTAATTATCGCTTTGCCTCATCTCTCTCTCTCTTCCCTGTCTCCGTTTCTCTGATTTTATTTTCTTTCTCAGTTTATATGTGCTTCTTTCCCCCTCCTTCTTAGTCTTAGACATTCTGTAGCTTCACTTTGTCTTTCAGTGTGGTCTACCTCTTCTCTCATTCCTTTTCTTTTTTGTCCTCTCTCATTCAACTGTTTCTTTACTTCTTCTTTTAATTGCTATAAGTGGTTACCTAGGTTCCAGGAGACTGTGAAAAAAATCAATACTGATAAAAAAATTATTTTGTGGAATTTCTTACAATGCCTGTTACCCTATCACTTTTAATGTATTGAGCACTGTTCATCTATGCAATTGAGCCCCAGAATATGAGAATAGCAAAACTAAAAGAAGCTTCAGAGCATACCAGATGCTCCCCTTTTCTTTTCCATAAAGAAATTGATAACCAGATGAGAAAAGGGAAAAACCACAAAGTTAACATGTTTCAAAGTAAAGACTGGTATCTGCAATTTTTAATTAAATGTTAAATTTCAAATATACATTTGATTACTCAAGAATAAAACTATGAATAATTCCACAAATATTTAATAATTTTTACAATCTTAATTATGTTCCATGTCATATGATGTCTAGAATATATACTCAGAAATCTACAACCTATCTGGAAGCTATGTGTTCAAGTGTTAGGAAACTCTTATTGTTTGGATGAGATAGTCCTCCAAAGCGTCATGTGAGAAAGGGTAATGTCTATAGTTTGTCACTGGTGAGAGGTAGGGGAATCTTTCTTATAAAGAGTTTGGTAAGAGAAAGTTAGGTCTCAGTAGACACAGTCTTAAAGATAACTGGGCTCTGGCCTCTCCTCTTCCTCTTTTACTCCTGGTCACCAAAATATGAATACTCAGTGGTGGGCTTCACATGTCCTTCCCTGACACAGACCCCAAATCAATAAAACCAAGAAGTCATGGACTAAAATCTTTAAGACTAGGAACCAAACCAATCTTTTAAAAAAGATGATTATATCAGAAATTTTTAACAACAATAAAAATGGTAATAAATATATAGACATATAAATGAGATAGGTGAGGCAGATGTAAAATTGTCAGTTTACATGATCACATTTCTTTGACTCCATGAATGAAATTCTCAGCAATAAAGACAATTTGAAAATTGGCTAGCGTGGTTTTAAGACTTCAGTAAGAAGCTAAAAATATTCTTGGCCTTAAATCTAGACTTTGGGGTGCTCCATTTGCGTATCATTTGGCAAACGCAAGTTCATGGAATCATAGTCTCCTCCTAGATCTGGATCGTGAGAAAATGGAAAAATGAATCCCCAGAGCCTCCATATTCTTAACAGTTGCATATTACAGAGGCATACATAGATGTTTGCCTATTAAATCTTTCCTTTGGCTTATAGGGAAATAAGCCGGAGAAGTTCCTGTATGGAACTATGTGTCTGGAGGACAGTGGCAAAGAGTTAAAATTGAAATCCTCGCTAACATCTCAGTGATGCTTTCTTTTAGCTGCTTAACAACTATGACAGTAGTTCATAAGAGTCAATCGTTTTCCTTTTGGGAGTAAATCCCTAGCATATAAGGTGTGTTTGACTAATAACTGCCTGGACCAGCTTTGCGATGCATGCATTTTTCATAGTGGATGTAAGTCCATGCCATTGCTCAGGAAAACTTTTGCAGGGGTGAGGGTGGAAAGTCTCAAGTAATGCAGTAGTTTGTAGATCACCAAAGCTTGCTTCTATTTGAAAACTTAAACAGGTGTTATGTCTGTGCTGTGAAAAAATTCCATCAGTCAAAAAGTCTAAAACTCTTGGGATGGGGTCTATTATTACCACTTTAGTGCAAACTGTGGAGAACTGGCTTAGAAGAAGTGAGGGATAATGAAAACTAAGATGAGAAAACTTCTCTAATACTGATGCTGATGAATTCATATTGTCCTGCATCCATAAGTAGGCAGTAACCAAAGGGTGCAGTGGGAGTAGAGACAGATAATCTCACAACATCTCCAGCCTCAAGGACTTTGTATAAGACATAGGTTGGGCCTTTTGAAGAGCAGCCAGTATATGGTATCTGAGTATAGGCAAAGGCAGCTCATTCATTTCCCAGAAGCCCAGACCCAAAATAATCATACAGAAGCAAATCAATTACAATACTGTTTGGCCAATGACTCTAGTGTATCTAAAGCTAGTTCTTACATCTTGAATTAACCCATTTCTATCAACCTATGTATCACCACTAGGTTGTGGCTTACCAGTGCCAGCATGTTAGTACTTTGGCAGCTACATAGCGTCTCTTCAACTCTGACTACTGTCTCTCTACATCTCTGTTCACATTTTCCACCTGGCTTTATTCTGTTAAACCATTGGTCAAAAACAGCTTCTTTATTAACCAATGACAATAAAACATATACACTGCATACAGTGGGGAATCCCACATCATCTGAGCAGTAAGCAGCTATTAGTATGTCTCCTCAAAGCGGCACGGGATAGTGTGAAAAGTACATAGCCAAAGAGCACCTACTAAAATCTCCAGTATCAGGAATAAGAAGATGTCTTTTGAGTTGTTGGTCAGGGTCCTCCAAGAGATTCTCAAAACACATAGCCTATTGCCATTGCCTTTAGTTGTCTCCCAGAGGTGGAATGTAAGTCCCTATTGCTGAAGGCACCTTGAACTTCAGATACTGGTCCCAAAGTCCTTTAAGCTGGAATTGAGCTGAATGTTTCTGTCCTGAGGACTATTGATCACAGTACCAGAAGGTAACATGTAAGCAAGCTACTTTACTACCTAGGTATAAAGCCTTTGAACCACAAGAATGACAACACACACCATTATAACTCTAAGGGTTAAATAGTAGTAGTACACATACCTTGGTGGTAACCAATAACTGTAATTAGATTTCAGTCCCATTTAATAGGATAGAAACTATGTCTGGTAATAGAAATCTAGTCACCCAAGGATAGTGAAGTCATGGATCTTGGAGAAGAAACTACACCGTCACTTTACTAAACCAGCATAATCCATAACCACATTCTATATTTGTCCTTAAACACACAGGTAAGTGTAATCCTCACTCTCATCAAGGAGAATTCACCTTGAAACAGACATAGGCCATTATAGGAAACCACAACAAATCAAAATGAGAGTTGTGGAGCCCAGTTCCGCTGGATACATCTACAAGATAACTTCCACACTTAAGATTCACTCAGGAAACAGTGGGGAAGAGAGGGGGGAAAATTGCAAGAACCTGAGGAACAGGAAGTTTAATGTGAGACTGTCTCCTAGTAATGTCAGAAGCTACAGCCATGAAATATCACCAATACAACTGCTTAAACGTGAGTTGAACTAGGACAATAGCAATAGACATACCAAAGGAGATAAGGGAAAGACTACAAAGCCTCAACCACACATAAAAAAAAAACTATAGATAGCTAAAGATGACTGAGAATGGAAGAAATCATCTTCCACAAAGAAGAATACACCAACTGGTTATCCAATACTAAATGGTAAACTCTGAAAACATTTGTACAAGATTATATGTATTAGCAGGTTATACTTAGAAATATATCTGTATAAAGATACCTGCATATAGATATGTCCTTTTTCATATTATTATTTCAATTGCATAGTGTGGGATTAAGAGTCCATGAAATCTCAACTTTCCTAGTTATTTCCAGAACTATAATTCCATCTGAATTCCCTGATTGGATTTCTAAAGAAGAGTCTGGCAAATCCTGAAACATAGTGATGAGTATGAAATGAAGGTGGTGCCTATTTCCCCTTGGAAAACAACTAATTAAAAAAAAAAAGAGGAAAAAATTGAAAGAGACCAGAGAGGAATATATGGAGAGTTTAAGAGAAGAAGTAGAATAGTTAAATGTGATTATGGTATAAACGAAAAGATAAAAGAAATATTAAGAAGAGAAACATGAGTCAAGGACTTGTTGTTTTAAAGCCAATACAAAAAGCAGTGAGACTAAACGAAAAAGAATGGGATCGTTAGGGCACAAAAAGAAAGACCCTGCACATACATGACTTGAGAACTGGCAAGTTATTAGCCCTGCATTCAAGGAGTCCTGTTTAGCACATCCATATTCCATTCCTGAGAAAGACAGATCCTGAGGGATTTTCATCTTTACAAATTCCTTATAACTCATGATCTGACATCTTCGCCAAGTGTTTTGATTCGAGCATGTGTAAAGCTAATTTTTCAAATGAGCCAATGTAGAGACCACAGGAATCCTCTCCTGGATCAGGTGATCTCACGTAGAAAATTCCACCACACGGGGATATTATGCCTTTAACAACAGCAACTGTGCAGTTTTTCCTTGTGAAAGACTTGGTCTGTCAGGCAAGAGTAGCTGCATGGTTTCAAAGAAATCACTGCCCTTATGCATAACAGTTCAATTGCATGGAGTGGGATTGAGAGCCCAGGAAAGCTCATTTTGTCTAGATGTTTCCAAAACTATATTTCCATCTGAATTCCACCAGGAATCTAGATAATTCTGAAATATGGTAATGAGTCTGGAATGAAGTTTGTGGCACATCTCACTATGGAGTTGAATATTTTGGGGCAAATGCTACTTTCCTCTAAGAGGTTTTGAATAGAGATACTGGTGTGTGTGTGTGTGTGTGTGTGTGTGTGTGTGCGCTCCCATGCACGTGCTTGGCATATGTGTAAGTGGGTGAGTTAAGGTGATTTGGCTTAATTATATGCCTTATTCATACAGATAGAGACAAACAGAAATTAATTCCTATTATTTCACTAATCTATGCTATCATCTGAAATTTTACCATGACATTCTTGAATGTACATCCTTTATCTACAGTAGCCATAATTGCTGGGCTGTTCCACTAATAGTCTTGTTTAGAACTGTATTCATAACATGTTTCTTTGCCATTAGCATGTTTCAGTAAACAACAATTCTCATGTCATTAAATTTCCTTCCATAAATGTGGGTTCAGTCCCTTAGAAGTTAAATGATATATGTAGAAAATTACTTTTTGCACATGGAAATGTGGCCCTTTCCTAACCAAAGAATCTAAGTAGAAAGCTTGGATCTCATAACAGATGATCTGGTCATTTGACACCTGTCTTTCAAGTAAAACAATGTGCCCTGTGTCTCAGCCTTTCCTTCCCCACAATACCAAACACTTAGTAAACTAGGTTTCAAGATTAGCTCACTTAGTTTGAATCTTACCTGTCAAGATTATCTCATTGTTCTTTGTTGACTGTCTTAACTACTTTGTGTCTCTGTATTCTGATTTGTGAAACTAAGATTTTAATGGCACCCACCTCCTTGGATTTTGTTAGGATTAAAATGGTCAATGCACAGTTAGATTCTTTGGTTGTGCGGTTTTAGCTAAAGGAATCATGAGCTAGACTAATGTCATGGAACCTGTCCCATGTGACTTTTTTTCTGGTAGTTCTTGAGGTTTTAAGTTTAATATACTCTGAGTTGACTTTTTTTTCTATAGTGTAGTAATTTACACTAATTTCATTTCTCTGTGTATAGGTAACCTTTTGTCTCATCAGTACTTATGGGAGAGACTGTCATTTCTGTGTAGTGTGTTCTTGGCAACTTTGTCAAAAACTGATTGACCTTTAAAATCTTGATATATTTCTAGTGTTTATGTTCTGTTTCAAATTGAGGAAGCCATCAATCAACTGAATGAAAAGATACCCCACGAAGTGCAAAAACATATTTGAAAATAATACATTCTATAATGTGTTAGATTTCCAAAATTGTAAGAAACTCAAGTAATTCAATTGTTATAAAACAAGTAATGTGATAAAAATTAATAAGAGACATGTAGGCATTTCTCTTACAAGGATATGCAAATGGTCAATAGGTATGTGAATAATTCTGAAGATCACTAATTAGCAGGCGAACACAGATTGAAACCATGATAAGATATTCTCTCATATCCAGAAAAATTGTTTAAAAAGGGATAACAAAGACTAGTGTCTTAGTTACTTTTACATTTCTATAAAAAAGGTATTGTGGGAATTCATTCAGTCTTTTAGATAACAGCCCATTAAAGTGTGGTCGAGGGTACTACAAACACAGACAGGAAATGTGCTTTTTTTCCTTTCACTTGGTTGGTGTTCAGAGTTTGTTTTGCAGTTTCCAGTGCTCACAGAACATATGAACACAGCATCTCTCTTATTGTGAGATTTTCTCAACAAACACAATAAAGTCTATCCTTTATTGTGGGCTTTCATGGACTTTCTTTAATTACACTACATTCTGTCACCCAATGTGGGTAAATGTTATATACAAAAACAGCATTCTAAGGCAACTTGTAAACGAAAACGTTTAATTTGTGAGCTCATGATTCCAGATGATTAGATTGTATGACCATCATTACTGAGAGCACAGCATCAAGCAGGTAGTCAGTGCTCTCAGAAACTTTTCCATCACTAATAGACATTTAGATGACTGTATATATTGGGTATTGTGAATAGAGGATCTGTAATAGGAGGCAGAATGAGAGAAAGCTGACTGGGAAAGGCATGAGCTTTTGAAACCTCAAAGCACACTGTCAGTGATATATTTCTTCCAATAAGGATGTACCTCCCAATCCTTCCAAAACAGTTTCAATATTTTGGAAGGTTATAAAACTTCTGAGAGGTTCTCCTGGGAAAAGTCCATGACTGGGGTTGGTTTTTAAGGGTTTATAACTTCACTGCATTTCCTGTTCTTATTCTCAGTCTTCCTTGTATTATGGAAGGGATATGATCAGATAGTTTCTTCATCCTTCATCATCCCAATGCTGCCCTCCCATGATGGACTCAAGCCCTCTGCAATCATAGTCAAATAATCTTCATCTCTATTAAGTTGGTTTGGACCATGTATTTTTATCCCTGCAGTAAATTAGTAATTCATACTAACCTTAAGATATGAGTAAAAAGCATGTTTGAGCAAAAAGGGGAATACAGCAACTCAAAAGGGAGAATAGTATAAGAGCTATCTAGAGACCAAGATGAGGATTAGGTAGGTGGATTTTGTGAATCAAAGTAAGGAGCTTGCATTCAATTACAATTGCCAAGTAGTATTTTAGAAATTTTTGTCAGGGAAATGGATGCTAAAACGAATCAATTAGAAGGAGGCAGGATTCAAGCGAGGAAACAGAGCCCCATATCATCCTCATTTCCTTTTAGTATCCTTGGACTTGGAATGCTCCTAAACATAATTAATTACTCAGTGTTAGAGAAATAATGGATCTTGGAAGATAATGAGAACCATCACTTTACTAAAATAGCATAATCCACACTCACAATATAAACATTTATCCTATACCCACATCAAAAACTTTTCTTGGCAACAAAAAGAGACTACTACATAAAACCACAACCAATCAAACTGCAGAGCTGTGGATGCCAGTCCCAATGGATACATCTACAAAACACTCTCTTGCCTAAGGTTCAGGGAACATTGTAGGAAAGGGTACATAAAGACTGTAATAGTCATAGGATCATGGATTTTGCAATAAAGTTGTGTCTCTTATTAATGTCAGAAGGTACCCCATAAAAGTCTCTCCAACATTGTTGTTCAAACATGAGACAAATGAAAACAACACCAATAGACACATCTATGAGAACTGAACCACACAAAAATAACTTCAGGCAACTAAAGAAAGCTAAGAGTAAAAAAAATTGTCTTCAGTGAAAAGCAAACCAATTATTTTGTTATCCAATACCAATTGGTCTGACTTGAAAACATAAGTAACACTATACAGACTGAACAGGTTTTGTTTAGTAATATATCTCTATATATGTACATGTATGTAACACATTTAATGAAAATTAAGACAATGAGTTCGAAAGAGAGGAAGGAGAGACATAGAGAAAATTTTGAGGGTTCTGAGTTCCTTGCTCGTGCTCCCCCTCCTTCTGCTCCTGATTTGGACCTTGAGATTTCTGTCCGGTGCTCCAATGTGGGTCTCTGTCTCCTTTCATCGCCTGATGAAGGTTAATATTCAGGAGGATGCCTATATGTTTGTCTTTGGATTCACCTTCGTATTTAGCTTCTCTAGGATCGCGAATTATAAGCTCACTGTCCTTTATTTATGGCTAGAAACCAAATATGAGTGAGTACATCCCATGTTCCTCTTTTTGGGTCTGGCTTACCTCACTCAGAATAGTGTTTTCTATTTCCATCCATTTGTATGCAAACTTCAAGAATTCCTTGTTTTTTACTGCTGAGTAATACTCTAATATGTATATATTCCATACTTTCTTCATCCATTCTTCCATTGAAGGACATTTAGGTTGTTTCCAGATTCTGGCTATTACAAACAATGCTGCTATGAACATAGTTGAGCATATACTTTTGTTGTATGATAGGGCCTCTCTTGGGTATATTCCCAAGAGTGGTATTGCTGGGTCCAGGGGTAGGTTGATCCCGAATTTCCTGAGGAACCGCCACACTGCTTTCCAGAGTAGTTGCACAAGTTTGCATTCCCACCAGCAATGGATGAGGGTACCCCTTTCTCCACACCCTCTCCAGCAAAGGCTATCATTGGTGTTTTTCATTTTAGCCATTCTGACAGGTGTGAGATGGTATCTTAAAGTTGTCCTGATTTGCATTTCCCTGATCACTAAGGAAGTTGAGCATGACCTTAAGTGTCTTTTGGCCATTTGAAGTTCTTCCGTTGAGAATTCTCTGTTCAGCTCAGTGCCCCAAACCCTGATTGCTCTTCAAGCTGATGAGGGAGAGCAACTTGATCGGGGGAGGAGGAGGGAAATGGGAGGCGGTGGAGGAGAGGAGGCAGAAATCCTTAATAAATAAATAAATTAAAAAAAATAAAAAAAATAAAAAAATAAAATTTTGAGGGGAGAAAAATGGAAGGAAAAATTATGTAATTATAGTCTCAAAAATAAAAGAAAAATGAGAGCAGAGAAAATAATGTTTAATATAAGATGGATTAGTTTCAACAGTACATTTATGGGACACTGTATAAACTGCAATGGGGGTAGGGTATAATTTTCTTTGTTTACAAAACCCATACGAAAGGTGGTGATAAAAGAAATAGAAAACAATTTACTTCACCTATGCATCTCAGAAAATCATGCTTTTATTATTATCTTTTAGAATTTTTACAGTCACTGACCATGAATGTACAGGGTTGGATTAAAGCTATCATCATAACAGATTTAAACTATGTTGAATTTTGTGTTCTTCACATAATAGCTACTATCTTAGTTGCTGTTCTTTTGCTCTGAAGAGACCAATGACCAAGGAAACTCCCAGAGAAAATGCACTCAATTGAGGACTTACTTATAGTTCAGAGAATTGTTCCATTATCTTCACGGTGGGAGCATTGCTTCAGGTTGATGTGGGTTTCCCCTCTGTACACTATGAACATATTTTATTACCATTGGTTAATAAAGAAGCTGATTTGGCTTATGGCAGGGCAGAATATAGTTAGGCAGAAAAACTAAACTGAATGCACAGAGAGAGAATGCAGAGTCAAGCATGCAGCCATCCAAGAAGAAAGATGTGAGGTAACAAACCACAAGCTTTGTGGTAAAAATGGAGAAGTAGCTGAGAGCTATATCCTATTTCACAAGCAGAGGGAAACTGGGCTTTTGAAAGTTCAAAAGTAATACATTTCATCCAAAATGTTACCTACTCTAACAAGACTACATCTCCTAAACCTTTTAAACTCTTCGCACAGTTCCACTCCCTGGTGACCAAGCATAAAAATATATCAACCTATAGGTACCATTCTCATCCAAACGACCATAGTTACCAAAAGTGTTTCCTACTTTTCTTACAGTCAGAAGCACATATATAAATATTAGCTTCCTTTTTATTCATTCTTCTTCATTTTTTCTATTACTATGATAGGGAAAATCTTAGGAATAATTATACTTTACATTTCTCTAAATTTCTCTGAATTTGTCAAGTGAACAATCCAGTCTCTCAAACTTTTATGTTCTGTTACTGTATAATGAGTACTGACATTCTTTCAATTATGTGTAAATTGTTGCTTAATTAAACTTCCTTGTTTATAACTATTTCTTGGTCATTTGACATCATGCCTTTGAGCACCATCTTCTAAACAATAATTGTGGTTTCAGAAGGGAAGGCCTCTTTTCACTATAAATTACCCCAAACTTACTATACATGGTGTTGCACATGAGATTATTTTGCCTTTCATATTTCAGAGAGTCCTGGGGTTCCTTTGGCAGGCTGGCAATTTCTAATTAAAATATATACTCATGGTTTAAACTCTGGATAAATAAAGTATAGGAACATGTTTTTGAATTCTTTATCTGACTCTCAAGTGACAGAATTTTTTCTAAATATTGGGCACACTTACTCCATTCTCAAAAAGTATAAGCAAAGAAATTCCACAGATATATTGTTAGAAAAGGACTTGTCACATTAATAAGTTTTATCACTGCAGTAGGTCAGAGTGACCTATCACTTTCTATTTATGTATCTGCCTTAGTTAACAATTCTGCAGAGAGCAAAATAAGAGATAAATCAATGGTAGACAGGCAATTGGTAGATTAATAATAAAAAATAAATCTGGGGATGATAGATTCTATATATATATTTAGGATAGATAGAAAGATAGATAAATAGAAAGATATAAAGAAAGAGAGAAGATTAATTATAGAGAATGGATATTAAAGTCGTGAAGACCCACAAGTGTCATCATCTACTGTCAATTAGCTAGAAAATAAGACATTGGAAGAGTAACTCAGTCCAAGGCTGAAGATTTTAGAACTAGGGTCTTCAGTGTCTTGGGGTAAGTGAAGACAGAAGATGGGTGTCTAGGTTCAAGAAGAATGGCAAGAATGATTTTACCCTCCCTTCACTTTTTGTTTAATCTAAGGTCCCTGGGAAGAAGATACTGCCTGCTCGATCTGGCGATAGAAAATGTAATTTTCTTTGATTGCTAATATAAAATTATAATCTAGTCTGGAGACACTCTTAATAGACACAGCCAGATAAACAATTTAAAAACTGACTGAGCATTTAATGATTTACCAAGTAAACCCAAACCATTAACCATGGTGTTATCTATGAATAATATTATATATTATAATAATATAGTAAAATTATATATATCATAAAAAATGAAAGGCTTCAATTTCAATTTATTGAGAATTTTTTATGACCAACCATCTAAATTTATTAAATGCTCAGTAAGTTGAACTATTTAGAGGGTTGAACATGGATATAGAATAAATTCTCCTTTAATCATCACCCAGGCCTCTGATGAAGATCTTAGTTTGAAATCTATGTTATGGTTGGGAAACAGAGACTGAAAGAAAGTGTGCAAATTCTCCAAGGTCTGATGGTAAGAAGGGGTCATGTCTTGGCTATAGATCTGCCAGATCTCCATGCATGCTGCCTGTTCCCTTGCAGGAACTGAATATGTACTGCCTGGTTATTTATTATGAAGCTGATGTTTTTCTCACTAATTTGAATTTACTCTTGTTTCTCTGTAGGTATGTATTTATTATCTTGGCATGTTTAATACATATGTTTTCCCCAAGAACTTTAAAAAGATCTATTTAGCAGGAAATATTAAAGCTAAGGGAGTCGTAAGCTGTGCAATGCGCAGGTCTAATTTGATTAGCGTGTTTGGAGTGTGATCGCAAGAAGTGGGAGAGATATTTTTTACAATGTTTACTGACAAAAACTTCCTTGGGTTTTCAAAAAGTGAATGAAATGAGAAGATACCTCATAACAAGTGCACAAGTTGAGTTGAGTGATTCCCTATTGATTGTTTGAGGCCCTGAAGCACCTCAGACATTCCCCATGTCCTTTTTCTCTCACTTTCAAGATGGGCATAATAAATACTGTTTTTCACAGATGAGAGAAACACAGCAGAGATATACAATAACTTTACTAACACCAAAGACAGTGAGTAGCAGACAGGGATTGAACAGATGTCAGGAGGAGCCCAAACACATGCTCTAGTTGCATATGCTGTGTGTAGGGAGGTACTTGTTTGCTGTAAATTGCTTTAAATTAGAGGCTTGAGAGAGCATCAGCGGAGGGGTACCACAAGCAGAGTATGGATCAGTGCAGGCTGATGTTTTACATCTTCCACCATTTTCCACTATGGCTGTAGCTGGTGAGAAAAAGGTGACACTGATAGACTCAGTGCCTTTCACTCCTGTTTCCCTTTCAAAATTTCCCTTCCTTCACTCTCTTTCCTTCTATTCCCTTCCCATTTTCTTTTTCTTTTCCCTCTTGTTTCTTTCTCCATCTTTCTTACCTTCTTATATCTATCCGTTCAGTAAGACTATACTAGACACATGATATTAGGTATTGTGAGAATTGAGATGAGTGGCTCATGATCCCATTTATACTCAAGTGATGAAGACAGGTGAACATTTGGAAGCTCAGTGTTGTCTAACAGTCAATATCTGTAAAGTTCCAGGGCTTTCCAAATGAATGAGTAATTCCCAGATTTTTAAGCAGTGAATATGAAGTTGAGAGATGGGCTACCAGAGTCCAGGAAGGGAATAAATGTCCATGAAGTTGAGAGATGGGCTACCAGAGTCCAGGAAGGGAATGAATGTCCATGGAGTTGAGAGATGGGCTACCAGAGTCCAGGAAGGGAATGAATGTCCCAGGAAACCTGCAGTGCACAGCGAGTTTTATCTAGCTTTGGAAAATAGGCATAGATGTTAACTCACTAAAGGAATGAGAAGAGGAAAGATAGTCATACCAAGAGGATCTTGAAAGAAAACACCTGAAGTGAAAATCAGTTGCAACTGCATGAATGTAGTAGGAGCTGCGGGCCTGCTTTTCGTCCCGCCCGGCTCCCACATGGCTAGCTTTACACCAGAAATAACAACACACAAATTGTATTCTTTTAAACACTGCTTGGCCCACTAGCTCTAGCCTCTTACAGGCTAATTCTCATATTTTCCCTAACCCATTTTTAGTAATCTGCATAGCACCACTAGGTGCACTTACCAGGAAAGATTCAGCATGTCTGACCTGGCGGCTTACTTCATTGCATCTGCCCTGGAGAGGGGAGCATGGCCTCTGAGCTTACTTCCTCTTCCTCCCAGCATTCTGTTCTGTTTACTCCTCCCACCTATGTTTTAACCTATGAGGGCCAAGCAGTGTTTAAAAGAATACAATTTGTGTGTTGTTATTTCTAGTGTAAAGCTAGCTGTGCTGGAGCCGGGCAGGACCAAAAGCAGGCCCGCAGCTCCTACTACAGAATGGCTCCCAGACGTGTGGACAACTGAATCCACTGAAAGCCTGAGAAAGCTTGGGAGAGAATAGAGTAAAGCATGTTTTCTTGGTAGCAACAATTTCTCGGTTCTGCTGTGCTTGCTAGAGGCAAGCAAGCACTGAGGCTTCCTGACTCAGCTTTAGCTGCAAAACCTAGCAGCTCTTTTAAGAGGTCCTGCCACGAAACACTTAAATGGTGTTGATAAAAAGCTGAACGCATGCTTTTCGGTTTTCAGCTGTAGCAGGAAAAAAGCTGTGCCATTTAAAAATGCCAGCTTTCTGGGCTGTCCTGCCAGGACAAACTCTGACTGTTTGAGGCAGGAGGGCCGACTACAGAGAGAGGACTTGAGTGTTGTCTGTGGACATAATGCTTACTTGCTGGCAGGGACCTTGAAACACCATAGACTTGTGGCAATAAACATGGCTACAACTGGTACATCTGCCATAAGGCTGGAAAGCTAAGGAATGGGCTGGATCTAGCTGCCAAAGCCACGGCTTTAATCCTACCCATATT
>NW_004949103.1:7910015-7920093 GCF_000317375.1 Microtus ochrogaster
AGAGAGTAGTTGGGTGTGGTAGTACACACCTTTAATCTCAACACTTGGGAGGCAGAGGGAGATTGACCTCTGTGACTTCAAGGTGTGGTAGCACATGAGGACTTGAGAGTGATTTGAACAATGGCATACAAAAGATAGATAGAAGGTGGGGCCTTGAAGATTGCAGGGGGGCAGTTAAGACTAAGCTGAGACTGACTGAGGAGAAATTTGCTATTCTGGAGGATTATTATTTTTATTATTGGTGGTGGTGGTGGTGGTGGTAGTGCTGGTAGTGGTATTGTTATTGGTGGAAGATCTACAAGAATATAATACTTAGGGATGAGCAGAGGTCCAGAGGAAAGCACACAAAGTCTTTGAGTGTGAAGGCAGAATTACTTCTTCCTCTGGTAGCTTTGACCTTTTAACAGCATTATGCAATAACCCTTGTTCCCCAAAGATGACCACCCATATGTCTTCCATCTTTGGCAGGGTTGAAACTTTGAAAATCAAGTGTTTGCTTCTCTAGAATTGTGAATTATAAGCTCAATGTCCTTTATTTATGGCTAGAAACCAAATATGAGTGAGTACATCCCATGTTCCTCTTTTTGGGTCTGGCTTACCTCACTCCAAAGACAAACATATAGGCATCCTCCTGAATATTAACCTTCATCAGGC
The DNA here is from genome assembly GCF_000317375.1 of Microtus ochrogaster. Taxonomy (NCBI): domain Eukaryota; kingdom Metazoa; phylum Chordata; class Mammalia; order Rodentia; family Cricetidae; genus Microtus; species Microtus ochrogaster. Next base: position 7,910,670 of record NW_004949103.1, read on the forward strand.
GATGAAAGGAGACAGACAGAGACCCACACTGGAGCACCGGACAGAAATCTCAAGGTCCAAATCAGGAGCAGAAGGAGAGGGAGCACTAGCAAGGAACTCAGGGCCGCAAGGGGTACACCCACACACTGAGACAATGAGGATGTTCTATCCGGAATTCACCAAGACCAGCTGGCCTGGGTCTGAAAAAAGCATGGGATAAAACCGGACTTGCTGAACATAGAGGACAATGAGGACTACTGAGAACTCAAGAACAATGGCAATGGGTTTTTGATCCTACTGCACATACTGGCTTTGGGGGAGCCTAGGCAGTTTGGATGCTCAACTTACTAAACCTGGAAAAAGCCGGGCGGCCCCTGGACTTACAACAAAGAAGGGAACCCTGATTGCTCTTCAAGCTGATGAGGGAGAGGGACTTGATCGGGGGAGGGGGAGGGAGATGGGAGGCGGTGGCAGGGAGGAGGCAGAAATCCTTAATAAATAAATAAATTAAAAAAATAACAAGAAAAACAAAAAACAAAAGAAAAAGAAAATCAAGTGTTTGGTCAGTTTGTCCATATCTATATCATGGGGGTAGCATCCACCAAGGAGAAAAAGCAGCTTGTGCAGAAATGAAGCTGCATATTTAAAGCCTGTCTCTGTGTATACAATTACACCTGCATCAGGATGCAGTGCCCATTTTTCTCTGTTTGGTCTTTATCCCAGTGTCCCATGTGCTGCACTCCTATGATCTTGAAAGGCTTGGGGAAGCAAAAAGCAGAAGCTAGTTCCTGAAGATAGTACACTTTGCCTAAATGAGAGGTGGTAGTTGGGCTCCTCTGTGAAGCTACTGATGCCAGTTTGTGTTGTGTTGGTGGTCAAGACAGCCAGAGTTGGAACAGGTAGATTGCCACCCTCACAGACACTCATGAAGGAATTTCCAAGGAGGTAATCCTTTTATGGTGCTTGTGAGGTCTGAAAACTTGTAGTAAGGTGTTACCTGCATGGTATTGGTATGGTCATTCACATATTGCTCTGGATGGTACTAGTGCCCCTCCTAAACTTCTGTTTTATACAAAAAGATCTTTTGATTAACTTTCTGCATCATGCATCACATCTGAGACTTTCTGTCATAAATGTAATTCCTCTTGGGACATCGCCCTCTGTATTATGGAAGGTCATGTGGACTGTTTCCATATCAAGTGGACTCACTAACTTATTTCAGAGAAAAAAGTTATCTCCAGGTTCCTACACAAAACCAGACTCATGCTGAGGGAGTTGATTTCTTGGCTCTCAGGAATTCTGCTGGGAGAGTGAAAGTCCCCCAGGTAACCCTTGCTAACCTGCAGTCTTCATGAGTTTTTCATCTGCAAAATCAGCAATGAGCTTGTTTGGCAGAGTACTGACTTTATCCATGTCAGTTGTGACCCTGATGTTTGTGGAGATGTTGTGAGGATCAGCCTCGATGTTTATCTGAAGTTCATTCTGTGAGCGACACAGAATCAAAATAGTCATTGCTATTTAGGAGGAATTTCCCACATACAAATTTAATGTATACAATAATCCTATATAATCTGTACCACTATCATGGTCATTTTGCTGGTTGAGTGAGTGCATTATAGAGATTAAACAAGTCACAAAGGATCCATTGACACTCCAGGTGGGGTTTGCCTGGATTTCTGTTCTGCTTTCATCTCTATGTGATATACAGCTAGCATCACCTTTTGATATTTCAGTCCTCATTATTGGCTGCTCTCACTGCCTGAAATGTGTCACTTCGATAAGATTCCACACTTATTTTAGATTTTCCACAAATGTCACACTCTTTGACGAGCACTTTTTTTGAGCCTCTCACATCCAAATCAAAATTATTCTTACTTCTATGTCCTGTCACTGCTTGTATTCTCTCATGTTTGCTGTATTTACCCACAAGGCTGTGAGCTCTTCCTAGGTCTTTCTTCCATCTATCCATTGTACTATCCAGGTCCTTAACAAATATTTTATGAACAAGGGTCTATCTACTGTGCCATCCAGGTCCTCAGTAAATATTTTATAACAATGGAATAAAATATGTTTCTGCTGATTCAATCAGAAAAAGTGCTTAGTGTATTTCTGACAGCTCTAGAGTCTGAAAAACATAGCCTTTCATGCTTTCTTTATTGTATTTTTGTGAATCTGTGTCATTTAGTGAATGTTCTACTTGATATAGAAGAGAAAAAGAATGATCTAAGAGTTCCTGCCAGATTTGAAGAACTTTTATCAACTTCTCTTGCTTTATCATCCTCTTCTTTCCTCTCCCAACTCTAGGGTTTTTCCCTTCTAAAGAAAATGAATATACAGGTTGGAAGATGGAATGTAACATCTGTAAGTGGTTTTGGTCTGAAATGTCTCATCGAGAAGCCATGTTGCAAGGAGGGTGAGTCCTAGTTTCTTCCTTAGAATTATTACTTACTATCCTATTTAATGTATGATTCATATTTCCTTTAAATAGTTTTCAATTCAAAGGAGAATTTAAACTTTTGGCTAGGCATCATACTTATGTGCTGGGAATTTTAGAATTTTAGAACTATGCCTGATAGTGCAGTAAATTTTTCTTAAAGTTATAGTCACCCTAATTATTATGAAATTAGTATTGATTGATTTGAAAAATGTAATAATTAAGAGGGACAGTTGATTTTTAACAGATAAAAAATATAATCACAAATATATAGTGATGTCATTCTTGATGGCCAGGGAATATTTCACACCTGACTCATGTTGACTTCAAGACTCTTGGCACAATAAAAAGATATCAATGAGAAAGAAGAAAGAATTTCTTAGAAGGTCTTGCTAGAGACTAGTCCTGGAATGAGAACAAGGTCTTAAGTCATGTTTCTTGGCTAGGTAGATAGTAACTGCATCAATCACTGCCATAATAATCGACATATGCTAGATGATACTATCTTTATCAAACTTTTACTGAGTTATATTTTACATGAAGAATTTCAGTTTATTTTCATAGAAATTTATCTTCATTGAAACTTTACTAGATATATGTGTTATAGTCACCAAGTTAAGGATAGTAACTTTCCCACTAAGACACTGAAATCCCAATTGAGACTTCTTATAATCCAGAGCCTGATAATCCAATCACCTAAGTCCAGCATATTACCATTTTAAAATCTTACACATTCTTTTTTTTTTAAAATAAATCTATGCTTACCAAGCAACCTATTAAGTGCAATTATTTGCACTTCTACCATTGAAAATCTCCCGGGAAAGTGCTGATCAGTGTATGTCAGTTTGCTTTATCTGATGTTTGTTATTTCTCATTGCAAGTTGGCAGATGAGGTACTGGGTTGATGTACTACTTCATGAAGCTTGAGTAATGGGATCCCAGTCCAGGGATGCTAACAAATACAGAATTTAAGCTTGTAGGTATATAGGCAAGGCTGACTACTGTGATAAAATCAGTACCATATTGCTCTGGGTCCATATGACTGGGACACTATCTCATGTTTTGCATATGATGCTTCTCCATTTGTTTGTATGTTTTCTTGCAACCAAGACTTATGAAGATGCCCCAGTGAATTACAACATTTGAACTGATTGCAAATTTGGATTATCCCCAGTCAAATGTCAAATCTTATGAGTTTGAAATATATTTAATTCACATACCCCACCAAGTGTCATAGCTTACCAACAAAGTGTGATGTATATCAAGCCTTAAACTTTTCTATTTGTAAGTTTCTTTTTTATGAGAACTTTTCTCAGATAGGTTCTGTTTGCTGGTGGTGAGCAGGAACACCATGGCTCCTTTAAGGCCAATGGCTTAACAAAATATAGCCAGGCTGGAAAAGATATACAGAGAGTAGGTAGATTGAGAGAGAGGCCATGTGGTTGCTGCAGGAGACAGACACCAGACAGAATCTTATGGGTAGGTCACAACCACGTGACAACATACAGATAAATAAAAATGGGTTAATTTAAAATATAAAAGTTAGACAATAAAAACATGACTTAACAAGTCAAGCAGTGTTGTAATAATAAAGCTTTTGTGTGATTACTTTGTATCTGGGAGGCCGGGAAACAAAAAAGGGGCCTCTGCCTACAGTATACCAATATTTAGATCTGTCACATCTTGAGATCTTTCCTTAGACCACATTAGGGGAAAAGAAATAACAAGAACAAGCATGTGAGGAGATAGAGCATGTTGTTAAAGGAGATCTCAATGGAGTTGGCCCATTGAGTATACCTATGCCGTGAGGAGATCCTAAGAGAGTGTTCTGCTGTGCTGCTTCTAAATGAACTGTGCAAAGTGTACTTGCTTGGTGGTGTGGGATGAGCCCTGTCTCAGGATACTCCTGTCCTTGAACAGTTAATTCCCATCAAATGTGGACCTAATGATTTCCTTCTAACAAACAATACATGGCAATACCTGTGATCTCCCTCTTCATGGGGTTCTCTTGCCTTCTTGCTCTGAGAAAACCAGATACTAGGTTGTGAAGCATATAACAAGTGAAGACAGCCTTTGGACAGTGTGCACATGAGGACCATACATGCTTCCTTTAGGGAACTAATTCTGATGAGCAGCCATATGAGTGAACACAGAAGCTCTGTGATACATAGGTACATGAAAATACTCTGTAAAACATATATTTGAAAGCCTTATGTTTTGCCAGAAAAGGACTGCATTTATTTTCTTCTTCCTTTCTCTGCCATATTTGGGAATATGAGGAGGGCTGCCTATTAAGGAAGAAGGGATGTCTCTTAAGACAAATGCCAATAAAATCAACATGGTCAGTTTTTTGTTTGATTGATTTGTTTGATTAATATTACTTTTGTTTTCATTCTGAGTGACCCAATTTTATGAGACTATTTGGGTAAGAGGAAGCAAAGCCCAGATCCTATCCAATGTCGTAAGTACAGTCGATATCCTGGATAAGAATCTTTGAAAAGTTTATTAAGTAAAGGGAAATCTTATTCAGAAATAAATCAGCTTTAGAGACTCAAGGGAATAAAACCCAGATTACTAGCGGGGAAGCAATAGGAAGCCAGATGCTGTAGTGTTCTCCTGATGCTAGCTCTTCCTGGCTGTAGATAAGGCTGCTTCTGGCGCTGAATATGAAAAGAAAGCTCCTATTTTCTGTCACTAAATTTGATCCTTGAAGTATTGTCTTTCAAATTCAGACAACCACTTCAAGTTGGACAGTTCATTAAATTGGTGAAACAAAAATGTCAGCCTGGGAATTTTTTTCAATAATTGTAGAAAGACATGTATGAAGAAACTGCATGTTTTTTTTTTCTTTTGGTGATAGTGTTTAATGTAGTTAAGAAACATAGCAAATGTAAGACTTTCTTCTGTAATGTTGCAAGTAGACCATCCTATCAAAAGAATTATATAAGAAGAAGGCAAGTAGCCATCCCTCAATGTTCATGTGAGCTTGGGCCCAAGACTTTCAGCAACCACCCAAATCACTGGAAGAAAATTTGCATATAACCAAGAATGTTTTCTCAAGTACTTTATATAATCTCTGGATTATACATAACACCTATTACAATGTTAATGCAATCTATGTAATTGTTATTGCATTATTTAGGAAATAAGGATAAAGTAATTTGTACATAGTATAAATGTAAGTATTAATATAATTATTTAAATTCTCTTCTGATTGAATATGGTGATATAGACCCTTAGATATAGAAAGTTGACTGTATTTCACCTTTAAATTGTTTATTATTAAAACTCAACTTTCCCCAGTATCCCATAAAGGTGAAGTATCCAAATTTCACTGGAATAAGAAGTAGTATATTTATAATAAATTTGTAATTTTCCACACTGCCATTTTTACCTTTGAAAGTGATTCTGTTATTTACTTAGTAGTTCAATATAAAAACTTTGAAAATGTACTTTTCTTTCTTTTTCTTCATTATCGGTAGTGATACTTCATTTGCATTTTAATAAATAAAGCTTGCCTGAAGTTCAGAGAGTAAAACAGCTGTATTGATCAGCCTTACAGACCAAGAAGTGATGACACACACTTTTAATAACAGTAACCACACTAGTTTGCCATAAGAACTGGGTGGTAGTGGTGCATGTGTTTACTTCTAGAACTAGAGAGGAATATAAGATGGGAGGAGAGAGCTCTCATACAGTCTCATTTTGAGATTCCTGGAGGCAGGATAGCCTTGGACTGAGGTAGAGATAAGAGCGAGTGGTTGACTGCTTTACTTTTCTGACCTTCAGGTTTAATCCCAATTTCTGTCTCTGGGTTTTTATTAATAGTGCTACAACTATCCACAACAAATGCACTTGAAGCCAACATTGATCAGAGTTTGATTAGCCCTAATGAGACACATTCAGCCTGTCTAGGTGTCCACCAGTTCTAGAAGGATCCAACCTAGAGGGTGCTTAGTGAAATAGGGTTTAGGAAACAACCAGAGTAAAAGGAAACAAATATTTTTCACAGCATGTATTTTTTATCAGCCTATCACATTTTTAATAAAACTACATAGTGCTGATAATAATATTTTGTGGAACATTGGATTGCAGGGTGAGGCAATAGCTGGAAATATCTTCAGTCTCTTTATCTTCAAGGTTTTATTGCTATTCAAATTTGAGAAGTAACTGAGATCATGGAATAAGCCACTTTGTCTCTGGAGAGAAACACGGCCATCTTAATTTTGTTGCATTGACTCACTGGTGAATTATATGTTTGGTCCTCACACCAGCCTCCCAGAGTTCATGTAAAGACATCATTTAGTTCACATATAGAAATCTGTTGTTTTATAGCTTCCAATTTTGTCGTGGACATACATTTTGTATTTGCTGAGACCCATGTGTTCCTTCTTTATGAAATAAAATAAAATAAGAAAATAAAAATTCATGTCAGGCAATGAAATTCAATTTGTCTTAAGAGAAATTCTGTAAAAGTTGTAATCTATGTGGCATTCTGATATTCTACAATGTTCTATGGTGCACAGGCAGCTTTAGCTGTCATTATCCTCATGTTAGAAAAAGGATGATTGGGAAACTGGTTCTTTTGCTAAGGCAGCTCACAATGATAATAGACTATAATTGCAAGCTCAAAGTAGTACCTGGAGAAAAGTTGCCCCAATCTAGAACAAACCAAAATGTTAGTTTGGGTTTTGCTTGCTAGGAAGATGATGGTATTATTTCACAGTTATTCATTTTTCTCTACCTTTGCTGTGAGTCTTGAAATCTGGTCAATCCATTGGCCATTTTCAGAAAGAATGGGTATAGGGAGACAGGCTGTAGAGCCCTTTATTTTTGTACCATACTCCTTTTATTATCATCTCCTTGCAATGACTGGCATAGGACTTACTTTCTTTGCTAGGTAGAAATTTGGAGTCAAAGAAACAGGATGCTTTAAGTTGAGCAAGATACCTCCCTCCTCTGTGCTCTGTGAAATGGTCCCTCATCTGGGAATCAGAATGCATAAAGCAGAGCTGAGGTCGATGAGGACAGGAAGAAATGCAGGGGAGTAGCCGGGGAGATGTCTGATTTCCTTGCTGCAATGACCTTGTCATTTAGTTTGTGGTGTACAGCACACATTTCCCCCACTAGCAATGAAGGGGAGGCTATGTCTTACATGCCTACATTCCTGGACCTGGACACTCTACTTGGAGAACCTGAAAGATCTCACTAACATCAGATTCATGATGAGTCTTTTAGAATGTCATCCATCTATGCTGATAGATTAGCTGATGGGTCATAGTCTCACTTCTGCCCCCTGTTTGGGTGGCTAAAGGCATTAGTTCATCAGATATTTTGTAACTCTCGAGGTAGGTACACTGGATTGAAAACATTACACTTTTTATTGTGTTATCTGACAATATCTGTGCTGCCACTGATACGTTTCCTCAGCATGTGGCTGAATTTGAACATCTATTAACTTGTTCTCCTCTGTTCCTTTATAGTCAGGAGACAGCAGCTGTCTTCTGAGGACAACATGCAGGGCATGTGCTAGTGATGTACAGTATTTGGATGTGAATGCTGGCAGGGACCAGTAATTTGAGAGAAGTATCTGCGCCTACTTTTCTTGTTAGGGAGAAAGAGTCAACTGGAAAATTCTGGATTGCAGATGAAGTGTTCTTGAGTGACTTCAGAGGCATGGAGGAAACAGTCCCACTGAAAAGTGTCTAGAATTGGCTAAACTTCTTTGCTCCAGTGCCCATGTCAATCATTTGGCCAACTGATAATTTTTTTTTTTTTTTTGCTTTCTCCTCTTTCAGTAGTAAACTTATTTTGATTCAATAAAATAAACAACAAAGTATTTGTTTGGTGAAAAATTAGGCATTGACTTTTAATTTCTCCACAAAGCTGATATTTGTGGAACTTCTAAGTTGCTGCCTGACATTGAACCATCTACCATAAGGGTCCTGTGTCAGGTTTCAGACTCTAGCACAGCATAATGAATTTATATCCCAAACTGAAGACCGTGTGAAATGTGACTTTTTATTTGCATTAGTTGAGATTATCTGTAAATTTATTTTCATCATTTTTAAGGAAACAGAGCACCACTTTATTTTAAGGAAAAGTTGACAATGCAAAGGACTCAACAGAATTTTTAAAATATCTCAAACTTGTGAAGCTCTTCCTCAGTCCATGTCGGTGTTATAGGTAAGCTTACTTACTTTTTAGCCATCTCTGTTTCCTTCTCTGCTTACAAGTAAACTCATTATTACAAATGGAATTCTATCACTTATTATCATTACTTGGAAAATTTGTATCTCAAGGAATATGCTAAGAACGTTATCCCAGGCTTATTCAAGGGTGCTTGGAACCTACCTGGTTTTGATCTTATTCAGTGAATTTGGTAAATAACCCCTGAAAAACTACAAGCACTGGGCTAGGGGCACAACTCAGTTGGAAGAGTGCTTGCTCATCTTGGATTTATAGAGTCCTGAGTTTCATCTCCAGCGTTCCATACACTGGATGTGTTACATACACTGGATATCATGGTACATGTCTTTATAATTTAGCAGTTTGGAGGTGGAGGTGGGAAGATAAAAAATTCAAAGTAAACTTCTGCTTGAAATGAGTTCAAGGTCATCCTAGGATACATAAAATCCTATCTCAAAAGAATTTTAACAATTTAAGTATTATAATATAAATCAATCATGGCAAATAGAGTGCTATATAATGAACAGGTTTACTATTGTGAGAAACACAAATGGAAGGCTTGTAGAATGTAAGTCTTATGTGAATAATCAGAATACTTGTGTATCCCCTGGAAATGTCTCTGGGTTTCTGAAAAATAACGCTGAGAAAACTGATGACTGTATAAAGAGACACAGATGAACAATAGAGGAGCCAAGTGTTTATTCCTAGATCATCATCTGAGAAGGCAGATGTACTGGCCCTGCATGGGATAGGGTCATGGCCTGATGCAGCAGTAAGTAAAATTGAACTTGGGGCAACGGGATGATTGGGATACAGGAAGGT
>NW_004949103.1:7920806-7922700 GCF_000317375.1 Microtus ochrogaster
CTTAATAAAATAAATAAATAAAAAGAAACTGCATCAGAGCAGTTTCCAGCTTCCTACAGAAGCATTCATTCTAGAAGGTATATTTTGTTTTGTACTGAATTGTATATGTAAAGTAAATTTCTAGAAGTGGAATTATTTTGTAAACAGAATTTTTCTTCAGTTTTTGACTGAGGGGAGGTTATGGAACCATTACCTCCCAAAGGTTAACCAATATGTGGAAGAGCAAGACATGTTTTTATTCTGATCCTGGTATTTTGATTTGATATGGATTCGAGGAGAGAAGTTTTAAATTGCTCATAAATCATAATTCACTTCAATAAGCTGTCTCCTAGTTTTAAAGGCATGTATGTCTCATTAGTTTATCATACTTTTAACTATTAGAATATACAAATTGAGATTTTTAGGTGGATAATTTACTAAAGTATTTCAATAAATGTATTTGCTATTGTTCTAGTTAGGTGGTATAGAGTTCACACTCATAGCAATGCAATAGAGATTTGGGGTTTTAATTAGCTAGTCTTGTGTTCTTTTGAGCAGATTGGAAATGGTATGAGTAAATCATGCCCAAGGCATGTTCTTCCTCAGCTCACCTTGAATTTACTGTACAGGGTAGGATAGCATTCAAAAGTGAGCTCTGATCTTGTCCCTCAGTTCCCACAAAAGCTTATTTTCTCTGCCCTTAGCTCATTGCTGTCCCAGCTGTGCCAGGCTTCACACAATAGAAATCAAAGATGTGCAAACTCCTGACACATCACACAGAGAAGCAGCTAAGTTCATTCCTTCCCCTTTGTGGATAGGGCTCTACTGAGAGCATTGGTATGCAGGTAGATTGCTAGAGATGTCTTAGTCTATTTTTCAGACAAGCCTCAAACATGTATCTAGGTTACAGCTTTGTCTAATGCCATTCTTCAGAAAAGACTTTGAAACTGAATTTGATGGTTATTTGATGTCAAGAGATGGGCCCTTATGACTACCTTTGAGGGGCTTATAGTGAAGATGTTGGACATACTGCAGTAAAATACACAGTTTTATTTTCTTCTTTTATCATTTTTTGTAACCCACCCTGGAAGGAATCCTTATAGGTTCTCATTATGAAGAAATGGTGTAATTCTCTTGAGCAATCATTGTGTTATTTGTATTTCAAGAATATTGCAAATCTTGTTTTCAATTTCTCCATGGCTTAGTAGAAAACATAGAAATGAATTTGATATTAATAAGCAGTAGATTTCACTTAAATATCAGCTCATCCAATCCAGGAAAAGGAGGTTACATCCTTTTCTGTGCAACAGTTATTTGTGCATTTGTCTTTCTGCACAGAGGTTTGTAATACTTTCATTGGATTCTATAAAGATAGTATCTGCAATTTTAAATTCCATGTCTACAAAATGAGAAAGAATTTGGGGTTCTCAGCTGTCCCTTGCCACCAGTTTTAATAAACTTAGTTTTGCCATGCTATGTTTGTATGATAAGAGTTCCACGAACAATAAGATATGTATATTGTTTTATATTGTAGAAGTTAGCTCAATTTGGGAAATAACCTGGCTAGCTAAAGTATAGAACAATTATATATTTTTTGTTATAAGGGAAAAACTCATAAAACGGAAGAAAAAATCCAAGCTCCACTGTGCCCTGCAGGAATCACAGAGACAGTGCACCTAGGCCTTGCACTCCCGCTTTTTTTCCTCAGGGTTCCAGAAAGCCACACCTTAACTTAGCCCCATCTCTTAAAGATAATTGTTTAACAAAGCTTCCCCATCACCTCCCCCTTTTATCTAAACAAGAGCGATCCAAACCCAAAACAAAACTATATATAATAGGAACAGATATCAAGTATAAAATTACAACCAACATAAACAATATTAAGCAAGAAACACACGGCAAATGTTTTTTTTTT
>NW_004949103.1:7923360-7948084 GCF_000317375.1 Microtus ochrogaster
ACATCCCATGTAAGAATGGATGAAGGCCCTATCATACAACAAAAGTATATGCTCAACTATGTTCATAGCAGCATGGCAAATGTTTTAATAAACATTCAATTCCAAAGAGTCTAAATCTTTCATCAGGAATAAGCTTGGCTAAATCATAAGAGGAAGGTAACTCTGACTGTCTAATCTTCAAACCCATCAAAGGCCTGAGAAGGGAGATAATATTGCTTGAGTCGAGCAGGAAGTACTATCAGCTTCCAAAGCGATCAGTAGATGATGGAGACAATTGGCAACCTGAGCAATCACCCAAAGTCTTATTTGCAACCTTGAAGCAACCAACTTTGGCAAAGGCCTAGCATAACTGACAGACCATTTTTAGAGGAAGGAGATTTTGGGGAAGGTTTGGCAGTCCTTTCCCTTGCGTCCAGCTTATCCAGTCTGGATACCATGTACTTTGTCAGTGGTTGAAGCATGGGCAGTTAGTTCCTTGCCCAAAGGTCAATTGTGTCAAGAAGAAAATGAACTGCGAGTGGAGTGTTTTGGTGCTCAACATTTTTTTGGTAATACATTGGTGCTGTCAGGAGCAATTGTGTGTCATGTCAACATTATATCATATAGTTTCTGTGTGATTATTTTGGGTCTGAGCAGCTGAGAACAAATGAGGAACAGCCTCACCCCACACCTGTCCTTGTTGAATTCCTGTCCTGACTACTTTAAATGATGAACCATGATATGGAACCATTTGTTTCATGACATCTGTTAGTTCCCTTATTTCTCTGTTAAGTTTCTGTCTAGTTTACCTGTCCATTGGCAAGAGTGGGTGTTGAAGTCTCCTACTATTAATGTGTGGGATTTGATGTGTGATTTAAGTTTTAATAATGTTTCTTTTATATATGTGGTTGCTCTTGTATTAGGGGCATAGATGTTCAGGATTGAGACTACATCTTGATTGGTTGTTCCTCTTATGAATATAAAGTGCCCTTCTCTCTCTCTTCTGATTGATTTTAGTTTGAAATAAATTTTGTTAGATATTATGATAGCTACACCCCATTGTTTCTTAGGTCCATTTGATTGGAAAGCCTTTTCTAACCCTTTACTCTGATGTAGTATCTTTTTTTGAGGTTGAGGTATGTTTCTTGTATAGAGCAAAAGGCTGGATCCTTTTTCTTATCCATTTTTTTTAGCCTGTGTCTTTTTATAGGTGAATTGAATCCATCGATATGAAGCGATATTAATGACCAGTGGTTGTTAATTCTGGCTATTTTTCAGTAGCAGTGTTTGTGTGTTTCACTTCTTTTTGGTTATGCTGATGGGGGAGGTTATCAGTTGCCTGCATTTTGTGCATGGAGTTAGCTTCCTTGGATTGGGGTTTTCCTTCTAATACTTTCTGTAGGGCTGGGTTTGTGGATACATATTGTTTAATTTGTTTTTGTCATGGAATATCCTGTTTTCTCCATCAATGGTGAATGAAAGCTTTGCTGGACATAGTAGTTTGGGCTTGCATTTGTGGTCTCTTAGTGTCTGCAGCACATATATTCAGGACCTTCTGGCTTTCATGGTTTCCATTGAGAAGTCGGGTGTAATTCTGACAGGTTTACCTTTATATGTTACTTGACCTTTTTTCTTTGTAGCTCTTAATATTCTTTCTTTATCCTATATGTTTTGTGTTTTGATTATTATACGGCAAGGGGATGTGTGTTTGTTTTTTTTTTTTTTAATCCAGTCTATTGGTATTCTGTAAGCTTCTTGTACCTTCATAGGGATATCCTTTTTGAGGTTGGGAATGTGGTTGGTTTTTTTTTTTTTCTGTGATTTTGCTGAATATATTTTCTGTGCCTTTGAGCTAAAGTTCTCCTTATTCTATCCCTATTAGTCTTAGGTTTGGTATTTTCATGGTGTCCCAGATTTCCTGGATGTTTTGTGTTAAGACTTTGTTGGATTTAATGTTTTCTTCAGCACCTGAGATTCTTTCTTCTATCGCTTGTATTCTGTTGGTTATACTTGTCTCTGTAGTTCCTGTTCATTTACCCAAATTTTTTATATTTAGAATTCCCTTAGTTTGTGTTTTCTTTATTACCTCTATTTCACTCTTCACATCTTAAACTGTTTGCTTCACCTGTTTGATTGTTTTTTCTTGGTTTTCTTTTAGGGATTTATTAATTTCTTCCAATTTTTGTCTTTTCTTCAATTTTTTTTTGTTTTTTTCAAGACAGAGTTTCTCTGTAGCTTTGAAGCCTGCTCTGGAACTAGCTCCTGTAGACCAGGCTGGCCTTGAACTCACAAAGATCACCTGCCTCTGCCTCCCAAGTGCTGGGATTAAAGGTGTGCAACACCACCACCTGGCTTCTTCAATTTCTTAAATGAAGTTTTTCATTTCCTCTTTAAAGGTCTCTATTGTTTTCATAAAGTTATGTTTAAAGTCATTTTCTTCTATTTCTTCTGTGTAATGATGATCAAGTCTTCTTTTTGTGTGACCACTGGGTTCTGGGGTCACCATGTTGCTTTTGAGGTTGTTCGAGGAATTCTTACATTGGTGCCTACCCATCTCTTCCTTCAAATGAGGCCAGCAGTGTCTTTGTGTCTTGGTCCAATCCTTGCAGTGGCTGAGTGTTTGGGAGTTTTTCTTGGTCTGCTCTGTACTGTCAGTGTCTCTCTCAGAAAGCCTCTGAGGTCTCTATAAGCCTGCTCTCTTAATCTTCTCTCCTGGTTTGCTCTCTTGGTGCTTTCTCTTGGTCTCCTCAGTATTATAGCAAGCTCTCAACTTTTAGGTGGGGATGTTGCTAGTAGCTTGGAGGGTCCAGTGGATGGGGTTGGGTTTTGGGGGGGGGGCTACTCGCAGGAAACTCCCTGCTGGCTGGCTAGAAAAGCCAAGGGAATTGGGGGAGCGGCCTGGTGTTTGTCCCATTGGGGAGGTCCTAGAGAGTGGGGTGTCCTGCTGCGTGATATTTCACTCACCTCTTAAGTCCCCTCAATATTGCAGCAAGCTGTGTTTCAGAGTTCCACTGAGGTTGCAGGAGGATAGTCCTACATATCTCTTCTTCTGAAAACGTGAACGTATCTTACCTTTGTCAGCTAGCCATAGTAGAATTATAGAGCATGAATCCCTTTCATTTTTCCCATTTGATTAGGAAAGTTTGTGTTCTTTAGGAGTTCTTTACCAAATGAGATAGCCTTTTCTCTATTACTTTGCCATGTGTTGCTGTCAAATCCTTCTTTTTATGTGTATAAACTGCTTGTTCTATTTGATCTGGTTATGAATCAAGAAATTGATTCAGAAGAGCCTCTGCCTGTGGATATAGCATTGAATGAAAGCATTATGCTAACATATGTTGAAATTTAGGAGTGCAAATGCCAGGGCGGAAAATGATCTCATTCTTCTCATTTAGGGAGTTGGAGACATTAGGCTTTATTCTAATAAAATGTGGTATGTTTGCAGCTTGGGCTGGGGCAGAAATCAAAATACATTAAGAGAAATTGACATTAGAAGTGTAATGAAACAGATGCTTGCAAAAATTAATTTTATCAAGATGACTCATTAGCATTCTGAAGCCAGTCAGAAGCTAACAATGACCTGTAACAAATCAAGAAGAATGGTCCTTGGCTTGTGTTTGTCTGTTCTGAGGAGTGACCCATATTCATAATCCTTCATTAGTAATGCATTTTCTTCTGACTGACTAGATACATTTTTCAACGATTGTTCTTTTCTTCCCCGTGTGTTTGGGCAGGTGGTTGATGGAGGTGGTTTAGTACATAGGGTTTGGTTCATCAAATTAGATGAAATGGGAAAAGGGAAAACAAAATTGGTAGAGTCCTGACAAAATGATAGTTCTCCTTGTAAATTAGGAGAATTAACCTTCAGGTTGGGGAGAGATCAATACCACCATCAACATTGTTCACCTCAAATAACCTTGGGTAACTTAGGCATCCATCTTTAAAAGCAGGTCTATTGCATAAACTGTTTTTCATTTTAAGTCTCCTCTATTTCTTATCAGGCTTCCTGTCTACTCTTTAATTAATTTCTGGGAACTAAAGTCCTTATTTTATGATGGGAAAAAAAGAAAAGAAACTTGGACAAAGTGTCTTCAAGTTTTCTTTATAAACTAGACAGAATCGGCAAGCCAGTGAAGATGCAATGCCAACTCATTTGGGGAAATGTGGAGTTTCTTTGTGATGGATTGCTAGGTTGCTAGCCTGGCTGAGATGAATAAGTTGTTTAAAGTAATTCATCCATCATGTCTCCTCTTTGTACCATCATTTCCTTGCCTCTAACTGATGTTAATAATATTAGCCTTGGGGTTGGAAGTAAAAGGGATAAGAAAGTTCTGATATCATTCAAAATTACGTAGAAGCAGCATAATTACAGCCTACGGATGTACACTTGCATCAAAATCATAGCCTATCAATCTTAATCAGAGCCCCTGCAGAATTTGTCTATGAGCAAACTGTCTTAGTCACATAGCTGTTGGGGGGAGTGAGATAGGACTGAGACAGTTTTGATAAAGTTTTAAAACTAGAATCTTTTTAAATGACCTAATTTAATCTATAATGGCAAGGAATTAAGACAGGTTTAAAGGATTATATAAAATGTTCCTTAAAATGTAAAGAGTTGTTTCTTAAATGAAATACTCTGCTCAACCCAACCATTAACCAGTGTTAGAAAATGTGCTCATTTTTTATTATAATTTACCCTGCATGGCATCATTGCCAGGGAGGCTTATTACTTCTCTACCTTCCCATTTAGATAAGGAAATTGAATCTAAGATGTTACAAAGGATCCAAATCCAAGTCCATTCATGTGGAATTCTAATACCTTACAGGCAGGCTCATCCTGATGTGGTTGTGATAGTAAAGTGAGATACTGGTTCTAAAATATGCCCTTTCTACAAAATATGAAATGGCAAGATATATTCCATAATAAATTTTTAATATTGAAAAGATATCATGAACTTTAGAATTGCATCTCAGATTATACGTAAATCTAGTATGAATCTGAGCCTCATTATTCTGGTGTGTAGGATGGGAAGAACTATGAACTGTATTCCAGTTCCTAATACATGACACCTGGCACATTCATGTGATTTCCCCTAAGATTAAACTGTCTATCTTAAAGGGAAGTTCCTTAAGACAAATAATGTTCTAGGGTAAGAGAACACATTCTAACAACAAGGAAACATCTACAACTCAGGAACTAAGCAACACAAAGACTTCTGGAAGTTCCTGAAACTGACAAGATTCACTAGACCCTTTCATCCCAAAGCACATATAAGCTTGAAAGACTAAAGAGAGAAACTTTCAGACAAGCTGAAAAGCATGAAAAATCAGACTAGAAAAATCAGAAAGCAGCTGAGCTGCCTGGAAAAGGTTGAAACAAACTGATCTACCTGGGCATGGATTTCTCCACTCCATGGAGCTACCTTCAGGCTGTGATGTATCCTCCCTATTTCCAGTATGCATTAGCTATAATCCGTGTTGGGGTAAGTTTGGGAACTGTAGCTGTCTTTGAGTCATCTTTGTACTGTTTCCTAACTTATGTAATCAATTCCATTAAAAAAAACATTGGTTTAATAATTTGCTGGCTTGCCTGTGTGTTTACATTGGTTGTTTATCAGTCCCCTTTCTGAGATGAGTTATGTGTATTCATGTCTGTCCAGGAAGGATGCTGTCTGACAGGATAGATAGTGATTAGACAGGGGTAGGGATAATCAGTGGAGAGCAAGTGAGAAGGAATTCTGTTGCTCTACAGGGAAAGAAACTTTGCTTTCTACATCTTGCATGCAAGGTCGCATCCAACAGTCCACAGTGCACTCAGAGACAAATCAACATGCTTCAGATAAAAATGATTGTCAGTTTCCACCAAACTGACACATATCTTTTTAGGTTGAATTTAGCTTGTCTGAATTCAAGATGGAGTCAGTGGAAGAATCTGAGAAGTAGAGAATTTCCAGGCAAAATTTCTTCTCTCACAAAAGAAGCCCTAGTTCATTGGTGAGGATCAAAGAGGAAGAACCACAAGCATAGAAACTGGGAGATGGGGTGGAGGGGAGCAGGCCTGCTTGCACTTGGTTCCTACTTAGGGAGACTGCTACTTTCCCTGTAGGCTGTTAGGACTGAAAATATAAAATTTCTGCAGGGTAGGTATTTGATCAAGGAGCCTATCCATGTTGTCATAATGAAAGTATACACAGCAAAAAAGCAATGCTTATTATTATGCAGAGAAGTTAGTAATTGAACTCGGAGATCTCTAAAGAATGCTTATAATCCTCTTATTCAAAAAAGTAGGATTCTTAATATTTGTAACTAATCCTGATTTAGAACACAGAGAATATTAGATTCAGATGTATGAAGAATTTGCTTGAAAATGATTTAAGCAAAACCCCTGAGAGGACTTTGCCCATGAGTCCAGCTAGATACAGGTGAAAAAAAAAACTTTCTTTTTTCATTTCTAGTCTCCACCATGTCTATGACACCTGGAGAACTGGGTTCTATATAAGTCCTTCTTAGCAACCTGAAGTAGAAGCCATCTCTCACTCTTCTATGTGGCCCACAGAATGGAGGCTTAGTAAATGTTTGCTATAAAAACATGTTGTCAGAGACTTGGCAATATTTACCTATTATATTAGCAGAAATCCAGTCTTCAAATTGCTTGAGGTTGCAATAATCAATTATTAAAGGGTTTGAAGCTGTCATGTCCTTTAAACCGGCTCTTTGTATAAATTTGTTTCTCTTCATATGTCTGTATTTAAAGAGTTTTGAATTTTTTTTTTTATTGCATGGCAAGTCTGACCTTTTTTTCTCTGCAGTACCAGCTCTGTTTGATACAAATGCTTTCCTTCAGATGAGAGGGAGGATTCACTGCCTCAGAGCTGATGAAACATACTCTGCAATTAAAATCAAACATATTTCTACTCCAGTCTCAGTCCATGATGTTTCAAGAAGGGGGTGGGATACTATTAAAATATAAAAGCCACACTCATCGGGTTTTGAACTATTTCTTGTCGAGCACATTCATTGTAGAATTTGGATTGTTTCTTAAAGAGTTGAGAAGATGGTGTGTTCATAAATCATGAAACAGACAGAGAATATCTAGTTAAACAGCAAACAGGAACATAGAGGCTCTTACAAATATGGGAGCCTCAAAGCAAAAGCACAGATAGAAAACACATTGTTTTTGGAGAAGGTAGCTTATGCCCAGGAGCCTGTCTATAAGCTTAATTATGCCGCTTCCCAAATTAATTTCTTGAGTCTTTTGATTCCTTATTCCCACAAATTATTCATAGTTTTAAGAAAAAGAAAATTACCAGGTCATTTGTATGGACCTCATCCACCAGACTGGTGCATTTAAAGATAGAGAAGACAGACAGATACAGAAGGGGGCCATGTGAGGACAAGAGGATACAGTCATTAGAGAGATGAAGAGGTCACAGAAGAACCAATCATGCCAATGACTTATCTTGGACTTCTGCCTCCATAATTGTGGGAAAAAGCAATCTACTGCTGAAGCCATCCAGTCTGTAGTTCTTTGCCATCATTATCCTGGTTAACTCTGATATTTAATTTATCTTACCTAAGATGCACTTATGTAGGCTGTAAGTGTTTAATGTCTTCTTAGCTCTGAAGAAAAGTAATATTTTTATTTGTTGGTACAAACAAAATATATTGGATTACCTAGAAAGGTAAAGCAAATTGGAAAGCAGGGGGAAAGATAGAACCGAGACTCTAAAGACATTATTCAAACAATACCTATCATGGGAAACTGTAAAAAACATTGAGCCACAAAGAAATATCAAATCAGATGTGAAAACAGATATCAATGGATCTAAAAGATAATAAGAAGTGTTTTGGACTTGAAAGAGGACGGTAAATGGTTCTGCAGGCAGATAGCATTGAACAAAGGCATGGGCATTCATTTCTTCTATGTGGAAGTTCCAACACTGATGTTTGAGTCTCCTAAACCCTGTCTTCATAATGGACTGAGTGATGTAGCTCCTGAGGTTTCTCAGTGGCCTAGCATACATTTTACATTGTACTTAGCTGTTTACTATAATGTATTAAACTATCTTTCTAACCCACTAGAATATAGACTAATGACAGAATACAACTGTGAATCCATTAATTTTGTTATCATTGAGCACTTACACACTCAATGTCTGCTGATCTGAAATGATAAATTGTTGATAGGCAGGATGAGTAGAGCAGTGCTCATTTATAGAAAGGGACAGTTTCACAGTCTTTTAATGTGTGTTATATCTAAAAGCTTCTTTAGAAGCTGTTAGGGTTTGCTGCAGAGATCTGCTGCTGCCTTTAATGGATTCCTATCAGAGCATTTTTCTCAGTACTCATCTTGGTGAGAAGACTGTGATTTTGAAAATTTAAGATTTATAGCAAGGAGCCTCTCCAAGGTTTTCTATTCTGAAGAGTATGGTATGGTAACAAAGTTGGGTTGAGTGCATAACCCAGAAGGAACTTGTCAGTTCTCATTATTACATCAGTCAAGCAATTTCTGAGGTTCATTTGAAGAAATGGATTCAAATACCTACCACAGATTTGAGAAGAGAGCATCAGTAGAAAGAAAATGTTGACTCAGTAGGTACATGCATGATAAATGGTGAGGTTGTATGAAAAAGTACTGTGCCCCACAGCTTGCAGAAATATTTCAATAGAATCAACCTTATTCTCCCACTAATTATCCTTGGATACTAACCAGATCTAAGTGGGAGTCCTAACTTATTGGATTATCAATTCATAGGAATTATCAGATTCCTATTTCTAATAAGCAATTTAAGAAGTTAAATAATAACTTCTACAATTTAACTTCAATGACCTTGGGTTGAATAACTGGAACTTTCTGTAATTGTAATCTCTAGTTACAATTTTGTCCCATTTACAGAAAGACTAACACCTAGCCACCTCCTAGAGTAGCCTGCTACGGCTCCATCTTTACCAAAAGCCTCCCATCAGGGCACCCAAAGCCATCCATTTGGCTCAGTATACCATTTCTCTACTCGATCTGCCCTGGAATTCCTGTCAGGGTGCCCGTGACAGTAGTGGATATTCTCTTGCTGGTGTGCAATCTGAAGAAAGCACCTGTTCTTTTCATTTAGATTGTCTTGGTTACCTCATAATGTAAACACGCCTATTATATGCCAGTTACATGGGAGAAGTTAATTATAAAAATTTCCACTCCTTGTTTTTGCCTAGTCTTCTATTTTCTTCCTATACATAGTTCTGCTTTCTCAGCCTTTCATCTCTTCCCCATCTTAATTTTTGAGAGAGTTAAGATTTTTTTCAGTATTATCTTTGGTCTCCACTGAGGGCTATAGAAGCAGGGAAAATGAATACAGTAGATTTGGTGCTGTTACTTTTAGGTTGGGGGTCTCTCCTCAGAGAGGCCAGATTTTCCAGAACCCAATGGCAAATTGCTTCAGATGACTGTACCAGCCAATGGACCATGTGTCTATCAGAAAATAATTTTCTTTTCCCTCTTGTTAGAGAGATAAAAATTACATTCATAAACCCAGCAGAGAGAGCCATCCTGAAACTAAGATTCTCTGGTTATAATCTTTTCATTTGGCCTTTAAGGGAACATAATAAATTACAATCTGATAACACCTGCCTTGCAACATTTGGGCTCCCAACCAATTTCCTCAGTTTTCTTTTAGTCCTCTTATGTGGGGATGAGAAATGTTTTAATATTAAAATGGTAAAGCAACCCTTGAAAAGACAGTAGTGACATTGTTTTCTTTGTATTTTCCCCTCTGCATGATGTAGTATTTTCTTAGAAGTTTAAGAAGTATTTATCACCAATTGGTGTGGTCTATTCCAAGTGGAAATAATAAAACTCATAGATCTAATGAGTGGGAAATTCCCCCCAGGTTTATATGTAGTCATCCTAGCTCGCTCCCACTCAATCACTGTTTTCAAAGCCATAACCAATTTCTTTGCGTTATGACACAGAACTCATAGAGTGAGGTGTTCATGTCCTTGAGGCATAGCAGGGGTAATGTTATTACATAACACCTCCTCTGTTCTCCAGCTCTGCCCTCTTTTTTTGCCCCCCATATCTTCTTTCTCCTTTTGAAAAGTTCAGCAAGTGGAGGATGTAAAAGTAATGTTGTACACCTGCCTGAGGCAACTGCGCTTCATTTACAAAGCTGAAGGAGGAAAAGAATGAGGAAAATATTTATTTGACTTTACCCTAGAAGGATGGTTGTTGCTGAAGGGGTTTTTCGTATACTTACTTCTTACAATGTGTTTAACAACAACCTCCCACCCCCTCTATGAAATCAAGAGGATATGGCCTTGGAGACAACTGAACTTGCTCATCTCTTCAGCAAGTGAAAAAAAAAAATCAAAAGATGCCCAGATTCAGGCAGAGTCAATACTCTCATGGAAATCAGCTGACCAAGAATTTAGACTGGTCCTCCAGCTTTTGCAGGAAAACTACTTCAGCTCAGAAAATCCTAGTGACTAGGATACATAATGCCTTCTTCAGAGTCCTGGCCCCTCAGAAAGCTTAAGAATATACTCTTTCATCTTTCTCATTCCTGGTTTCTTATTCCAGACCAACAAACTACGAAGAAATAAGAAAGCCATTAAAACAAGGCCTTGACCCAACACTGTCTCTGCTCCACCTTGCTTTGGTGAGCTGTTGGTTTTAATTATCTGAGACATCAGTAAACCTTTTGAAAGGAAGCAAGAAATCTGGAGTGGAGGACGCTGTTTTGCGAAGCTTTTTGGATAAATTGCATTTGAGTGCTAACTAAAATATTCGATGGGGAGAATGATCCATACACTAACTGATTCAGCCTGCCATCAATGCTTATTTGGATTTGGATTCCATTCAATCTTCCATTTCCACAGACATGACTAGCAAGGAGTCTCTTCCAAATATGTGAATAGAAAGAAGCCCTGGTTGGCTTTTATTTAATAAAAACTGTCTAACTTTTAAAATACTTTTACTCTTTTGGATATCGTCAAAGTTTTCATTTTTTTATTATTCTTTCAGTGTTTCATGATCGTATTCTTCTCATTACCTGAGCTCATCACGGATCCCTCCCTACTTTCCTGTTCACCCTATTTTTTCTTGCTTTTAATTATGTGTCTTCCTGTGTGTCTGTGTGAGATTATATGCACATGAGTACAGTTGTCTTTAGAGGCCAGAAGACGGTGTTGACTCTGCTTGTGCTGGAATTATAGGCATTTGTGAATGCCTAAAATGGGTGATGGCTGCTGAATTCAGGCGCTCTGCAAAAGCAGTAAGCATTTTTTAACATTGAGTTTGAAAACTACCTGTTCTATCTTTTTCTGTTGGCTTGTGAACTATTTAAATTTTGTTATGCTATTATTTTCTCAGTGACCATCCCAGGGATTTATCCAAATCAGGGTTTTCTAAAATATTTGTGTATTTAGAATAGATCTATTGTTCAATTTTCTTCAAGTTTTAGATGACTTTTTTTTCACTTCTCCCAAGGTAGAATTATCTAGGAAGAAAAACTTCAGCTGAGTAAGTGACTCCATCTAATTGCCAGTAGATAGTCTGGGGGGGTATTTTATTGCTTAATGATTAATGTATGGGAGCCCAGCCTACTGTTGGCAGTGCCTCCTCTGGTTCGTGGTCCTGGATTGTGTAAGAAGGTAGCTGAGAAAGCCATGGGAAGCAAGCCAGTAAGCAGCACTACTCCATGGTTTTCGTTTCAGTTTCTGCCTCTAGGTTCCTACCTTTGAGTTCCTGCCATGATTTCCCTCAGTGATGGACTATGACTTGAGAATTGTAAACCGAAATAAACCCTTTGTCCCCTAAGTTGCTTTTGGTCATGGTGTTTTATCACAGCAATAGAAGCCCTAATCAAGAAACTTATATTAATTTATGATAGAAATTATTGTTATATTTTATTGTATTGTTATATATAAAAATATAAATCTATCTTTCCTGTGTCTCACATGCACATCTATTTATAAGTATTACTGCTGTAAATGTTTGTATTGTATTGTGATGGGAGCGGCGGGGCTGAGTCCCCGGCACCCGGCCGCCCACATGGCTAGCTCTAGCTTATGCCCCGAAATAATTACACGGAAACTGTATTCTTTTAAACACCGCTTGGCCCATTATATCTAGCCTTTTTTCAGCTAACTCTCGCACCTGGACTAGCCCGTTTTTAATAATGTATGTAGCCCACGAGCTGGCTTACCAGGAATGATCTTAACCTGGGTCTGCCTGGAGTGGGAGAATCATGGCGACTCCTGACTTAGCTTCTTTCTCCCAGCATTCTGTTCTGTTTACTCCACCCACCTAAGGGTTGGCCTATCAAGGGGCCTAGGCAGTTTCTTTATTAATAAGAAATCACTCCCACATCATTTCCCCTTTTTCTGTTTAAACAAAAAAGAAAGGCTTTAACTTTAACATAGTAAAATTACATATAACAAAACAGTTATCAAGTAAGAATTACAGTTACAATATTTATATCTATTTTACCTTTTATCATAACTAAGGAAAACTGTAACTATCTATTCATTCTTCAACTCCATCAAAGACTCCAGAAGGATATAATACTACCTAAGTAAACAAGAAATAAGAAAACTCTAGAAATGACAGAGACATCTCGCTGCCTGGACAGTCACCCAAAGTTCTTTTGTACCGTTGGGGCCTCCATCTTCAGCCTTCAGGCCCATAGTATCCAGCAGACATTTTCATCAAGCAGGAAATTCCAAAGACAGTTCAGTCATTTTCTGCTGTGTCCTGCAGAATGTCTTACAGACTCTTTCATGAATCAAGAACCCCGAAAGATCATCTCACCTTTAGGCAAGTTCAGCAGTCCTCTCTCTGCGGGTTCTTTGTGTCCAGTTTATGCATCAGTCCAGGCAAGAGCAGTTTCTTGCCCAAATCAACTCCATAAGGATCCTCTTCAATGCCCATCTTCCTCTTGAAGTAGATTGGTGCTGCCAGGAGCAGACATGTCTCATTATCATGAAAAGCCCTAAGTTATTAAAACATTTAAAATGCCACATTCTGCAGTCTTTGAAAGATATGAAGAATGCCTATCTAACTGAAATATATCTCTATATATCTAGAAAATCTAACTAATATGACTACAAGCTTTACTATCATCGATGATTATCCATTAGCAAACTATATTTCCTAATTATACATTACATTTTTAAATGAACTACACAATCACAATACCTTAATCAATATCAGAAATACATATACATATAACAAAATTGACCTTAAAATCCATACCTATGCAAATTATTCATAGCGCCAACTGAAGGCGTAAGTCACAAACAATGCCACACCAGTTTGGAATTATGATTAATAGAGTGGTATTTATTTAAAGGGGAAAAATCTTACAGATCACCGTCCCAGACAACAGCCCTCTACTCAACCAGGAAGGGAGTCTAGTTGCCGGTGGAGCAAGAAGTGAAGAGAGAAAGGAGAGGGAAGTGGCCGCTTTTTTAAATGGAGAGATACCATGCCCCAATGGGCTGGTATCTCAGCGGCTATAGGCTGGAGGAGCAGGAGGACCTCCTGCAACAGTATTGTCTTCTTCTGAGTGATATGGGCTATCACTCACTCTCAGAAGAGCATAATCAAATGACAGACTCTTGATTAGACTCAGGGTCAATTTTCACTGAGACAAGAATTAAATATGTTCATATAGAGCAGTGGTACAATTGACACTTGGCAGAACATTTATAAATACCATTGAAAAGGAAGCCTCTTGCCTTTTGTAAACACCTGGGAGTCAGGAGATGGAATTTCTATCATGAACTGAGATGGAGTTAGGAATACAGAAGACTTTAGTGATGTTGTGCCTTCCAGAACTTCTTATGAAATACAATCCTCAATCAACATTCTGTTTCCCCAGAATGTATCTGCTCCAACATAAAATTTGTATGTTTGGGTTGTCAGTATCATCTTCCTGATTATTTGATAATTTCTTTTTACTGATCAAAAGTTTCATATACACATATAATATTTACTAAATCATAAAATTATATTTATAAAAGAATTGCTTTAAAACAAACTTATCTATTAGCTCTATCAGTAGACATTTGACCTATATAAGTACTTACAGACCTGTGTACCCAAGATAACTTAAAATTTCTCAAGTGGAAAGGGGTGGAATGAGTGAGGTGCTTAAGAAGCCTTGTTTAGAAGGAAACTTTCTAGTTGATGCCCAGGAATTTATTTTTTATCTAAACCATAAATGGCTTCTGCCTTTCAGTAAACAGACATGGAAGACTCTGGTTCCTAGAAGATAATATCAATATCAAGTTATGTGGTAACACATGGGCTTGGAGTGGTCAGTCAGGAGAGGACTTTACCTTATGTCAGTGAGAGATTAATTCAGATTAATTCTGAGGCTTATCCATCTGATTTGGCTGCTCAGTTCCCTGCAGATCTTTCTTGCTGCAGTTCTCAAAGGTGTTGCTGGTGATTTATTTGCTGAAATGCATGGCCACTAGCTTGTTTTGCTCCTGATGAATGATTTATTCATGATATATTGCCATCTGTTATGCGCAAGAGACAGGCTTGTTTTATATTATTTTTGGTTTTATTTGCTGTTAGCAGGTACACAGTAGGGAGTGAGAAAACATCTCAGTGATGATGGATGTGTGATGATTGTACAACATAGAACCGTGGGGCCTACTCACTTCTGTTTTCTACCCGGAAGACAAAGCTTATCTGTCCCTTCCTGGGGATTCTAGGTGGTTTTGAATTAAACCCCCAAGGATTCACATTTTGGACATGCAGTGTCATGATGTGAGACACAGTGGGACTTAAAATAGGTGGTGTAGTACAAGGATATTAGTTGTCTACAACGGTGCTTTCAGAAGGTATTCATGGTGACTTCATGAGATCAAGTTGTCATTTAAGAACAAGACAAACAGAACAAAACAAAAAGCCAATACAAGGCCCTCTCTGCTACTTTGTCTCCTATTTCACTGCTGTGCTGTTTTTTTGCTTTGTTTTTTTATTGCCATGAAAGCTTCACTTGAGGCTTAATCAATGGGTCTGACCAATCATAGATTTCCACCTTCAAAGCCGAGCACCAAGTTAAAAAGACCTTACTCAGGAATTGGGTGTTTTATTTTGAAATGAAAGGTGAACTGTTAAAATGGTTTAAAATTCAATTCCAGATAGCAAACCTTATATATTTCAAATTTTATATTTCAAATTTTAGTTCTAAATTCACCAATGTGGTGCTCATTTTGAAGTCTGTTTGGGTTCGGCCTAATTCCAAACACTTTACTTACATCATTCTCATTAAATGTGCACTATCATTTCTGTGAGACAAACATTTCCCTTGTTCTCACTCTAGAAATGTAAAACTGAAACGTGTTTAAATATTTACTCTATGGACATTCAACAGAAAAACAGATCAATGAGGATTTAACCAAATGCAGGCTGGTAGGCATATCCTTAAACTTCGTGAAGTTTTAAGGTGGGAAGTCACTATGAATGCCAGGTAGTTCTTTGAATTTGCCTGCTTTCCTTTTCTTTCTTGACAGGCAATCCCAGAGCCTTCCAGATACTCTCTATAGTGGCCTTCATGTCCTGTGCTGGAGTCCAAAGTTGTCAACATATGTATGTATGGAGACACACAAATACTACACTTGCTAGTTGCTGTAATGAGTACACTAGAATCATAGCTCTTCTGCCATCTGCTTTCACATGTAGACTTGAAATATTGTTTGTTGTATAGTGCTGCATCACGTATTATCAAAGCATATGCAGCTGAAAACAATTCATGTATTATTTAGAATTACAGTGGGTCAAGAGTCTGAGCACAGATGAGCTTGATCTTCTGCCATCAAATTCCTTCCACCGCAATCAAGGTATCAGTCTAATGGTAGATGCATCTAAATGCTTGGCTAGAGAGCTATTTGTTCCAAAGCTCACTCATGTTGTTGGTTGAATGTGTTTTCTCGAGGTTATCTAAATGAATATCTTAGATTCTTACTGACCACTAGTTGGAGACTGCTTTTAGCTCCCAAGGATACCTGCCTTGCCCTTCCATATGTCTCCAATGATAGATAGTTCACAATGTGACTAGTTGTTTCTTCAAACCCATCAGGACATTTTTTCCTAACTATGTTTTACCAAGGAAGAGTAATCATTAGAGTGATATCCATCATAGCCATTACCAAAATCTAGGCTATAAGTACATTGTAGGTTGTGCATGCATCTAAAAGGAGAAAATATAAAAATGGCTCATTGGGCTCATTTCAAGATGGCTGATGAGTGTAATTTCACTGAACTTCCAGGTGTTTCCCTACTGTCACGTATACCTGGGAGACCATATGATGTTGAGTTTACTATTTGCTGAATAAGAATGGAAGCAAGAAAAGGCAGTGAGATGATAATGATGCCTTCAAGGGATTTAGTATAACTATTACTCTTTGTTCTAAACTTACTTCAGTCAGGGACACCTGATAGTTAAACACTCTGCTCCCTAGCCCTGAAAGAGGCATTACTGTCCAGCTATTATTGTGTGTCATATGGGCTAAAATCCAAATTTTGTTGATTATTGAACTATTTCTGTGTGATCTTGAGATAGTGTCTTAAGGGTCCTAAGCCTCTGTTTCTTATAAAATGGAAGCCATGTCATCTACCACAGTGGATGGTAGATGAGTATGTAAAGACCCGGTACATAGTAGGTATCGTATCAATTTCAGGTCTCCCTCAAACCTCTCCCGTTCTTATCTTTATGCCAAAGACTCCTCTGTGTCTTCATTTGTTATTTTAAGCAAGTGTCTTTCCTCTCACTTGCTGTTAGTCTTTAATCTTCATAGGGATAATTGCACCACAGTCATGTTTCTCCAACTCTTTACTTGAAACTTCTTAAATCTTCCCTAGGAATTTGGCTGTTACTAGTCCACCTTATATTTGGAAATGAATTCATCTATTTCAGTTTGCCTAATTTAGTCCTTATAGAATGACCTAGACATTTAAGAAAGTAATATAACTGACAACTTTTTATGCATGGTCAGTTAGATTTTCTTTTTCTGGTTTCAGGATACAGTTCATTTTTGAACTGTATTGTGTTGTTTTCACTCTTCACACATTGAAGAAAATGCAGAGTTAAAGATATATGTCATCTGCTTCTCCTGGAGAGACACAATGATTCTATGAATACATTGGTTTGCAACAAGCAATGTTTCTTATTTAATATGTAGGGCACATAGCCTAATGAATTATTCTGGATCCAGTCTAGGGGTTGCAAGTGTACAAAGAACAAGATAAATTTCTTGTATTTCACTCCTTTCAGGTAAATCCAATGCCAGAATAGATGAATATTATTCTAGAGAATCTGAGGTTAGAACATCATTATGTGTAGAGTGCCCTCGCCTCATTCTTGAGGAATTTTTATTAGAAAATAGCTGAGCAAGAAGCCTTTCAGACACTCAAGGTTAGCCCAAGGCTGTTGAGAATGAATCCCAGGGTCCTAGAAGTGAGAATGTGGTCTAGAATAGATCGTACCATATAGGGTATCTACATAGCCACCTGAAAGGTGAAGAGTAGATCCAATATCATTTTGATAAAAGGGTGATCTCAGTTACCTACTTGACACAACACATCTAAGTTTAGAGAACGTGACTTCCTCTGACCACGTCTTCCTTTGGTTGAAGATATGCTCCCCTACAGCTTGTTTGACAAATATCTTGTGAAATACCCTAGTCCCTTTCTTGGTTTGGGAATTAGAACAAATGCTATACTTAGTCTCTCTCTCTCTCTCTCTCCATCTCCCTCTCTATCTCGCGAACTATTGTTCTAATATTTTTGTCATATTTTTATTAAGAAAATATTCTCATAAAATTAATTAATTAAAAGGAAAATATTCTGAAAGTTGATATGATTTATATAGTTCTTGAAATAGTATCCAGTGCTGCTCATTTTCATTCAGGGAATTGTGCTTCCAAAGCCTTGTACTCTCCACCCCTGTCTCTGTCTATCTGCTGTTTGTCTGTCTGTCTCTGTCTCTCTCTCTCTCATTTTATGTGTACAGATTGTGTAGGATAGAGGACATCTTTGGGTATTGATCTTTAAGGGTTATTCATCTTTCTTTCTTTCTCTCTCTCCCTCCTTTCTTTCTTTCTTTCTTTCTTTCTTTCTTTCTTTCTTTCTTTCTTTCTTTCTTTCTTTCTTTCTTTCTTTTTTGAGTCAAAGACTCTCACTAGCTTGGAGCTCTTGAGATTCTGCATTCCTGCTTGACCAGTAGGCCCCAGGAATCCTGCTGTCTCTGCAGTCCCACTTCTGGAATTACAAGTGTGTGTGTTTCACATGAGTTCTGGAATCAAAATTACTTTATGGACTGACTAAGCCATCTTCCTGTCCCACAATCCTTTCTTCTGAATGCCTTTTAGGATGTGTTTTCTCTGTTTAAAACAAACTAAGAAAGTTTTATTCTTTTTTGTTTATTTATTTATTTATTTTTGCTTGTTTGTTTTGGTTTTTGAGATAGGGTTTCTTCGTAGTTTTGGAGCCTGTCCTGGAACTAGCACTTGTAGACCAGGCTGGCCTCGAACTTACAGAGATCAGCCTGCCTCTGCCTCCCAAGTGCTAGAATTAAAAGGGTGCACCACCACTGCCTGGCTCACAAGTTTTATTCCTAATCACATGTATTTTTCACTTATTACCCCAATTCATTCCTGGAGTCTAAAGCCATTTTCTCTCCTACAATCTGATTTTTGTTGTTGTTCTTCTTCTTTCAGCAATACTTAGAAGAACCATTTTTTAAGTTTTATTTTACAATGCATTCATCAAGCTGTGTTTTACCAAAAGACCACAATTGTCTGCATAATTCATTTATCAGAAATTTAGTTTCAGTTCTTTAAGTCAAAAGTATATCCTTGATAATGGACTTGAAGTAGGTCATACAGTCTTCACAGTCACACTAAACTCTAAGCCAGCCAATTATTTCTTCTATTTGGTTCTATGCTTCCTCCAAGCTCTGACTCATACACATTCTAATCTTCCCCCCCTCTGTGTGTGGGGTGTGTGTGTGTGTGTGTCTGTCTGTCTGTCTCTCTCTCTCTCTCTCTCTCTCAAAATTCTTTTTCTCCAGTTCATTTTGCTTTTTTGATCTCTACCTCAATTTTACTTCATACATTACTTTCCTTTTTAGCCCAAGGATCACCTCTTGAGTCCAGAGCTAACCCCAACATTTATATGTATTCCGGGATTTACTGTACTTGTGTGAAAGTAGGAGAGCGAGCTTTGTTTTGAGACTAGCTGGCCTCTTGCCTTGTTTCCTCAAAATGACTTTAGTTCCCTGAAGGCAGAATCAGAGACTTATTCACCACAGTTACCTCCAGACTTTCAGTGCAGTTTATTAAATGATTAACTATACCCCATCATGTAAATGAAGATACTGAAAATCAGCATGTAAGTGTGCTTGCCATTAGCACATCGTTGTCTGAAGTCAAAGCTGGTTATAAATCTATGTTTTTAACTGCTCTAGGGCAAGAGTTTATGCAGCTTGCTATCTTTTTTCTCTTATTGCTTTACAATAAATGATCACATAATTTAGTATCTGAAAGCAGCCATTTATTTTGCTTATAATTTGAGCATTAAGCTATGGGGAGAGATGAAGTTGGGTGATCCATCTCTTCCTCACCTGGCACCATCTAAAACAGATAATTCTGGAGGATCTACTCCAAAATGGTGACCCATTTAGTGCTTGGCACCTTGGCATTTCTATCCTTATGTACCATGCTGTCTGCCAGGACTAGGTCTTACATGCCCTGAGTTTATCAAAGCACGGTATTACTCTTTCTACTGTGATAATTTTTTAATAGTAACCCTAAGTCAGGTAAAAGCTATGTTCAAACAATGTTGTTATACTTTTTCTGTATCATACAAATCAAATAAATTATAGGGTTCATTATGACGAAGGTGTTGAAGAATACCCTGTTCTTAGTGGGTGTGTGACAACAGCTTATTGAAGTGGGAAATACTGTTCCATGCAACATCTGCCAGAAGACATATAGGGAGAGTTTAACTCTGAAAAGAACAATTCTCTATACATTGAATATACTTTATTTACACCTATAATATTGTGTAGATTGCACAAATACTAAGCCACACACTTGCTTACAGGGTACAGATTTTCTTGTAAGCCATGTGAAAAAATGAGCTTAGTCAATTTGTGCTCAACCACGTAGACGCTTGATGGTGTAAGAAAATTCCTTCTTTGATTGAATTCTATGGACAGGTGATTTATCCTTGTCTCTGCCCATTGTTCTAACCCCAGTTGTACTTTCTTTTGGGTTACTTGTTAGCTTATTTCCTAGTTTTTCTGATCTTGGCTGTACTCTCCCTTTTGTCAGGGTTAGAGAATGTTTGTCAAGGTATTTCCTGGTCTACAGCAACCTAGGTATCTGAATTGTCCTTAAGAGATCACTTATTTAACGGATGAAAACTGCTCACTTGTTCTCACAGTAGAAAGTGAAGTCCAAGAGGGCAAGAGAAGGTATGTAAGCCTACTGAGGAATTAGAACCAACAAAGTGTCACTTCTGTTGAATTCAATAGGATAATCAAGTCACAAGAACAACCTAGATCCAAAACGTTGCCAGATCCTTGGTTTTTATGGATAAAGATGCTAAGTCATACTTCAAAGGAAATTGGAATGGAAAAACAAATTTTTTAGACCCTAATTAAATCTATCTCTCAAAGGTAATAATAGAATATCATAGAATGTTGTAAGTCATGAAGAAAAAACAGCAAGGCTGCTATATGAACCTTGTAGTGATATTTCATTTGTATTTTAATAAATAAAGCCACTAGAAACTGGATGGTAGTGGTGCATGCCTGTAAGCCTAGCAATAGAGAGGAATTTAAAACAGGAGAGGAGGAGGAGACAGCTCTTATACACAATTTCATTCTAGATTCCTGGAGGCATGATCATCATTTCAGACTGAGGTAGAGATAAGAGCCAGTGGCTGGCTGTTTTGCATTCCTGACCTTCAGAAGGAACCCCAATTTCTGTCTCTGGACTTTTATTAATCATGATACAGAACCTGGAAAGCAGATGGGGTGATGATAAGGAAGAAACCCAAGTGAAGATCAGAAACAAGTTGAGACTGTGCTCATTTGAGGATGGGTGGGATTCTAAGCTTTTGCAATAAATGGGGATAGCTAATTTTTTACTAAAATGTCTTTGGTGTTTGGCTGGAGAGAATTTGCTTCTTAGCACTCACCTTCAGTAGATCTGACATTCTGTCGTGGTTTGCATATTCCCCATAGACTCTTCTGAGCAGACAGAAGATGCTCGTTTATTTCTTTGCTGCCCAGACCCAAAATAATCACACAGAAACTATGTTAATTAAAACACTGCTTGACCAATAGCTAGCACTTATATCTTAAATTAACCCATTTCTATTATTTCATATTTTACCACAAGGCTCGTAGTTAACCAATAAGGTTCTGGAATGTCTGTCTCCTTCAGCAACTACAACTCATTTCTCTGACTTTGCCTACTTTCTGCCAGCATTCAGTTTAATTTTCATGCCTACCTCTATTGTCCCCTGCCACAGGTCAAAGCAGCTTCTTTATTAACCAATGAAAATAAAACATATTCACAGTACATAGAGGGAAATGCCACACCACATGTATTTGAACATTCGGTCTCAGGCAGTGGCGTTGTTTAGGAAGATTTAGGAGGTATGGATTTGCTAGGGGAATATGCCACTCCCATTCCCACAGTCCAGCTAAGGAAGTTAGAGATGAAGGGACTGAGATCATTCTTCTTTGCTTTCACACTTCACAGACATGAAGACTTGGAAATGAAAAGAGTTGTTTCTAAGTATTAATTACTTTTGTTAGGCATGTCACAACAGAAATTCCTAAGCAGCATGGCTTAAACACCAGGCTTACTTTTCAGTTCTTGAATCTAAAGATCAAGAGATCAGGAAGATTGCTTTCTCCAAAGGTCTGGCTCCTTGGTTTATAGATAGCGATCTTCTCTTGCGTCCACACATGATCTTTCCCGGTGTGTATGTCTGTGTTAATGTCCTTTCCTATAAACTTCAGTCATTAGATTAGGTATACTATAAAGTATCTTTTGTAAACACTTATATCTAACTCAGTCCATTATGAGGAACTATGGGTTTCAACTTCAACATATAATTTGGTAGGCGAGCAGACTTGAGTCCATAACCTTTTTCATATAAAGCTAAAAGTAATCTGGAAAGTCAGAATTTTTCTGTGAAATTTCTTGCTGTTCATCTTTTTTTTAAAGAGTGCTTCCCTTTGTTCAGCCTCTTGGCACTCTTAATAAGGATACTTGCTTCTTGTGAAATCATTTGTCCTGTATTTTGTATGTCTCACTCCCTAATTCCTTGATGATGCCTCCAAGGTCAGCAGAAAGATATAGAAACCTGAGAGCCCTTGGGAAAAGGACAACCTGGTACACAAATGGACCCACGGGCTATTGTAACATGTGAGGACATTATCTTTAAATGAGTTGGAGAAATTAATATTGCTCACTTGTTATGCTTACCCATATTATCTGCTCTGAGAATCATCAGGACCAGAGCCATTATTGATAATATTTTTTAATTAAAAGGAAAATAACTTTTTGTAATTTACTTGCTTCTTTAGGGACTTGACTCCACATCTCATAAATCTAAATAGCAGGCATCTGTATGCTCACCCACAAGCTCCTTCTCGTAGGCTGTTCTGGAATCCGAGAAGAGGAGAAGCTACTGAAACAAACCCTATCTAAGAAGACCTAAGGTAGGAAGCAGGAGGCAAGACTCCAAGAAATTATTGAGATCTCAGCCAGGGCAGTATTTTTTTCTCCTCTCTATTTAAGACAACAGAGAGTGAATGGGAAAGCACTGGTTAAAAATACTAGGACTGTTACTTATCTCCTGCCCT
Source organism: Microtus ochrogaster (assembly GCF_000317375.1). NCBI lineage: Eukaryota > Metazoa > Chordata > Mammalia > Rodentia > Cricetidae > Microtus > Microtus ochrogaster. The sequence goes on from NW_004949103.1 coordinate 7,946,235, forward strand.
TGGAATGTGTCTGAAATCTTGTTTTTCCTCCTGCAAATTGAACTAGCAAACAAGTTTCAAAAAAAGGATTTGAGCAAAATGATATCTGAATTATGAACTCAAATTCCATAGCTTTAACTCTGAAGACCTTCTTTTCTTTTCTTTTTTTTAAAAAGGTAATGTGGGATATATTTCTGTATATTTTTTGCTTTTATTGGTTATCCTTTCCCACCTCCTTACCCATCCAATTTGATGTTCTTGTTCTATTTTTGAAAGACAAAACACACACACACACACACACACACACACACACATGCAAACAGAAAATGGTATCTGATTTGTATTAGCAAACTACTCTTCAGCATGGGGACTGCTTTGCAGTGTGATTGATATACCCTGTCAGTTTATTGTAGAAAACTGATTACCTTCTCTCAACAGGTACCAATTGCAAACAGCTTCTTTCGTTTTGGGTGGGAATTTGTTTCTACTTCCCTTTCTTCCTGTTGGAGTTTTGACTGTCTTGAGCCCGTGCATGTCTTGTACACATTGTCACAGTCTTTGTGAATTTGTTTGTTCATCTGTCCTGTCATGCCCAGATTACAATATTTCCATGAACTCATCTATCACCGCAGGGTTTTACAATCTTTCCATCTCTTCCACATGGGGTCCTGAGTCTTGAAGAGAGGTATGAGGTATTGAAATCCCATTTAGAGCTGAGTGTTACAAATTCTCTCACTCTGTGCACATTGGCCAGTTTGAATGCACCCCTCTTTTTTTTAAACCTCAAACTGATTTTTAATTTCTCCATTTGTCTCGTTCCTCTTCTAGATATAGTGGTGACAAAAGGGCCCTTCTCATAGGGCAGTGTGTAAGAAGAGACTGCTTGTTCTTTTCCCAATCACCCAGATCCAAATAATAACGCAGAAACTATATTAATAACAACATTGCTTGGCCAAAAGCTTAGGCATATTTCTAGCTAACTTGTACATCTTAAATGAACCCATTACTATCAATCTGTGTATTGCCACCAGACTGTGGCCTGGTAATGTTCTGGCTAGCAGCTGGCATCTTTCCCCTTTGGCAGCTACATGGCATCTCCCTGACTCCTCTCTCTCTCTCTCTCTCTCTCTCTCTCTCTCTCTCTCTCTCTCTCTCTGTCTGGATTTCCTGCAATAAAAGCAACACATATACAGAATGACCTCCCACAACAGCAATGGGGAGGACTAAATATGTGAACATGTCACATGCCATCATGGTATAGCCAACACCAAACAGACATTTGCTCTCACAAGTCCAGGGTTTGTACACATAGTGCTTTCTGTAATGGGTAGAAGTAAAAGAGAAATTGGCATAAGGTACCCACTCTTCATTATCAGACATTGGAAAAAATGGAAGATCAGAGAGAGGATGGAAATTGCCCAAAGTACAAAATAAGTTATTGGCAAAGATGATTCTGGGCTATAGGGTCAACATAAGTCTAGAATTTTATTTATTTAGATGCTTGCTTATTTTCTAATGGGGTGATTTGGGTGGATGGAGAGGTGGGGGATAATCTGGGAGGTGTGCTGTGAGGACAGTAATTAGAATATAGAGTATGGAAAATTCAGCCCATAACAGAAACTTTGTGATTTGTAATGATTTTTCCTGGAAAATATATTCCTCATGCATTTCTATGCCTTGTCTGTTTCCATTATAATCTCTAGGTCAATTTCCCTCCATGAAATACAGTGATAGTGTCAAGATAGAAACATTGATTTCTATTATTCTTCCCCACTTTCGCTCTCTTCCATAGTTGTTTCTTGATCATTTCTATCATTAAACTTTAAAACATATTGAGACACATGTATGCCCATCTTTATATTCTACCTTTC
>NW_004949103.1:7948459-7949940 GCF_000317375.1 Microtus ochrogaster
TTCTCCCTCCTTCCGCTCCTCTCTTAATATAGGTTAACATCCACAGAGAAGATAGTCACCTATCTGTTCACTGACATGCTCTAGAACTTCCTGCAACTGTAATGGGAGGTAGACATGTGTTTTGTGAAGGCCAATGAGTGCCTGGAGGAAACCCAACACTCTCTGAGGAGTTTACCTCATCACTTCCTCTGCATTTTCCACTGCATTTATCTTAATGTCCTGGGATCTTCCAGTTTATGGCATTGTCCGGAAGGAGTCCTGCAGGGTTCTGTCATTCAGTCCATTTGCACTTTAGAACCCAAGGATTCATGTCTTGCTAGATCCTCAGCACATGGACAGGAAATGAGCATGTATATACTTATTAATCTCCCAATAATACTGCTCAATATGTCATACTGGTACTTTCATCGTGCCTCATATAAGAAACCATTTTCACAGTTTAGTATCATGATAAAAACTTTATTTTGTCCCTTGAGGAATTTGATCACATGCACTTTGCCTTTGAGAATTATGTTAAAGTTCCTTTTTGGCTTTAGCTGCAAGAACTTGCACAGCCAAATCTAACACATAATTAAAGCACCCTTATTAAGACTGCTGGTTCAAATATCTACTATTTCCATCTTCCCAGAGTTTTGAGCTGTTTGGGGCCAGAAAACATTAGAATTTTCATTGCTTTATAAGTTACTCACAATGTATTTGAAAAGGTGGTAAAGGTATAAGCAACGTGAATGAATTCAAAAGTGTGACATCTGCATGGCAGACCTGAAGCAGTAGTGGGTGAGAGAAGTGAGTGAACCAAAGACATCAAGAGGTTCATGAAGAGGTGGGGAATCTGCCTGGAACCCTGTGTGTTCTTAAATCCAGGGAAATGAGAGCATATTGGAGAGTTTGGGATATTTCTGTGTGAGTTATGAGGATGGACAAATAGACACAAGAATGAACCTATCGATTGAATTTCTAAGAACCTACTATGATATGTATTTGGAAGTTGCTAGCAAATTGGAGCTAAGTACCCTACTCAGACATCAGAACCCTTTGAACAGCAGGCTGTTGCAAGGTCCCCAGGGCTTAGCTGTTGGATTTATTGCTTAATTTTGCATTCCCCTTTCTTCCTTCATGTCATAGAATTTTACAGCCAGACAGGACTCTATCATAGAGATTATGTAGCTGGATTCCTAAAACAGTATTGGTGGATGTGCTTTATCATACATTTTATTGCGATGTCATATTATATATAAATTTACATTTCATTGAGTCTAAAGATTTCTTTAAGTCTCAAAAAGGTGTGCATTATAGCAACTTCCTTCTGCCTTCCTAAGTGAAAGGGTAATCAGAGTATAGCTTTACACTTAGGGGTATGAAACATGAAGCCCTACAAAGAGAAAGTGATTTTCTAGAGGGCACAGTCCAAGTTGTTGTCATAGTTGGAAAATAAATTATACCATTATAACTGTTTACTACTTCTTTTTTAAAAAAGATTT
>NW_004949103.1:7950040-7958265 GCF_000317375.1 Microtus ochrogaster
AAGTTGCTAGCAAATTGGAGCTAAGTACCCTACTCAGACATCAGAACCCTTTGAACAGCAGGCTGTTGCAAGGTCCCCAGGATCACTTAGAAACTATATTATTTGCAATACTGTTTGCCCAATAGCTTAAGCACATCACTAGCTAGTTCTTATATCCTAAACTAGCCCATCTCCATTAATCTGTGCATCACCACGAGGTCATAGTCTAACGGCAAAGATTCTACTGGCTCCAGCAGTGGCTACATGACTTCTCTCTGACTCTGCCTACTGTCTCTATATATATATATCTCTTTCAGCCTGGCTTTACTCCATTAAACTACTGTTCGAAAGCAGCTTCTTTTTAACCAGTGGTGTACAGAGGGGAATCCCACATCAAATCTACCTGTATGTTCTGCTGGTTGGTTGGTTTGTTTCCCTCTGGAGACCGCTGATTAGTATTCAACTGTTCTGGTCACTTAAAGCAGTAGTTAGCTTTCTGTGTATAACCTAATATCAATGCCGTATCTTCCTTTTGTCCTTACAACCTCACACTCACCTTGCATGTAACAGAAAGAGAGAGTATAGACGAAAGGACACATCTCTTCACTGTCCATTGCCCTGGATATGACTCCTATGCACAGGTGAGAATCAGTCAAATGATCCATGTGTACAGGTAGGAGTCGGTAGGAAGCCCAAAAATACCGAGGAGCCTCTTGCCAGATCCAGAGTGAGGTCCTGAGTGAAAGCTGCCTGACTCAGACAGGAACTATAAAAGTTCGTGACAGAGAGTGTGTGTGCTGGCACTTCATCACTTGGACCAAATCGATGGACTCAGAAAACATAAAGATTTTTTTTGCCTCACAGATTCAGAGTGCCAGTGTATCTGGTTGGGTGAGGCTATAGTCCCTCTTTTTCTCTTTATTGGCTGTGTAGTATGGGTTGCCTGTTGCTACTTCTATAGTGCCACGGAAGGGTTGAAAATTTACAGCATTTGACCACAAAGTTTGAAATATTTATGGTCTGGTCTGTATAGAAATGGTTTTCCTACTATGAGCCTGCTGGAAAGCAAATTGTTCTCAATCTTTTTGGAATTTTCATTCCAGATTTTTTTTTTCATTTTATAAGCTCTTAGTTGTATTGGTTTTACCACTTTAAATTGACCACTTTTTAATATCATTCTTTGAATTTTTTTTGTTTGTTGTTGTTGTTGTTTTGTTAGATAACATGTCTCTGTTAGATGTTTGTGTAGACTCATAGGCCTTAATTTCATAATGCAAATCATGGTTGTTTTAACCATTCATTTTCATTTTCTTTGTTCTTACTTAACCAGCATCAGTCTTTGTTTGTTTGTTTATTTATTTAATTTGTTGATTTTTACATCCAGACCTCAGTTTTCCCCCTTCTTTTCTTTCAGTCCTTCCTCACACCCCTGTCTGTTCCTCTTCATCTGCTCCCATTCAGAAAATGACAGGCCTCCCACGGATATTAGCCAGCAATAGTGTATCAAGGCGCAGTAAGATCGGGACCTCCTCTCCTATTAAGTCTGGGTGAGGCAATCAGGGGTGCAGTCCTGAGTTATGTTCTTGGCACTATTGTGAACATTTCTGCACAATCCTCTCATTTGGTTGTCTCAGCAACAGTATGTGGTAGATGTGTTACTATCTCCAGTGTCTTGGTGAGGGACTAGGGATACAGTGAGGTTAAACAGTCACAAGGCCATTTTGAAATAGAGATAAAGTTAGGGTTTAAACTGGGGACATTTGGCCTTTAACCCACAACTGATAAACTCTGAAATACATGCACTGGGTGAAGAGTTGTACGGTACTGAGGGTCAGTGATGTTCCAGAGGGATGCCCAGAGCACTGTGTATATGGAAATGAATAGGCGTATGCGATTTTATGTGGGATCAAAGGAAAAAAAATTGAACTCAGGAAATAGAACAAGAAGCAGAAGCATACATACCTTTTATTTTTCATTTTCACCTGCTATATATAGTTAAGAGCTGGCCTCCTGTAATACCCTACACACAATCTCAAGGCTAAAATTTGATCTGAGTATTTGGAGTTGTATATGCTTGAAGAATCTCTCTCCTTTAGCCCCTTCCTTGTTCATAAGAGTCTACTAATTTCCCGGAAGTGTCAGAGCAGTGAAGCAGCAACCTGAGTAGAAAGGAAGCCCTAAACCCCAGGAGATTCACCCATCATGGTGGCTCCCTGACTTCAGGATAGTTTCCAACTGTAGCAGTTTTGTGAAGTCAGCACATGAGAGTATACTCTATTTTATTTTTCAGTCAAACATAGAGCTAACCAAGGATTAATTAAAGGACTCAATATCAACACTTCTTAAGTAACTTATGCATGAAGTTTGCCAGTCCTGTGACCTTCCACGATTCCCTCATTTTTATTTTCTTGTTTTGAACGACTTCAGGAGATGTCATGACTGCCAGCCCTTAGGCCGTGTTTTGCTGGCAGAACGGCAACCTCTATTTTTAGCTGTTCAGTAGTCCCTCCATCTGTGTTTAGCTGTCTATGGTTTCAGTTAATGTCTATCAAACATGCTGAAATTAAATTAAATTCCATTTAATGGAAGACAAACAATTTTGAAGTTCTAAGTGTATACCAATCTGGGTCTGAGTAGTATGAGAGAATTGTGTCTAACTGTTCTGTTCCACTCTATGTGCAAACAATTGTCCAGTGTATCTTTGTTGTATATGCTACCCACACACCGATGCTCCTGTAGTTATCTTTATTATAATGTGTTCTGTTGAAGTGTCACATAACTTGTGTTCCCTCTTACTTAGTAATATCCAAAAACCCAAGAGAAGTGTAGCTGCCAATTCAGATGTGGTAAGAGAGAAATCATGAAGTACTCCCTGTACAGGAAGATGAAAGTGCAATAAGAACTTGAGAGAAAATGGAATCAGTGAGTGAGCAGGAAAACAGGGAGAAAGAGAATCATTCACAATTCCTATGACATCCATATGACTTTCATTATTGTTATAGCTATTCTGTTTTATTTATCATTACTGTAAATTCTTATGCTTCACACATACTACATGATAGGTAGCAGGGATGTTAGTCATCCAGCTTTGAACCATTGTGATAAATTTCCTTAGATAGTAAACTAATAAAGGCAAGTTTATTTTGGCTTGGTTCTACTGCTTTCAATCCATGGTAAATTGGCTCCGTTGATTTTTGGCCTGGGGTGAGGAAGAATTTCATGGCGAGAGTGAGAGGTGGAAGAAATATTTTCTGCTGACTGGGAAGCAACAGAAGAGAGAAGGATTGGCACTCCACTATCCCCTCCAGTGTATATCTCCAGTGACATAAAGTCTCCCCATTGAGTCCCATCCTAGAGTTTCTACTTCCTCAATGTGACATAGTCTGGTGACCAATCCTTTAGTATGCAAGATTAGGTCTTGGAAGACGCGCCATATAGATAGGGAGGGGCTACTACATGTTCACTCTTGTGATTCAAAATTGAAGTAGGCCAATATATAGTTTAGGGATGGCAGGTCAGGGGGTGACTGTCCTTGGGTGTTTGTTTTATAGTACTATGCTCTTTCCCTTACAGATTAACAGTCTATTTCTGTGCTCATACCAGACTGACCGGCGTCTCTGAGACCAAAAAAGGTATGTTCTGACTGCTTTGGGTTATACAGCACCACTCTTCTCGTTGCTATTCTCTCTCGTTTTCAAAATAGTGCAGCTGCTAGCAGATAGCACTTTATTTCTGCCCAGGAGGAAACCTGATTTTGTTGGTGACCATCTCTCTGAATTGACAACTTCAAGGCAGCAATCATGGAGACCTGTGTTTTGTCAATCTGCCTGCCTTTTTGAAGAAAGCTTCCTAAAGACAGTGCCACTGCAATAAAACTGATTTCTGTCTTTAAACATCAGACCTGAAGAAACCCTAATCCCATAGTGTTTCTATATATTAGATGAACGTAAATTTTGGCAGGAATATGTGATGTGTAACTTCCTCAAAACTCGAAGAGAAAAAAAAAAAAAACTTTGTAGCCAGAGAGCTCATCTGCAGGTTTATTTGGAAGCTTTTAGATCTGGCCCCAGTAATTATTACAAATAAATTTAAAAATAGTAGTACACAATTCTAACTAAATCCCAATAACTTCATATTTGAAATTGGGATCTCTCAAAACTTTGGGTATAACCAAACCTAGTTTATCTGTTTAGGTTTGAAAACCAAGACTTTAGGGGAATTTTAAATAAGAGCATTTCATAAATTTGTATCACACATTTATATTTCTTAACATATTTTATGTATTATTATATATTAGATTATACACACATTACTGCTACTGTTATTTAGATGATTATATTATTCAAATGATAAATCATTGCAATGATTAATGCTTGTCTGCTTGACCAGGTTAAGAAACCTCCGATAACTGGTAAAATATTATTTTGGCCTTTGTATATGAGGGTTTTTGAGGAAGAGATTAGCATTTCAATCAGATGCTGATGATAATCAACCCTCATCAGTGAGAGCAGACATAATTAAATTTTGACAGCTGCAAAAGTTCAAAGCATGAAGAAGAACAGATTCTTCTGTAGCTGGAACATCTATGTTGTTTTCCCTTGGATAATGGATGTCTCGAATCTCCAACACCCAAACTCTAGAACTTCATGGGTTACTCCTCACCACTCTATGTCCAGTTGAATGATACCATTAAGTTTCCTGGGCCATAAGTCACAGTGGAATTTCTCAAATTCTCAATCATGTGAGCCAGTTCTCATAATAAATTTCCTTTTATATACATACATGCTCCTCACTTACATACCACATATTTGTAGTTGTTTCTATTTTTGTAAAATCTGGCTAACCCAGATAATTATTATCTAAATAAGAACTAAATAATAAAAATGAAAATAGGCTATATAATGGACAGGAAATAATTTAAACAAGATTTCCCTTCCCTCTCAAGGTACAGTGAAAAGAGGTGTCCTGCTATCATTTATAACTGGGATTTTGTTTGACATGGGCATCACTCTAGATCCCACTACAGACCTACTTGCTCATCTGCTTTCCTTGCTTAATTTACCCACAATACACAGGAAATTAGGAACAGCCTAAATGTACAGAAAGTGATAAATAGATAATGAAAGTGTGGTAAATATACACAATGGAATTTTATTCAGTTGTAAATAAAAATGGAGCTACGAAATGTTCAGGTAAATGGATAGAGTTGGGGAAATTCTACCGAGTGAGGTAACACAGGGCCAGAGAAACAAACGCCCTGCTTTCTCTCATATTTGGATCCTAGCATGAAGATCTAGGTCTCTGTGTTTAACTTGGAATAATACCTATAGAAACCAGGAAACTAGAAAGCATCCCTTGGGGCAGAGAAGTAGGATAGATCTTAATTACGCCGAACAGTTTCATCTACAGAATTAAGTTACATGAAGACAAGAAGGGTATCTGATTTGTTCACAGTCCTGGGAATGAGTTTGCACTTAGTAGAAATCCATAGCCTGAATGATCTGGAAACTGACCATGAATATCTATTAGAGAATCTGTTTTTCTTCAGGGAAGATTGGTAGAGTGTATTTCTTCACTTCTGTGATTCAAAGTGCAACAGCCTCCACATCCTTCCAGGTCTTAACAGTTGACAGTGAATCCTTCCTAATATTTAATTTACAAATCTCACTGTGCATAGCACAAACCAAAGTATTTTTCTTAATCCAATTTATAGAAGTATATATTTTAAAATATAGGCTTTCAAAGTGTTCATTTATAGGGCTAGAGAGATATCTCAGAGGTTGAGAGTACATCCTGTTCCTTCAGTTTTCACCCTCTATATCTGGCAACGTACAGCCATTTATCACATCAATTCCAGGGGCTCTAAAGAACTCTTCATGCCTTTGTATGTGCCCGTATGTACATGGCACATATAAACTCATACATGCACACAGAAATAAATTGTTAAAAATTCAATTTAAAAATTTCTATGAATCAGGGGGTGACCATACATGAAAAGTTATTACTCATCGTTTTGGAGAAAAAGAAACAATTTTTTTTTCTATGCTAGAAGGAACTACACTTAAGGTTTTGCTGAGATCAGACAAGAGGCAAAGGAAAAAAAAACAGATATGAACACGAGTTTTTATTGTGGCTAACATGGAAAGAGGCAGCCAAATGAGGCTGGACTGGCTAGCTTGCATTATTTCTGAAGATTCTGAGCTATATGTGCTCTCTCCCATTGATTGGTATCTGCATGAAGTTATTAGAATAGGAAGACAGTGGTCCTATGGAGGAGGGGATTAGGAAATGTGGGATTGCTTTATTCAGATACAAAAAGCAAGTTCCAGAACAAACTATTTATTAGCTCTTTATTTCTAAAGCAAGACTCTCAAGGGTCAGCACAGCCCAGCTGCCAAAGCATAAAATATGGAAAACATGAATACATGGTTGTTATAGATGGGTGAGTGGCCTGATGACTTAGATGATACAAAGAAGAAAATCATGGAACCTAGACCAGTATACATTTTCTAACATCCTTAACATGGATTCTCTAATTCATTTTTGACTTTAATGTATATTTAAAAATACTCTTGCTTACGGAATGCCCTACTCAAGATTTTCTTTAATGGCATGATTGGTAACCCAAATTTGGATGATCTGAAACCAACAGAATCGTTTATTGGTTTGTATAAAGGAAACAGAAGACTCCTAAGTGCAGAAGGTTCTCTTTTGGGTTCTCTTTCCTCTATTCCTTGTTTCATACCCCACACATTCCTCCTCCGGGCCCCCAAAGCACCCTTTCTCCATGTTCACTCAGAAAGGGGCAGTACTTCACATGGGCATCAGCAAAGCATGGCATATCACACTGCCAAAAGGCCAAGCACCTCCCCCCGTATTCAGTTTGGGCAAGGCAATCCAGCATGAGGAATAGGTTCCCAAAAGCCAAAGAAAGCACCAGAGACACCAGCTGCTCTCATTACCAGGAATCCAACAAATAGACCAAGCTACACAACTGTCATATATATTCAGAGGGCCAAGGTCATTCCCATGCAGTCCCTGATTGTTGATTAAGACTCTGTAAGTTCTAGGATAGCCATTTCTTTAACCCACATCCCTGATCCCCATGGGCTCCTATAACTCCTCCTCCCTTTTCTCAGGGGGACCCCAATATTTGGTCCAATGTTTGGCTATGGTTCTCTGAACCTGACTCCCTCAGTCACAGAGAGGATAAAGACTCTGCTGACAACTGGGGTAGTCACCAATCAGATCACAGTGGATGGTTCATTCAGGCTATGCATCCACTGATGCCAGGAGTTTTAGCTGGGAATAAGTTAGAAAAGAATAAGTTAAAATATTGCTGTTTGCTGATGACATGGCAGTTTAAATAAGCAATCCCAAAAATTCTACCAGAAAACTCCTATAGCTTGTAAACACCCTTAGGGAAGTGATTCGATACAAGATAAACTAAAAAAAAATAGTATCCCTCATACATACAAATAATAAAAGGAGTGAGAAAGAAATCAGGGAAATAGTACCATTCACAGTAGCCATAAACATGCTTATAATATAGATATAAAAAAATATCTTGGGGTAACTCTAATCAAGCAAGAGAAAGACCTGTATGACAGGAACTTCAAGTCTTTGAAGAAAGAAATTGGAGAAGATATCAAAGATGGAAAGATCTCCCATGCTCATGGATTGGTAGGGTTAGCATAGTAAACATGGCCATTTTACCAAGGGCAATCTAAAGATTCAATGCACTCCCCACCAAAATTCAAACACAATTATTTACAGACCTTGGAAGACAATACTAAGTTTCACACAGAACAACAAAAACCCTAGAATACCTAGAACAGTTCTATAGCAATAAACAACAGCTGGAGGTATCACCAGCTCTGATCTCAAGATCTACTACAGAGCTATAGTAATAAAAGTAGCATGGAATTGCCATAAAACAGACAAACAGATCAATAGAATCAAGCTGAAGACCCAGATATAAATCCACACACCTATGGACACTTGATTTTTGACAAAGAAGCAAAACTATAAGAAAAGAAAACATCTTCAACAAATGGCGCTGGCATGTCTGGATGTCGGTCTATAGAAGAATGCAAATAGATCCATAGCTATAACTCTGCACAAAACTCAAGTCCAGGTGGATCAAAGACCTCAACATCGATCCATTTACATTGAACCTGATAGAAGAGAAAGTGGAGAATAGCTTTGAACGCTTTGGCACATGAGACAACTTCCTGAATAGAACA
>NW_004949103.1:7959074-7992755 GCF_000317375.1 Microtus ochrogaster
TAACATGGAATGTACTCACTCATGATTATTCCTTTAAAAATGTGTAATCCTCTATCTAAAATTTAAAAACCTTTAAATATTACTTTTTAAAACTTTGTCCTGCAAAGTAGTTTCTACATAGAACACTACTTTTTAGGATTTTCTTTGGACCAATAAACAAGTGCACCTACTCTGAGAACTCGGTATGGCATTCTCATATGTGTATGTTGTGACCAAAGCAAGGTCAGTAGAGTGTGCACATGCTTTCTGAACATGTCAATGCATGGTTAGCATTTTCTGTTGTGAGACTATAGAGAATCCTTTCTTTAACTATTTTGAAATATTAGTACATTAGTGCTAACTCTAGTTTTCCATGTGCTATAGAACACTAAAACCCATTCTTATGTAGCTGTAACTTTAATCCATTATGTTAAAAAAATTATCTCATAGACATAGACAGTAGCATAATGTTTACCAGAGGGCTGGAAGTGGGGAAGGAAGACAGATTTAAACAATGGCTGTTGTTAACCAAGGACGCCAGAACTGAAGAACTTATAAATATGCCCAGTTTTGTTTTCCTCAGATTGCCTATTTGGAGTATGTGAGGAGAGAGCAAACAGCAGGTACATGAAGATGTATTTGTGATGTAATAGCAAAAAATCACTACAGTTATATATTGTTCAGTGGCTTAAACTTTCTTGAGTCTGTGCTTGCTTTTTAATCTGTATAACCGAGTAATTAGGTCTGTCTCGGGTGCATGTTGTAAAGATGTAGCAAGATGGCACACCACATAACCACTTCAGAGTCCGACATCTGGGGTTCACTTTTGCTGGTCCCCATTGTTGGTCACCTCCTACTGCGTAAAAATGGAGTTCTCAGATGGGTGAGACTGGCTCAGAATTAAAAGCACTTGTTGTACAAGTCTGGACCTCTGAGTTCAGTCCTGCAAACAAATATTAGAAGGGAAGAACTGACAAGTGAAAAATCATCCTCTCACTGCCGAATGTGTGTGGTGACATTTCTGTGAGCACGTGAACACGCACACACACACACACACACACACACACACACACACACACACACCACACATATGTACAGTGGATAATAATAAATACAGCTAAATAAAATTTTAGATGGTGCATTTTTCTTTTTGTTAAATTGTATCTGCTTACTTCATTTCCATTTCCATTGTTGGATCAAGACACACCACTTTCACTCTTTTAGCTATGCAATAGAGCTGATATTTGCGACTTAAGTGCCCGTAAAGATTCTTTATGTCAATGGAATATAACAACTAATATTTGACCATGCCTGAGAATTAATAGTGAAGCCCTCTTTACTTTCTTTTTCTAGTGATGACAGGTACTTAATAAATACAAAAGAGTATTACATTCTATTACAGAGATGAATACCAGTTGGTGGTATAAATGAATATCTTCTATATTGCATTTCCCCAATTTGAGAAGAGCAATATAATGCATTGTAAAAAAAATCAATCATTTTGTCATTATGGTCTTTTTTGGCTCCAAGCCAGTTTATTGGATTTCTTTAGTTTCAAGTAACAATAAAATAAATTGCCTCTTATATTGAAAAGAAAAATATCGTGTTTGAAACAGAACTGGGATTTTATGGGGGAAGTAAAAATGAACCCATTGAAAATATGGGTTTCTAACCAAGGTCCAGTCACTTACTTATGGATAATGTGTTCCTTTTCTTTATACTGGGATTGTAACAGTGTCAATTATAGTGTGAATTTGGAAGGTGAAATTCTGTATTTTGACTCAGATTTTTTAGAGAAATACAGAACAAAAATTGTGCGTTGTAATGTCCCCAATTAATACATGGAGAAACCATGGTTCAAGTTTTGTCTTTAAAATAACTTTGGCATACAAGCCATTGGTAATAGAGTTTTTCTTCTTTCTACCTAATTTTGGCACAAGAGTCATAATTATAGGGTCATAAGTTTGTGTTTATGTGTGTGTGTGTGTGTGTGTGTGTGTGTGTGTGTGTATGTGGTGGGGGGTTAGAGGTCAACTTTACATATAATTTCTTTTTTGTATACAAGTTTCTGGACACTGGTCCCCAGTGATCACCTGTCTATACATCCTTAGAGTTGAGGTTATAAATGTGTTCCACTGCACATGGAGTTTTAATTTTACTTTTATATATTTTATTTGTATTTATGTGTGTTGTTTCTGCCAGGGAAATGTGCATGTTAGTGCAGTACTGGCCAAGAACAGAAAATGCTATCAGATGCCCTGGAGGTGGCATAAGTCCCCGTGGATGCTGGCTGTGTTTTTAAACACTAAGACAGCTCTGCAGTCCCCCTTAGTGATTTTGAGTTTAGCTCATTCCTTTTCCCAAAGTCTTTGAAACACCTTACTTGCTGTTTGATTTGAGATATTTTGATTTTATTAACTATATGCATTTGTAGCTATATCCTCATAGAGAACTGTTTTGACTGTATCCCAAAGGTTTTTAGTAAGTTGGGCTTGCTTTTTTATGTGATTCCAGGAAGTTATAAATTCCCTCCCTGATTTCTTCAGTGTCTCCCTGGTCACTTTGTTGCCTGAGCAGAGCCTGCGTATCTCTGCTTTTCACGGCCTTTCCCTCCAGAGTTACACAATTGCTTTCTAAGGCTGTCTCTCACACAGATGAAATTTAGGTTCCGTATCTTGCATTTGTTTCCTGTTCTCTAACTCTCATGATAACTTCCCTCTCAAGACAGTACCAAGACACTGCTGCTGTCTGAGTCACACAGAGCAACAGAGCAATTCCTCTTCACTGCTGTCTCATGTACCAGATAAATCGCCATCTCATCAAAGCTTGCTAGTAGATTTGAAATTTGTAAAGAATGTGGCTTTGTTATTGATGGTAAGATTGATTTTTTTTTTAAACCAGGGCCATCTGGCTGATCTTTAGGATCAGGTTTCTCCTCCCACCCCACCCCTCCTTGCTTGGGAACCATGCAGCTAAAGATGTTTGATGTAAAGAGTTTGGCTTAGATTGGCTCTTTTTGGTGCACTGTCCATATTTTTTTTGCCACTTTTTTTCAGTTATTTTATTATTGCAGTTGTGATTTTCTACAGTTTGTCTTCCTCTTTCCCTGGAATGGAGTCTAGTTTTTCTTATATTGACTCTTGTAAGACAGGATTGCTCACTGAGCCAGAAGCTTACTAACTGAGCTACACTGCCTGGCCCGTGATCCCCAGGTATTCATCTATCTCTGCACCAGGATGCAGGGGTGAAAGCAAGTACTCTAAACCCACAAACCCCTAACCCAGTCATAGGAAGACAGATTCTAGTGTGCAATCTTTCCCCCAAAGTCTCAACATTGATCAGGAGACATCAACAGTAAAACCTGTTAATATTGCCAGTAGCCAAGACAGCAAGAGCAGAAACAACAGGAATAAAGGGCAAAGTTGGGGTGCTGGGGGGAGGGCAAACTCGGCAGTCAGCACTGCAGCAGGAAATCAATGAGACTCACCAAAGACAACTTCTCTGTCCGTCTCCTCAATCTAGTAGAGAAAGACAAAGCAGGTGTGAGGAGGGGCGGTGCCAGGTGCAGGAATTGTGTTGCAGGGAGTGGGTCTCCCAGCTGCAATGTGGCCTCACATTCCTGTAGTTATCATCTCTGAGACACTGACCCTGCTGTTTTGTGTATTTGTGCCTATCATGCCCAGCTTTTTCTCACTGACGATAGAAGTTGCCATACAAACTGGGACACTCTTGAGAGTAAAATGGATGCTATTAATAACTGTGCGTGGACAATAGACCTAAACTTGAATGGCCCTGAACGAAACGAAGACGCATTGTTCCAGACATGTGTTTTCAAAGACTGAATCACTTTGAGCCAATTCTTTGTGCTCAAGGCAAAATCTGAAACACTCACTGATCTAGGCAGGGGCTGACAGCTGAGGACATTTTGTCGTTTCATTGTTTATGAGTCAGGACACCTTATCATTGGGCTTAACTGGGATGTGACTGTGTGAAACCACAAAGAGACACGGGTATGTGTAAGTCTGACTTCCTCCCAACTCCCAGAGAAAGACAGATCCATCTGGGGAGGTGCACTATAACCAGGTCTGAGGGCATGGATAGGTCTCCCCTTTCTTGGGTTTCTGGGGTATGAAGACCGAGCTCATTTCAAATATCTCCAGGGGAAAAGATTTGAAAAGAGGGCAGACAAGGACCATAAGAGGAAGTGGCTACCCCCGTTGCCATCATTGACTGTTATAAGCAAAGCAGGAGGAGAACTTGGCCTTCTTTGTGCCAGTTCCCTTTCCACAGCTTCAGAACATTCAGAGATGGCTCAGCATGGAACTCTGTGCCGTCAGAGAAGTCCTGACAAAAAAGGTCAGGCAAGAAGAAATTGAGCCAGAATGCTACCACTGAGAGTCCGGAAACATTTTCTAGAATTTTATACTATCAGGCTAAAAAAGGAGACAAGAGGGTAATTGCCTTCCCTATTCTACCCCTTTTGTCTGGTGACAAGAAAGAAAAGGATGAATATTGATATCTTGGAGGATTGGTCCGATGTGAAACAATTTAGCCAGGAAAACAAGAAACACTTTCTGAGACTCAGGTTCATGATGGGATTGCCTCAGCGTGAAGCACAGTCGTCTCCTGTGCCCAGAGATGTGAATTTACTCTTTCTATCTTTTCTGGTCTGAAACCATTTCTCTAAAGCATTTGATCAACAGGAATGAGTCTGTAGTTACTGTCTATAAGATTGCACTGGTCTTTCTGAACTCTCAGGAGTGGCTGAGACAGATGTGCAAGAACTTTGAGAGCTCATGCATTCATTCCTAGCCCAGGAAAAAAAAATAAAAACCGTTTCAGTCCTTTCAAGGAGATTCAACTTGTCTGCCTCAGGCTGAGAATCCAGCTCTGTTCAGAGGACTGCAGTTTCTGTTCTCAGAGGAGCCTGAGGTTTGATCTGCAGGGAATGGAGGCTTCTGCCTCTTGTTCTCATGACCCTCTCCTTGGTTGCATTCGCTTCTCATCTGCCTGGTTCAATACTTGATCTTGGGCAATAACTAGAATGAATTCCCCTCTTTTCTTTTGTCAAACCTTCTCCCAAAGACCATGCTGTGAACAGTTTTTGGTTGCTAGGCAACCTTACTGTGTGTGTATTTTTGTGTGTATGTAAGTTTCATGCACTTGTGTACACATATGTAGTATTACATATATACGTGTACGTGATCCATATACACATATGTTATGCATGCAGTCAGCATGTAGTCTATAGTATGTGCATGAGTGTGGTATGCACATTATTTTGTATGTATTTTGTTTTATAATTATTCCATACTTATTCATGTTGTTGTATGATATATATGATGTGTATATTATGTGAGTTTATATGTGTATATATGTGTGTGTGTTCATGTCAGAATACTCCATAGATAATATTGAATTACCTTTTTATGCTCATTTCTCTTGATTGGTCTTTTCTGTGACCGTGACTATCCCCAGTTTGGGAGGTCTGAAGAGATCTCACTTCTATAGGCATTTCGGAGTAGTGAAATACATACTATGGCCCTGGACCTAATGAATGACTCATCATTATTCCTCCACAGATGACTGCTTCTGTTAGCTTATCAGCCATTTCTCTTCCCTAGGCTTCTCCTGGGGACCTCCAGCCTTGCTCCGGATTCATCCCTCTTCACTTTCATTATGAGTCTTCTTGCACGATCCTTATTTTACAGCTGTTGCTTCCACTGCAGAGATACATCAGCTGAACAGATCTGTAAATGCTCAACATTGTTAACAGATATCTGAACACCAAACTCACCAGATCCAATTTGAACACTGTGTTAAACAAACTCTGCAATTATAAGCAATTTTGAATACCACTTCCTATTTGAAATTCACGTTCTGTAGCTCAATCCCCCCAGATCTTCAGGGATTTTCCTCTTCTTTTTCAGCTCATTGTAAGGAATAAGTTACCCAGCATTCCTCCCTGTCCTGGACCTACTGTCATGGCTGCCCCACGTCTGCACATTCAGCCTCACGTCTTTCTTCATGAATGAGACACGAGTATACTGGAACAGCCAGGGTCCTTTCTGACAGAACAAGTCAGCTGCCTCAGCTTCACCTGTCAGCTCTCATCTCCTGCCCTAAGCTGATGGCTCTGTCTCTCCATCACTGACATCACTGGATGTGCCACTACTCCGCCAGAAACCCAAGAGCAGTGTCTGTTTGCTCCGTGACAGGAAATCATACCACTTCCTTCAGAGAGCTGAACTGAGAATAGAAGAGAACAATAAAGCAAGAAAATGTATAATGTAGATTGTAGTAGGCATCCAGGTGATGTCTCTTCCATCTGACTTTAAAACACAGACAAATACCATGAAAGTTCAAGTCGTATGTTTTTCTGATTCAAGATTTTGTTCTTTTTTTCAGATTGGAGAATTCTTTTTTTTTTCTTTTTTTCTCAGATTGGAGATATCAAACAGATCTGTAAAAAGTCATAAAATTGTAATATTTAGATAACAAATCAGAACAAAATCTGTGCCTCTAGCAACTCTTGGATAATTAACTATTTTATAATGTCTGTTGTACTGATGTTTGGAAATCTGTGGGATTGGATGACAAGAAAAATTTCTCAGCTTTTCAGATAAAAAAAAAAAAACAAAACTGTTTCTGGGGGGTTCCGTGATTTACCAAAGTAATCCAGGCAGCTGGTCAGAGTGGCGCTGGGATTTCTGTGTAGCCTCCCGAGGCTGTGCTTTCTGTCACTTGTGACTAGCTAAAACAAGTAAGTGGTATTATATGGTTCGGTTAAAGCTATGCAACCAACCAGCTGACTTCAGAGCAGGGGTCACTGAAGGATCTCTCACTAGCAGGGTCCTTGGTGATACTGGGATTTAGGACGGCTTGTAAGATTGAGACAGGTTTGTGAAGAAATTAGGAGGGACACTAAACTAAGTGGGAAGTATGACATGCAGAAATTGATGAAAGGAGATGATTCATAGAAAGACAATGTAGAATATTTGTCATTCCCAAGTCATTAAGGGTAGAATACAGAATCAAGCAACCGAGTGATTTAACTGCAGTAATCTCAGCATTTTGTAGCTTTTGAAGTAAAATCTCAAATCTGATCTGATCATCAAATACTCTCTGACGCTGGGATCATCATCATTACTATCACCATCATCATCATCTTCTTCCTTTTGCAAATGAAGGTTAGAAAAATCATATCACTCAGAGTAGAGAATATGATGACGTCATGTTCCAAGGTCAATTAGCAGAGATACAAGTATAAATTAAGTACTGTAGATCTGAAGGGTTTTCAGTTTATTTACCAGAGCACTTTGAGCTTTAGTCTTTGTTCTTTGCTCTGGGAATAGGTGTTGATGGTGAGGTACTTGTTCAGGAGGCAGGTAGAGATGCTCTACAAGGTTTATAGACCTAGAGAGATAAAACGTTCACGAGTTTTCACAGCTGCTTCCTGTCTGTCCTATGCTTATCAGCTTTATCCGTTATTCTCTGTTGCTGATGCAAAGTTGGCCAGATCACTGAGCTGAGCCTGTATCAGCCAATGTGGCTCTCCCTGCATGGGAGACTCAGGCTGTTTGTAGAGCTGTTCTGCTTTCATGGATGTCAGAGTGGCAGGGTAGGAAGTCAGATCTCACAGGTCAAACACATCTTTTTCCAGAGGAGGGCAGAAGGGGTTTGCAATGGTGAAGCGCAGCTTGCCCAAAGTCACACAGACAGTTAATGGAAAAGCCATTTCTAATAAACCATCTGTGATTTTCTCTTGGAGACCTTTAGCCTCCCTCTAGGCTTTTCCTGTTCAATCAAGTATATCCAAACAAAGAGGAAGACAAGGCTTTCTCTGCCAGAGTGCTTGAAATTCTGTGTTTTATATTGTGGTCCAGGTCCAGATCCAGACAGGAGGTAATGGGAGGAGAATCAGCATCTGTCAGATTCCAGATGTGACTGAAGACACAATTGGCAATTACTCCCTTTATTGGGAGAACACATGAATGCCCCTTGTCTTATTGGCACCATCACTTTGACAACTGTAATTGACATTGACGATAGATGCTTTCAGGAAAGAAGAAAACGAGAGAAAGAGAGAAAAAGAAAAACTCATGAGAGGCAAATAGCCGATTACATTTCAAAAACAGAAAAGAAAAACCGACAAAAGTCATCATCATAGTAACTAAAGGTCCTAGGAAATTTCCAATGTGCCACAGAGTGGGCTTTACAACATTCTAGTTAATCCTTTTGAAATCAGCATTGGGCAGTCAGTAGTGTGGTTGCTACATAAAAGGACTGAACCTAAATTGCATCACAAAACGTAAGGATTTGAACTAAGATTGTTCAGTAACTGCTTTCCTGTCCACACACTACAGCATACTCAAGGCAAGAAAGGGAGAAACATTCCTTTGGGTACTAGGATTTTCAGCTGATCAAGACATTATTATATAAATATCTGTTAGGGATAGAGATAGCATGAAAGGAGGTGACCCAGAGGCCTCAGTGTTCACCATTCATTTTTTTCTTCCATTTGAAAGGGAATATAACATTGATTAGATATTTTAAGAATGTGAAATATAATTCACATATACAGTTGAAATTTGTTGTCCTTTGGCTCCTTGTTAGGTGACCCTAACAGCACATTACTCTTATGTAACTTCTTCCTCTCTGAATATGGGTGCAAGGGTTGAAAATACAATAAATGGGAGGGAGGGTGGAGAATAGAGAGACTCCACAATGGCTCTTCTTAAGATTCTTGGCTACATATAATTTGGATGAACAGAGGTGATGGCTTGGGGCAGAATATCAAACATGGGGTATTTGTGAAGATACAGAAGGGAAAAGGACTTGATATAGATTTCCATGTAGGTTAGAGATGAACTGATGACATATCTGGGAATGAAGAAGATGCTCCATGATCAGGAGCCTGCATGCATTAGCTACATTCTCTTCACTAAGGAAGGTTGAAACAAACAAGTGATTTTATTTGCCTAGAGGATGGGGCGTGGCACGCTACTTCATCTAATTATGAAAGCTGAAGGGTGAATGCTAATCTAATATTCATGTGGTTTCTGATCATTCACTCCTAAGATAATATAAACCTCAATTTGTACTATACTAACCATTCAAATTCCCCAGAATACACTTTGGTCTCCCCTGGACATGTTATAGAATTGTTCTTCTTCTCTTGCAATTAAACATGGGTGTGTGACCATCAAAAAGGCAGACTGCCATTCCTGGGAAATCACCTATGAATCAGTTCAAATTTTCTATATTCCTTTCCTTCTGTCACTATCATCTGTTATAGTTTAAGATGAGAAACTCTGCCTATCTGGGACCCAAAGTGAGACCAACACAGAGAGCGTTATCCTGTGAGGCATAACGAGCAGTTAATGAGAACTAGAAAAATATCTTCCCTGTCTTAACCTTTTATGGCTTGAGACTGTTCCTGCAGCATGATCTAGACCATCATGATGAATGTGCATGGAGAAACACAGATTTGGATCCTCGTTATTGAGATACTTCCAGGATGGATGGCTGACAACAACACATCATGCATACACAGGAGACTATCAGAGGAATGGCAACAAAAGTGAAAGCAGCAACAAAATCAGCAGCAAGGAGCACAATGTCAGCTCCACTCCAGCCCTGCCCTCTGGTGTCTGTGGTAATTATAGTAACCAAGGGGCCTATGTTGTTTATTTCCACAAATTTGCTGTCTAAAAGCAAGAGCTGTCTATCCCCTATCATTTCTCAACAGCTTGTCCTTAGGGTGAGAACAAGGGCTTCTAAAACACATCCCATTGGCTTGGTTTATACTGTTCTGCCTCACTCTCTCTGGCCTGAGGAGAAGCTGAATTATAAAATAGGGCCAGTCTTATCTTGGGCAGCCATGCAACAATAGTGTCCGGAGGTGAGTGCTAAAATATGTCTTGGGGCTCTGGGAAATGTTTTCAATTCAACATTCTATGATCATCGTCCAAAGGTTTTCGATAGTGTCCTTTAGGAGTCACTGAACATGAAAAAGAAACAGAACAAAACTACTTGAATACACGTATTTCACAGTAACAAGTATACAGGAAAACTTTTAGACAAATTATATAAAATTATTGGGATAGTATTTCTCTCTCTCTCTTTCTCTCTCTCTCTCTCTCTCACACACACACACACACACAAACACACACATTACTTATTCATATTCACATTTATACGTATTAGTGTTCAGTGTCATTGGGAATATTCTCAAAACAGTTGGGCTTCCATCAGCTCATCATGAACAAGCCAGGTAATCTTGAGCAAATGGCTTGGCTTCTCTCCCTATTTACACAATTTAAACTTTGAACCTGTGAACCGCTTACTCACATGGGAGCTTTGTAAGCCTGATACTTAAGGATATGTTTATAGTCATCCTCAAACCTCGTCTATCCTGCTATCAACAGCAACATTTCAACTTTTAATATCCATTGTAGATTTTTTTCCTGATTAAAGTCTATTCCCAGCTTTATCAAGTGATCGAGTCTAGGCCAGGCTTGTTATGTGCTTCAGCCAATAAAATGTGGCAGCAGAAATGTGCCAATTAGAAATCTAAGTCTCTTATTCTCTTGGAACTCTCATGCCATCTTGCAGGCAAGTTTAAGAGAGCTTACTAAAAACCAGAGAGCTGTGGAAGACACTATACTGGGACAGACACCACCCACTCAGAAGAAATAGAGTCACTCTGCCTTACAACTAAGCTGCAACAACTGGATTCTACTACTTTTGTTGTGTTCTATGACTTAGAGGATAAATCCTTAACACTTGTGTGTATGTAAAGGGAGTTAATTACACAAGCATAAAAACACAGGAGTTTTGGATTACACAGTGTTTACCATGCTTTTCAAGTCAGAGGTCTTTGCTGTATTGCAATCCACCTTTAAAATTTATGCAACCTGAGCTGGAGAGATGGCTCAGAGATTGCCTGCTCTTCCAAAGGTCCTGAGTTCAATTCCCGGCAACCACATGGTGGCTCACAACCATCTGTAATGAGGTCTGGTGCCCTCCTCCGATGTGCAAGTATATATGCAGGCATAATAAATAAATCTAAAAAAAATTTTATGCAACCTGTACTATACATATGCTTATGCTAAATAATAGTGTTTTAAATTATCTATTATAATGAAAAGGCTTTCCAGATAGAAGCATTTTGTATAACTTTCAGTGGACAGGAATAAAGTATGGATGTAAGAGCATAATTTGAATCATTTATTTTTAAAAATATTATTTTACGGATATTGTTATTTTACCTACATGCATGTCTGTGCACCAGTTGTGTGTAATTCCCAAGAAGACCAAAAAGGGGTATCATGTTCTCTGAAACTTCAGTTACAGACAGTTGTGAGCCACTATTGGATACTGGGGATTAAACTCAGACCTTCTCGAAAAGCAGCCAGTACTCTTAAGGGCTGAGTTCTCTTTGTATCCCCCATGGTTCATTTCCTTATAGCTCCAATTATTATAATTTACAGAGGAAGATAAACTCCAGGAAGTGGTAGTGGCTTGCCTATGTCATTTTGCACTGAGACAATCATAGAATTATACTTCGATCCAAGAGTACGAGTTTTGGATCTGTGCCATGCTATGCTATGCTATGCTATGCTATGCTATGCTATGCTATGCTATGCTATGCTATGCTATGTATATAGTATATATGCTATGTATATGTATATAGTATATAGTATAGTATATAGTATATAGTATATACTATATTTTTATACTTTAACACACTTTCCTTGAGTTTCCACCATCATTTCCAATGCTTAGGATCTTTAAACACTCTCCCATACTGTATGGCATATGTGGCTTGTTCTTCCTCTGGTAGCTTAGGGCCAGAAATATAAAGACCACCTCCAGTTTTTCCAAAACTTTTCTAGTCACATCTAGTGTACGCAGATAGTTCGTTCTTTGTGTTCTTTTATCTTAAAATAGGAAGTGCTGACTGTGAGGATCATGTGACCTAGCAAAAAAACCATCATTTTCCCCTAAAATTTCAAAAATTGGACTTTACTATTGTGCATGGCTTCATGCATGTGCTCATCCTTGGTTTCCAGATTCACATAGCAAAGCTTTTAACTACATCGTTTTCTCCTTCGTTCAAACAGATTCTTACCTTGTCTGTGTTGGCGTTGTAAAGTAGATCTCATTTTCTTATGGAAAATCAACTACTATTTTCCCATTATCTTTAAACATGCTCAATACCCAAGATAAAGGCAAAGTCTTTGTGGCAGGACCCTGGCTTGACTAGTGGTTTTAGTCCATCTATCTTAGTCCCACAGACAGTCATTCCATGTTTTTTACATAGTCCCTAAAATGTAGAGTCAATTTCAACTTCCGTGCAAGTGGGTCCTATGCTCTGAATTATTCTTCACCTTTCTCCATGTCACTTCTCTCACTTCCTGGTTCTCCAAGATCCCTATCCAATACCATCCATAGCAGTCTTACCTATTACGCTCTTCTCTTGGGTTTTTTGTCCTCTCAAAGCCTCAGACTTTATCAAATGCCATGGCTCCTCTTTATAATTTCAGCATTGCATCCAGAGTAAATGCTCACAACCCTATGATTCACAGCTAAAAACATGAGCGAACATTTTCACATTGTATCTTCAGCTCTTATTACACCTTAAGCCAAGCACATGGTGTAGTCTCCTTTATTCTTGATAATATTGAGGTATCATTACGTATGAGTAAAGTGATATCTAGGGTTTGGTGAAGCCACACATGGATGGTCACAGAGGGATTTAAATGCAGATCTATAGTGTCAGGCTACGTCTATGTCCCAATTTCTTGTTGAAATAGAGATTTAAACTTTATATTAATGAGAAAAATAATTAGGCAAAAATGCATCAGTCTGACCCCAGCGCACTATTTCAGTGATACTTTTAAGACTACCCCTTAGAATGCTAAAACAGCACCAGCATCCTTCTCTTTCCATGATTATAGTTGACAACTTAGCATGGATCTAAGAGGATAACTACTAGCAACCTAAAATGGGTATCACAGATAACAATTCTCCTTGACTCTCTAAAGCCCACATAATTTCTTTTGAAATCCTCAGAGATCTAGCTGTTGCATCTGGGTTTTTTCTAATGACTATTTCCATTAGTGGATTCTCAATTCAGCAAGCACATGTAATATTTGTTAGAATGACGATTATTCAATCATATTCCCAGGTGTCTCATTCATTAGTCTGCAGTCATATTGAAAAGGAGGAGGTCCAACATAGTTTCAGGTGGTTCTGATGCTTCTGGCACACCACACATCTCTAACTTATTCATGCTGCTGGTCCATGGACTATGACTATTCTATTCAAACTGGTTTGCACAAGTTACCTGGAGATTCTAGGGAAAGAAAGTCACATGATGCTAAGTGTGGACATTTCTTCCCTATCACAGGCCAAAGCATATTGTTTATTCATTGACCAATAAAAGCAACACTAACACAGAAGGACTTCCCACACCATTTCCCCTTTTCTGTTTAAATAAAAAGGAAGGTTTTACCATTAACATAGCAAAATTGCATACAACAAAACAATTATCAATCAAGAATTATAGTTACAAAATTTATATCTACTTTATCTTTTATTATAACTAAGGAAAACTATAATTATCTATACTTCAACTACATCAAAGACTACAGAAGGATATAATATTACCTAAGTTAACAAGAATTAAATTGTAAGCAACTTCCAAAACTCTAGAATTGACAGAGACATCTCACTGCCTGGACAGCTACCCAACGTTTTTCTGTAACATTACAGACACCCATCTTCAGCCTACTGGCCCATAGTATCCCGCAGACTTTTCCATGAAGCAGGAAATATTAAAGACAGTTCCGTCTATATTGACAGTTTGTCAGTCATTTTCTTCTGTATCCTGCAGAATGTCTGTCAGACTCTTTCACGAAGCAGGAACCCTAAAGGACTCTCACAATTGCAACAGTCACTTCTCTGTGGGTCCTTCATGTTCTGTTCATACAGCACAACATGAAGCAGTCCAGGCAGGAGCAGTGTCTTGCCCAAATTGCTAACATACTCCATAAGGAGCCTCTTCAATGTCCATCATCCTCTTGAAGTAGATTGATGCTGTCAGGAACAGATATGTCTTATTGTCGTAAAAAGTTCTAAGTTATTAAACTATTTAAATGCCATATTCTGAAGGTCTCAGAAAGATTTGAAGAATACCTATCTAATTGAAATACATCTTTATAGATATAGAAAACTAACTAGAATGACTACAACCTTGACTATTACAGATGATTATCTATTAACCTATATTTCTTAACTATACATTACATTTTTTAAATGAGCTGCACAATTACAATAGCATAATCAAGAGCAGAAATATACATATAACAAAATTGACCTTAAATTTTTAATCAGTAGACCAAAATCCATACCAATTCAAAGTATTCATTACTATAGCATATCCCCCTTTAAATACAAACAAACATTTATAAACAATCATTTGGGGAATTTGGACATTGTTTCCTAGACTACTTCCTGCTGATTGGGGACACTGTAATCAGGTCTGTCTTTGGGTATCTTGTGTGGTAGGTCCTTCTGTATCTGGGTGACAGTTGTATAGCTTGGTTCCCTTAGCAGTGGGACCAGGACCTGTATGTGATGCATGAGCTAGCTTATTGAAACCTATTTCCTGTGGTTGGTTGCCTTGCCCAGCCTTGATGCAAGGGTGAGGTACTCGGTCTTACCTCAGCTTGATATGCCATGCTTTGTTGACTCTCCTGGGAAGCTTTACCCATTCTGAATGGAGACAGAGGAATAGTAGAAGGGAGGTGTGAGGGGAAATTGGAGGAGAGAAAGGAGGGGTAGTTGCAGTTGAGATGCAAAATAAATAACAAAAATTTATTTAAACAAAAAGTTATGTTACATTTTTTATGCTGTGAAACATTTGTTTAATGATGCAAAGATGTTTTGCATTTCTTTATGTTGCATTGGTTTAACTCTGTAAAGCTGTGTTACTTTTCCTGCTTAAACCACTTGATTGCTCCAATAAAGAAGGCAAGAGAGAGAAATAGGTGAGGCTGAGGCTGGCAGTCAGAGAGAATAAGAAGGAGGAGAAGTCTAGGGAAGAGCAAGGAGTGGGAAAAGGAGGAGAGGAGGACATCAGGGTTCAGTCACCCAGCCACCCAGCCAGCCATGGTCTAAGAAAGAAGGAAAGATATATAGAATAAAGAAAGGTAAAAATCTCAGTGGCGAAGCATAGTTAAAGAGAAACAGGATAATTTAAGTTAGAAAAACTGGCTGGAAACAAGCCAATTTAAGACTGGGCATTTATAAGTATGAATAAGTCTCCATGTATTTATTTGGGATCTGGGAAGTAGGTCTCTAAAGAGTGAAAAAACAAAAAAACATGCTTTATTTTTTTACCTTCTACATTCCATTGGCTTTCCCCTTCCACACAAAATATACAGGACCTTATAGAAGGTGCCAGCACTTCCTTTAACTAGTGGGGAAAAAAGATTGCCATTAGATTATCTTCTACATCTTACAGAATAAAAGCTGCTGAAATGGGCATCTCTTAAAGATTGTTTCTTGCTCTAATAATGAACAATTTAATTTTTTCATTATGCAAATGGTTCATAATTTATTTTAATAGTGTTTATGACTATATGCAATAAATATCATAAAAAGTATACTCATTCTGGATACATTAGCTCATTAAAGCAGCCGCGTGCTCCATTCTTTAGTGAGCTTGAGGAACAAGGTGCTAACTCATGCAAATTGCTATGACAAATGTGCTTTAAGACCAATAAAGTGTGTCCTGATTTATTAATAGTCAATCCAACATCTCCCTGCTGGTTTCTAACAAAAGTTGAGAGGAGACTGGTAGAAGGAACGGTGGCTCGAGTTCTGCCAGCCTTCAGGCTTTCTGATTAGCATGTGTGATTTGGTGGCTGTCTTCTGTGACACTGTGCACCTGCGATATTAGCCCCATGTTTTTGATCCTGCAAGTCTGGAAAAGCCTATGAGTTCAGTATATTCTTCCTGCCAATGCCTCGTGTGGAGGCTTTGGATTTGTGTGCAATCCTCAGGCTTCTTCTGGCTTAAAGAAACATTTTGTAGGGCTCAGAAGAGTAAGGCTAAGCCTAGCAAAAGTGTGTGCCAATGGAGTCAGTCCAATGGTAAACAAGCATATCTCCTGCTTCAGAAGCACTCACAAGCCACAGGCATAAATATGCAACACAGCTGCACCTGGAGAGACAGGCTCAAGTTTTATAAAGTGTTTGACTCTTAAAGAGCATTTCAGACTCCAGGCACAAGCTAGATAGTACTATTGTGATTTTGCTAGGATGAAATCACCCCCTTGACTACTTGGTGAGAAAGCAACTTGAAGTTGTTCTAATGACTGTGGAAATGCTTAGGTGTGTTGAAATTTGCCTCTCTTCTTTATTTTGCTCCTAAGCTTGGCTGTTTCATTTTATTTTTATCAAAACAGAGAATTGAAGGATTTTTTTTCAGTAGAAACATATGTTTATGAGACATCATAAGTCTCTAGACTTCAGTTATCTGTGAAATGTCTCTCACCTTTTATACTTCCACAATTTGCAAAATTAGCTCTCTTTACTGCATCTAAAATGTGTGCTGTTGCATATTGCATAATTCTTAAGTTTTAATGAACATGTTTATGAATATCATTTTAATGGCTTCTCATGACAAACTTTAGAAGTATAACATAAAGTGTTCAAATAAGAAAAATGAGACTCAGGATAGTAAACAAAACTCCTAAATGTCTTAGATGAAAATAGGTTGCCAAGATGGACGACAGGCACGTGCTTCTTTCTTTTTTTAATGCTTTTTTCATTTTCCTAAAGTGCCATTAGTATGGATTGGAGTCCCCTCCCAACTATGGTACTTGCATAGCTCCTGCATTTCCTCTCTTGTTGGAAGTATTTTGATAAGCAGAATCTGTCCCCACTTGCATTGGCTCTTATCAATCTGTCTTTGCAAATGATAACCAGACATATGCCAGATGACAGTCAACAATTAGCCAATTTTGAGGCCTTTTTGGTTAGGTTTATCATGCAGCTTATAAAACAAAGAGAACTGTAATACTGAGTTAAACAAACAAATTACTTTGATGAATATTCATTATGTGCCAAGCATCTAGTATCAATCTTTTGTAATATTTGGGAGATTTAAGTATTATGTGTATTTATTTGTTGACAAGTTTCTCAGCTTCATTAGTTAGCTTTCCATCACCATAATGAAATGCCAGAGGCAGGCTAATTATAAAATAATGAGAAGTTTATTTTAATTCATGGTTATAAAAGCTCAAGTTTGGACATCATCTTTGGTTGAGAGATGTGTTTGGGAGCCACATCATGGTGAGAGTGTATTTTTGAACAAGGGCTCTTTTGTGAAAAATGAAGCAAAGAGAGGGACTAAGAGACTAACATATCCCATCCTTTTTCTGTAAATACCCCAATGATCTAAATGCAATCATCCCTCTCTTAGATGTCTGAAGACTAAGTTTTAATATACAGACCTCTAAGGAATTACTCATATTCTAACCATAATACTTTCCCTTGGTATTGACATAAAAACAGACAGGCTGACCAATAGAATCAAATCAAAGACCTGGATATTAATCTACACACCTACAAACACCTGATTTTTGACAAGATAAAATTACACAATGGAAAAAAAAGAAAGCATCTTCAACAAATGATGCTGGCATAACTGGATGGCAACATGTAGAAGAATGCAATAAATCTATATCTATCCCCATGCACAAAACTCAAGTCCAAATGGATTAAAGACATCAGTATAAAACTGACTATACTGAACCTGATAGAACAGTAAGTGGGAAGTAGCCTTCAATACATGGGCATAGGTGACCACTCCCTAAACATAACACCAGTAGAACAGATGCTGAGAGAAAAGATAAATAAATGGAACCTGCTGAAACTGAGAAGCTTCTATAAAGCAGAGGACACAGTCGATAGCACAAAACAGCAGCCTAGTGAATGGAAAAAGATCTTCACCAACCCCACATCAGACAGAGGACTGATCTCTAAAATATATAAAGAACACAAGAAATTAGAAATCAAAACTCCAAATACTCCAATTTAAAAATGGAGTGCAGAACTAAACAGAGAATTCTCAACAGAAGAATCTCAAATGGCAGAAAAAGAAACAGATGATCCCCAAATGACTGAAAGACACTTAAGGAAATGTTCAACATCCTTAGCCATCAGGAAAATTCAAATCAAAATGTCTCTGAGATACCATCTTACACAAATCAGAATGGTTGAAATCAAAAGCACCAATGATAGCTTATGCTAGAGAGAATGTGGAGTAAGGGGAATATTCTGTCTTTGCTGATGGGAATGCAAACTTGCACAACCATTGTGGAAATCAGTATGGCTGTTTCTCAGAAAATTGGGAATCAACCTACCTCAGAATCCAACAATACCACTCTTGGGTATATACCCAAAGGATGCTCAATCATACCATAAGGATATTGTCCAAATATGTTTATAGCAGCATTATTTGTAATAACCAGAATCTAGAAACAACCTAGATGCTCCTCAACCAAAGAAGGGATAAAGAAAATGTGGTACAATGGAGTACTACTAAGAAGTTAAAAAAATGACAGCTTGAAATGGAACTGGTCAAAACCATCCTGTGTGAGGTAACCCAGACCCAGAAAGATTAACATGGTATGTACTCACTCATAAATGGATACTAGTTGTAAAATAAAGGATGATGAGCCTTTAGTCCACAACCCTGGAGAAACCAAGTAACAAAGTGTACACTAAGAAAAACATACATAGATCCCCCTGGGAAGGGGAAGTAGACAAGGTCACATGGCAAAATTGGGAGCGTGGGGATAGGAGGAGAAGGGAGGGTAGAAGGGAAGGAGGAGGGAGAAGCATAGGGGGAATGAGAACTTGTGATAATGAGATAGTCGAGATGGAGGAAAGACAGAGATGGAGAGCAAGGAAAGAGGTATTTTGATTAAGGGAGCCATTATGGGCCTAGCAAGTAACCTGAATCTAGAGAAATTCCCAGGAATCCATAAGGATAACCCCAGCTAAGACTCTAAGCAATAGTGGAGAGGGTGCCTGAACTGGCCCTGCCATGTAGTCAAATTAACAGGGGCAGAAATCTGCAGTGGAACACTGGACTGAGCTCTCAAAATTCAGTTCAAGAGTGGGAGGAGTGAGAATATGAGCAAAGGGGTCAAGACCGTTATGGGGACACCCAGTGAAACAGTTTTACCTGAGCTAATGGGAGCTCACGAACTCCAGTTGGAGAGGGAAGGAACCTCATAGGACCAAACTAGACACTCTGAATGTAGGCAACAATTGTATAGCTGGGGAAGACTATGGGGCCACTGGCAGTGATACCAGGATTTATTCCTACTGCTTGTAGGAATGTGTCTTACCCTCTCTGAGAGGTAGACAGGGGGTGAGGTTGGGGGCAAGGTGGAGGGGATGGGATGAGGGGAGGGAGTGGGAAATGGAATTGGCATGTAAAATGAAAAAAAAGTTTGTTTTCTTTTTTAAAACAAAAAAAAGTTCTTGGATTCTGTTTGATAGTATTTTATTGAAAAATTTTGCATCAATGTTCATGAGTGAGATTGGTCTGTAATTCTCTTTCTTGGTTGAGTCTTTGTGTGGTTTTGGTATCAGGGTAACTGTAGCTTCATAAAAAGAGTTTGGCAATGACCCTTTTGTTTCTATCATGTGGAACACATTAAGGAGTATAGGTATTAGCTCATCTTGGAAGTTCTGGTAGAATTCTGCACTAAAACCATCTGGCCCTGGGGTTTTTTTGTTTGGGACATTTTTGATGACAGCTTCTATTTCCTCATGACTTCTCAAGATCCATTTGAAGAGCAGAAGGAGGGAGAATATGAGCAAGGAAGTCAGGACCACGAGGGGCTGGTTCATCCACTGAGACACTGTGCCTGAGCTAATGGGAGCTCACCAACTCCAGCTAGACTGGGACTGAACGAGCATGGGATCAAAATGAACACTCTGAATGTGGTTGACAATTGGGGCAGACTGAGGAGCCAATGATAATGGCACTGGGATTTGTCTCTACTGCATGTACTGGCTTTTTTGGGATCCTATTCTCTTTGTATTCATACCTTCCTAAGCTGGTTGTAGAGGGGAGGGACTTGGACTTCCCACAGAGTAGGGTACCTTGCCATCTCTTAGGACTGGAGGGGGGAAGGGGAAGAATGTGTGTGGGAGTGGGAGGGTAATGGGAGGAGGGGAAGAAGTGGGAATTTTGGTTGGTATTATTCATAAAGTAATAAAAAAGAAATATAAAAATAAAATTAAAAAAGAATGCTAACCTGATAAAAACCAAATACAAATATAAAAATTTTCATTTAATAAAACCATATTAGGGGCTCACAGATACTGAACCACCAAGCAGAGATATTACAAAAACTGACTTAGGGGCACATATGTTACAATAGTTTATCTTTGTCTTCTTCTGGGACTCCTAACAGAGGGAATAGAGGCTGTCTCTGACTCTGTTACATATTTTTGGGACCCTTTCCTTTTATTGGGTTGCCTCATCAAACTTTACCAGGAGAGGAGGTGTCTAGTCTTACTGAAACTTTATATGCCATAGCTGGTTGATATATATATATATAGGAGACCTGCCCTTTTCCCGAGAGAAAGCAGGAAAAGTGGATGGGGGGATAGTTTGCAGTGAGGGACTGGGAGGAGAGGAGGAAGGGATGGGAAATTGTGTTTGGGCTGGGGAAAAATTAATTAATTTAGAAAAAAAATCAATTTTATGTGCACAGCAAGGTTGTAATTCCTTATGGAATTATTGACCAGAGTAAGCATTGCCTGGCATATAGAACAGCTTTCTTGAAACGGTTACTGCCTGGCATAGGACTGCTTTTCTAGGACCATTAATGTCTGTAGTTCGTGCTAATGTGTAGCCTGTACTGGGCTTCTGAAAGTTACCTTTCCTTTTATGCCTGAGGTACATTACCTTGGACAAAAGAAAAGCATTGACAGTGATCCTGGAAGCCTTTCAAAGTGCAAAGTTACCATTGTTTCCAGAATAGGTGAGAATCAGCTGTGCTAGTACTTCCAGTTTATGTTATTGAATCCTTATGAAGTGAACGATACTTCACAAAATGCTGGTGTGAAATCAATTGCCACAAACTAGGTTAGAAAATCATGCCTCGTCTGGATTTATTGGCATTGATTCTATCTTATTTATTTTCCTTTGCATTAGATTTTAAACTTTAAATTATCTGTTTAAATTTCTTATTAGGAGATTGCATAAAAGTTTTTATGCAAATATTTTAGCTGAACAAGGAAATGAGCACTCCATAAATGCATTACTATGAAAATGAAATATTTACCAAATATCTAAGAGACAAATAGAAAGAGCTAATGCTTACTGAGATCTTACTAAATGCCAAGCGTTCAATGTATGTTCATTATTAATTCATTTTCCTTCAGATCTATTGTTTAAGGGGAGCAGCAATAACACTCTGTAGTGTGGTAATTGGAGTTTGTCGAAATTATGTAATCTGTTCAAGGGTTCTGAGCTCATTGCTTGCAGGACAGGGATCTGGGTATTAAAATCTAGATTATCTGAATTCTACTATTACTGTTTTCAAGGAATTGTGTTTCTATTCATGTTTCCTGTTCAACCAGCAGGCATAAAGATACTTCTGTTCTTTCTTTTGGTTCTTTTCAACGAGCAAAGAAGTAAACAGGGGCTGTTTAAAGCACATCAAATTTCAAATGAAACTACCAACTTCCTCCCATCAAGAAAATTCTTACAACAGTAAATAGACTCACCAGTGTGTTTTTGTGTGTCAGTGCATATATGTAATAATAATGGGATAAGATGTCATGAATTTGAGAGGGAATTAGGGGGCTGGACTGGATCATGTAGAGTGGAAGGACACGAGAGGGGTTGGAGAAAGAAAAAAGGAATAAAACAATTCTATCTTAACTGAATATTTCAAAGTTATTAAGAAAAGCCTCAGGATCTTCCAGGAATGCCTGATGTAACTCTGGTTAGGATCACCCATTTGAGGGCCAATAGAAATCAATAAATTCTTGAGCACATGTACAACCAAACTGTGGTCAAATTAATATGTTAAGGAGGGAGAAAAAGTTGATGGAGTTTGGACTGAGAGCAAAGGTGGGCTGAAGAACAATTGGAATAGTCAAGAAACACTAAGAAGAAGAGGTAAGTTAGCGAATACATTTGTATGCATCAGAGAGGCTAGAAACTAGCTGATCCTCTTGATTCCACATAGTTTTATAGTTCGTTCAGAATCCTGTCCCTCTTACCGTCCTAGGTTTGTGATCCCAGGAAGCCAAAATAACCTCCCAGTTTCTCCACCTTTAAGATAAAGATAGCCTTTGAGAGTTAACTGGGAATCTATGAAGAGTTTTACAGATTTTTGCATGACATACAGTAGTAGTCTTTTCTTTAGCTATCACTTTGGCTGTTGTTTCACGTTCAGTGATCACAACACTTTATAAGGTTGGTTCTACATTTATCTCCATTTTACAAATGGAAAAAATAAAAAATAAAACTGAAGGGTGCTAGTATCTAGGTCAAGTACTTATGGATGTGATGAAAAAAAGGGAAGGGCTTAGGTCTGTCTTACTCTAAAGCCCTGGTTGCCCTCCTCATCCAGGTTAGTATATTACACTATTCTTAAGCATAGAAGGTAATATGCTTCGCCTAAATAATCAGATAGAAAAAAAGCGTGACTCTATCTTGAAT
Organism: Microtus ochrogaster; assembly: GCF_000317375.1. Taxonomy (NCBI): domain Eukaryota; kingdom Metazoa; phylum Chordata; class Mammalia; order Rodentia; family Cricetidae; genus Microtus; species Microtus ochrogaster. The sequence continues at coordinate 7,981,830 of NW_004949103.1, forward strand.
GTTTGTTAGATATGATCCCTCCAATACTTAGTGGAGTAGAAGCAGATATAAACAATTTTAATGTATGTTAGCATGAAGTGAGCAGAGCTAGAAATCTGTACCCATCAAACATTCCTTCATCACACCATCATGACTTTGGGGTGCCCCCTCTGTGGGTAAAAAAAAATGGGCCTGAGAGGTAGCCACACATACCTAGAAGCAGCAAGGTTGCGATGACAACAGTGGGCAGTTTAGATCATAAGAAGATTCTAGGCAATTGCAATACATAAGGCAAGCAAAAGCAAATAGAAACATAAAGCAAAAAGTCAAATGACAAGTGAATCACCAAATATAGACACATTTATGGTATCAAATGGAGAAAATAAAAAAAAAAAACCAGCTTGGAGACTGTTGACAAAAAAAGAGGAGCTATTTAAACCAAGAGGATCCCCTAGAGAAAGAAAGCAATCTGCTATGTTCTTTTCTCTCGTGAACTTGAGTTTTCTTCCAGAAATTATGAAGTAGAAAGACTCTGAGTTTCATATTATATACCAGCAGTCCAGCACATTCCCAGAAGTCTGTAGTACCAACGACCAGCACCTATAATCTCATTGTGTTACACAAAATTAATGTGTTGTAAATAGTACCCAATATGGTATGGGGTTGGTGTGGTGAGGAGGGGTACAGTGGGGTGGGATAGGACTTAGCTAGGTAGATGTCCCAAAAATGGAACCCTCATAAGGTAATGTCATAGTCACACAAAGGGCTCACCAGTTGTGGTTTTGATTTCTCCCTTTTGAGAAGCTCTTGTTTATCTCTTTGCCCTTTTATATTCTGTTATATAAGGGTACAACAACAGGGCTCTTTTGAACCAGGTACTGACTTTTGACTTTAGATTTCTCAACCTGCAGTACTATGAAAATAAACAAATCTCTGTCCTTTGTAAACTGTCATGCCTCTGGCATTTTTGTTTTAGCGTCAAAAATGGACTAAGATACTAGTTGTTTCTATCTTTGTCATCTGGCAGCCCGGGCGGGATAGTCACTGGTGGGGAAATTGGTTTGTCTTGAAGATACAGGTATTCCTACTTCTGGCTGAACTTAACCAGGTGAACTTATTTTCTCATGGAGAATCAGGAAGGGAACTAAACAACAAGTTGAGCGCACTTGTAATTGGAGAAAATACAACGAAGCAAAGAATGATTTATGAGTCACAGGAATACACTGTAAACATAGTTTTTATTCTCCCAAACATGACCCAAGTTACAGCTCTGACTTTTCTAAGCATTTGATCATTGCAGGTGTTAATGGAGGAAGTGATTGACACTGAATTTCCTGAATGCTTTGGTCCACTTAGAAAAACAGCTGTAGGACAATTTTGCTTTTTTAATATAGGTAGATGACTAAGTTTGAAGAAACATTCAAAGAAGTCTCTTGATCCACTTTTTCAGATTAAAGAGTTTGAGGAGCGGATGACTGAGTAGTGAGAAATCTTTAAACCTTCAATTGCACTTTTACATAGCTGTTACAGAGACGTAGATGAAGGAAGAACTCATATTTCAACTTGGCTGATTTATTGGAGGAAGTCTAAGCAATCAGGAGGAAGCTCAACTTGAGTGTTGAACAGGAGGTAAGTTGATACAGCAGCTGATTCCCATTATTAAGCTACCCCAAAAATCAATGATCACACTGTCAATGAATTGTCTAGCAGTTTTGTAGAAATTAAAACCTACTTTCAGAAACAATTCAAGGACCTAACAGACATGATGAATATCCTGTGTTTTCATGCCTGTTTAAGATACCACATCACTGGGAGTGTTTTAATCATTTAGTATCTGCCTATTTTGAATTATAGAATCTTTAAGGTATGATTGAAACAAATATGAACTACAGTGGCCAAGAAGAAAAATTGCAAAGATGTTCAACAGTCTGTGAACAGATTCTAGATTATTGTATTCATTGAACTCTTTGAGATGTATGTCTCCCCATAAAAATAACTGAAATCAACTACTTTTCATGATAAACACTTGGGGCAAACATGGAGCTGGTTCTTCATAGAATTTATGGCATTTTGGCCTTGTCAGAATTGGTCAGTGACTACTATTCAGTTTTAGCATCATGGTCTCCTAAAAATAAAGTTGAATAGATATATCTAGAATGATTTTAATTGTTGCTGACAAAAATGCTTATTCAAGTGAAGACTGGTTAAAACAGAAACCTCACATTTTAATATTCATGGATATTTTGGAACAAAAGATCTAACACTGAATAAATGATGGGTTTTTATGGCAAACTCCTGTGTTTTGTTGGCTGCCAAAACTTCTGACCATTCTTCCAGATGGACATTAGGGAAACTAGCTTCTTCAGAACATTCTCACTGACAACTGTAGCGAACATCTGAGACCCACATGATGGATCAAGTTGTGTTCATTCTTTACATCACACTCCTTTCTGAGCTCTGCGTTGACACAAGGGCGATAAACCAAAAATTAGAAAAGCAAACCATACTAACTATTATACATAAGGAATAGAATAAGAAGGGGGGCTAAATAATTATTGGCAAGGATAAACCACATTTCTTGAAACTAAGACAAGTAGCAGGTAGGAATTCTTCCCTTACACCAGGGCAGAAAGAAATGAAGGGAAGACAAGAGAAACTCTAGGAACCAAGCTAGAATGGAGAACAAACAAGTGATCTGCTTCCTCATTTGACACAGCTGTCTGAGTGTCAGGCCTCTTGGTTGCCCCATATCGTTGTACCGGTTGCCTTCGTTACATGCTTGGTTTTATTTCCCTGTCCTTTTTCTCTTCCTCAGACCAGTGACATTTAAAATTTTTAACAAAACCCGGCAAAGATAATAAAGTCTATCTATCATTTGCAGTTCAAGGATACGTGATCCCAATGTAGTTCTAATTATTTGGCAGCTTCAAGGTCATCAGACAGACAGTGTGGACACCACTGAGAATCCATCTCATGTGTATGACAATTGCTAAAACCATTTTTTTATCTTTGCAGATAATTAATATGCAGAGAGTCACTGAGAACTTAGAATTACTTTAAAGAAATCACTAGCTATTCATTGTCTATCTACCACATATGAAACATGTTTGACTTCAAAAGGAATAAAATGAAGTTTAAGTATGGCATGTATTTTTGAATAGCTAGCCGAGAGTGTAAGATAAGTGTGCAGGGATGTGCTAGGACAGTCAGATAAACTCTAAAGGCAATGTGCGAAAGCATAGGAAGGAAATGAAAAGTAATTCCTCCTACAAAAATCTCTACCTGTTGCAAAATATATATAAACTGGAATACTGTAGTTTATGGGGTATTAAGAAAGTCCATTTTCTGAATAATTAATTAACAATTTTCCCGAAATGTGAAAGAAACGTCATGTAAGAGTCAATAGAAATTATGAAGAAATATCTGACACAAAACATTCTTTTTTATTATTTATTAAAGATTTCTGCCTCCTCCCTGCCACCACCTCCCATTTCCCTCCCCCTCCCACAATCAAGTCCCCCTCCCTTGTCAGCCCAAAGAGCAATCAGGATTCCCTGCCCTGTGGGAAGTCCAAGGACCACCCACCTCCATCCAGGTCCAGTAAGGTGAACATCCAAACTGCCCAGGCCTCCCCAAAGCCAGTAGGTGCAGTAGGATCAAAAACCCATTGCCATTCTTCTTGAGTTCTCAGTAGTCCTCATTGTCTGCTATGTTCAGCAAGTCCGGTTTTATCCCAGGCTTTTTCAGACCCAGGCCAGCTGGCCTTGGTGAGTTCCCGATAGAACATCCCCATTGTCTCAGTGTGTGGGTGCAGTAAAAAACAAGGACTTCTTGAATTTTCCATGCAAATGGATGGAACTAGAAAACACTATCCTGAGTGAGATAAGCCAGACCCAAAAAGAGGAACATGGAATGTACTCATTCATATTTGGTTTCTAGCCATAAAACATTCTTCCACATAGTTTAACATCTACGATGATGTATTTTTCTAAATTGTTAGAGGGGAAAATAAAGTTTTAATTGCACAGGAAATAAAATGGGCTGCAAGTTACTAATAAAAGAACCAGAGGCTAAGAGAGCAGTATTTTAAATTTTGCATCAGAATTTTTACTGAAAATATAAAGGGTGCTCATATAAATTAATTAAATTTTCATAATGCTAATGAAAATGGGTTTTCTTTTTTAAAGCTGAGCTCTGCTGGAAATCAGTTACTATTTAAGTCCTGTGGGCTTCCCAGAAAAATGCAGATAATAACTTTAAGAGACCTCTAGAGGGCACTCTACAAAACAGATCTAGGTCAAGTGGAGAGGAAGGAACTAGCAGGAAGCAATTTTATTTTCAAATGTGTAGAGATTGAAGATTTTTATTTGGAGGCACTTAACACCCAGCTTGCTTTTCCAAATGACAAATTAATCTTAACAAGTTATCAGACACAGTTTGGAATGTTCCAAACTCTTGAAGTTGCATGCCATTATTATAGTGCCACATGCCCCCAGCTCCTCCTGTGTGTACTCAGCATGGTTCCAATACAAGACATGATGCTGACCCTAGAAGTAACTGTTCAAAAATCGCACATTCTTTTAAGCTCCTTTCATCCATTTCCAGGGGTGTTTAGAAAATGTCACTGCAGGATGAACTGAAAAATAATAAAAACATGCCTGACATTTCGTAGCTCATAATGGTGAGTACACATTTCCACGCACATTACCTTAATGAAACTTTAAAATATGAGCAAGTCTGGTTTTATTGTCATTGACGCTGATGGGATGACTGACTCTAAGGACTTGAGGTAATAAAGCACATTCAAATTTAGTTCTCTGAATTCAGTCTCAATGACCTTTCTATTGCATCATCCCTATTTCTGATTACCCAGGTAATGAAGTGAAAATCAGTAACCTTTCAATAGATGTTTCTCAGCGAATGAAGTCATGGGATCTGAGCAAGAAAGAAGCATCATCATGATCTGAGTCAGTAAGTCATAGGCTTGGAAAGCCAGCCAGCATTAGGAAGAAGGGACCTAGGTGGGCAGTTGACATAGTCATGTCGCAAAGAGCTCTCCATAACATAGAAATTACACAGGTGCCAGGGGCACAGATCTCATTATACACTGTGATTTGCTTGGTTCACAAACCATACTAAGGAAAAACAACCCCAAAGCCCCCAAAGCACTAGAATTCTCATAGTCACTAGATGAAACATTTTCCTCACTTTTTCCCAGTCTCCAGTTTATTTGGTTTTAACTGGATAAAGCCACATATGTAGAAAACAAAGCTCATACTATGCCAAAGCAGAGTAAGGACTAAGGGCTGGGGATCTGTTACTGACCTTCGCTCTGAGGTGAGGGGTAGTCAACTGTCCCACTGCAGAAATATGGCCACAAAGATAGAGAGGACAGAGAGCCACCTGCCTTTAGTCACAAAACACAGGGCCTGGCACAATGCCAGAGAGATAGAACAGAAGCCTCAAAAACCACCCTGCCCCAGAAGCTGGAACTGCCTACCAGAAGCCAGGACTGCCTACCAGAAGCCAGAACTGCCTATCGGAAGCCAGGGCTGCTTACAAGTTACTGTCATGAGTTTGGTTCAGACCCAAGGGCTGGTGTAAAGTCGAGGCAAAAGCCAGGAGGAAGGAAAAACAATGATGAGTGGTCGATCACTGGGTGTAGTTGGACCTATTACAAGAAAAGGGTAAGTGGAGGTTGGCCAGCTGTCACCATATGCTAAGAGGAAGATAAGGCATGGATATAATACACCACACAGGACCAGGAAGAAGCCAAGGCATGAGAAGAAGTCACCTGTTTTGTGACAGGTTAAAATCTCTCTTGAGAACCCCTCCTCAAATGTTTAGTTTCTCAATTTACTTTAGCTGATATGCTAGTCCTTAAAAATGACCTAGTTTTCCTGAATGGATGGTAGCTGAGAACACAGTCCATATTTAATGCTAAAAAGCTGACATTCTGCAGCATAATAAAGAAAGCATGTAAATAAATAAGATGGAACTTGGTTTAACCATAAAACCTGCCGTTGGTTAGTCATTACATTGTAATTGAACCTGATCTAGACCAGGCAGTGTGCATATGCTGTATAAGCTTCTACTCTCCTAAAAATGCCTCATTACCACCCACTGGAACAGTTACAGAGAAATATTTTGATTTTATAGCCTTTATTTCTGAAACATAAAAGGTTTTATGTTTCTAATTCCTAGACAATTTTTTTGTGGTATTTCTGTTTATCTTGCATTCTGCTTTCAAGCACGGTTTGAGGAAACAATGCAAAATCTCAGAGAAGTCTGAAGCGTTTTTCAATTATCAAGAATAAATCAGAGACTGGGGAGTCATTTAGTCCTCTGATCTTAGACAATTGCATTGACTGACAGGAGTGAATTCAGTTGAGATTTTAGTTTCTTGATTGCTTTAAAAATCTCTCTAGTTGCTTTGGCTTCTGTTTTTGTTCCTGTGCTTTTTATCACAGTGACTTTCAAAGCAGTTTACTAAGATGTATTTTGGTAGCAAGAACGTGTTCTTTGCCTGGAGGTTTTCCAACATCGGAATTTTGTTATGCAGACCAGTAACACTTGTGATCACACTTCTGATGACCTTGACCTTCATGTGAGTTTGGGCAGAGGACTCTGTCAGATGAAAGCTGTGGTGATCAACTCCATGGACTCCTCTCTGTGGGCAAGGTGACTCACCTCTGTGCAGCCTGAGCTGTACGGACTCTTGGTTGATTTCATGCTCTGTTCTCTCTGTATTTAAATTCTTACTAACTGTACTTAAGACCCAAAGAGCTGTCCTAAGTCCAAGCCTAATGTTATGTGATACTCCTTATGATTTCTTGTATGTCACCGCCTACATTTTCTTCGTGTATCTCTTCATAGCTCATGGTCAACCTCTGTGAAACTTTCTCTTTCATTTCCAGGTTGTGGTAGCAGCTTGCTGTCTTTCTGTTTCCATGGTAACCTATTCATCCTTCCAGAATTTCACTGCTTATTCTGCGTTACATGTGCACATGTGAATGTCATCTGTTTATGGTGTGGACTCTGGGATAGGGATCATCTCTGAGTTTATCCTTTGGTTCTTATGGAACAAAGTCAGATGCTCCGATGTGTGGCATGAGACGAGTTTCCGCAAATATTCATGCTTTGCTTCAATGACAAAAAGCAACTGCATGTGTCTGGTTCATTGTTCCTCTGATCAAGATACCGCTGCATCTTCCTGCAGTAGATGGAAACAAATACAGAGACCCACAGCTGGACAATGTGCAGAGTGAGAGACCTTGAAACACTCGGTCCTTAGCGGGATGTCTCTATCAAATCTCTCCTCTCAGGGTTCAGGGAACTTTGGGCAAGAGGACTCAAAAATAATGTAAGAGTCAGAGGGGAAAGGATAGAGGGCACCAAGGAAAGAAGGTCTTCTAGACACAACAGGCCTGCTGCACATGTGAACTCACAGAGACTGTGGCAGCATGTGCTGGGCCTGCATAAGTGTCACAGTGCTGATAGAAATAAGCACATAACCCAGAAGCCATCTCCAACTGACAACTGCTGGCAAAGGATAACATAGTTTCTTCATAACAGACCCAATGGTTATACAAACCACTCTTGGGGGAGACTCATGCCCAGCAATACAGAGTTAAAACAATATAAACTCAATGCTACTTTTGGAGTATTTTGTCTCATAGTGCTTTGTCTGGGCATTTTATTTTAAATCTTCTAGGTCTTTTGCTTTTATACTATGTCTCCTAGTGCTGTATTTTAATGGAATTTATGTGTATACAATGCATACAAATTTCTCTCTGCATTTCTATGTGTTTCTTGTGCTTTCTCTTTGACGCTTTTGGGTTTTCCTTTTGCTTGCCTGTTTTGTCCTGTTGTTGTTGTTGTTGGTGGTGGTGGTGGTGGTAATGTGTGTGTTTTCTAATGAGAGAGATAAAGAAAGGGTGGGTGTTTAGGTGTGTGGGGAGGTGGTGAGAATCCGAGAGTTGTGGGATGAGAAACTGTGATTAGAATATATTATCCAATCCTTGTACATGCTGTCTCCTAATACTCAGCTAACAGCTAGAAGGTGCTTCTTTTGGAAGCCTTATTTTCTTAATAGTGAGAGGGAGGGAGTGGCAAACCCTTCTCCTTCCCCTCGAAATCTCAGCACTTATCCCGCCACATTGATTTTGAAAATGTCCACTCTGAACCCCCTACTCCAGTACCAGGCATGAAAATCTTTTCTTCAAGTGCTTTGTCTTGCTAGTCTAAGTTACTCCCAAAATAATAGACTACTAATGTAGCCCTTGGTTGCTTTTTAGCTACTGAAAGTGGACCCCTACTGAAGACTAAGACATATAAGTCAGAGGATTCAAACCAGATATTATCTTAAAATCTGTTTCTGAGGTGTAACTTTTATCTTACCAGAAAATCCTATGCAAACCATGAAGGGAAGGAAGCAATTAAACAGACCTACCAGTTGCAACACCTTTGCACCATGACAACTAAGTATATGACAAAATATCTGTAAATATGCACTAAGTGGCACTCCGCATGTTGGTGGTAATCAAAAGCTGACTAATCAGACTTAAGTTCCATTCAACAGGAAGAAAACCGTAGATGCTACTGGAAATCCAGCCAGCTTCCTGGGGCTAGTGAGATCTTGAACCTTAGAAAGGAAGCTATCACCACTTTGTTAAACCTTACATCTACAAATGACGATCAACCCTTAATCAAGAAGACTCAATTTTCAGCAAATGGAGACCATCCGAGAAAAGTACAACTGGACACAAACCCATCTCCTACAGATACACATACATCATAACTCTTGCACCTATATCTCAGTGAATATCATAAAAGAAATGGTGGAAAATTGTAGGAGCAGAAGATATGGCTGTGAAATAATTTCTCCTAGACCAGTACAATAGCAATATCAAAGGATATACTAAATATGGAAGAGAGAAATAATTTTTGGTCTACTGCTAGACAAAAAACTACGTGACTACAAGGAACTAATGACTTCAAGTAGGACGAGAATGAACTTCTCCCAGGAGTGAGCCCCTTATAGATTGTTTTAAGGTTAGTCTTGAAGCCACACATACACACAAACAGCCAGAACATATTTATATATTTGTTTTTACATGTATGCATACACACATATACATGCAGGTATATGTGTGTAACAATAATAATAAATAAAATAAATAATAATTAAATAAAGGAATAATAATAAAAAGGCTATTAACTTAAGGGTGGAGAACTGCAAGGGAAGTGTTAGAAGGATGATACCTAGGATGTATTGGAGGGAGAAAAATATGAGGGAAACATGATATAATTTTATTTTAATTAATGTTGGCTTCATGTGGTACTTCTTTGTGCTTGGTTCCTTCTCTTCAAAAGAAAGGGATTTCATTAGCTTTAGGCATGCCAAATTCTGATCTAGATTTTATGTTTTAAAACCTGGAATTTAATATCACTCATGTTAAGTAATAGTCAAAGATAAAGATGCAAAAGATTATTTCAGTTCAAATGCCTGAAGCTTCCTTAACTGAAGTTCTGAAATCTCTCCCAGGTAGACAGACACTATATGTAGTCATGTCTGGGAGAGTTTGAATGTGAAGGTTTCAAAAATTCATGACATGACACCCCTGTGACATTTTATCTCATGAATGAACATAGCTCGCAAGAAAATAGTCTTCTCATATCCAGCTAGGAGCTCCACCATTAATACTGTAGTTCTTTACTTTAAAGGTTATCCTTTTTTTTTTTTTGCTAAATGGGTTATTTAAAGTAGTTTTTTTTGTGAAAATCTTGGGAATAAAGTGAGAAACTTGGTGTCACCAGGCATTTTGTTGTTGATGATGATAAGTCAAAGACTTTGAGAAACTGAGGGGTTTGAGGAATTTAATTTAACAAATTAAAATTTGTTACATGTTAACAAATTTTGACTCGAAATGTATAATAATATAAAAAAGAATGGATTGTATAGGGAACAAAAAATGGATGTTCCTCTGGAAAAGGGGGCAGAGCTAAGTTATCTTTTATTTCTCAGGCAATTTCTTTGTCCACTGAAAGAAAAAGAGAGAAGAAAATTTGCTTCTCTTTGGAGTTCTGTGTATTGGTAATGGTATACAATCCAAACTGACATATACATCATGGTATAACTGTTCCTGTAAAAGTAGCATTAAGCTCCATAGTCTGTATGGGTCAGGCCTTGTAGTGGTCATTGTGCACACAGAGACAAAAGAAATCAGAATCATGGTGTAGGTATTTCACAAACTATGGTCATGTTGATCAACATTTCTTAGCTGAAAAAAAATGCCCAATAAAAATACAAGATTAAAAATACCTGAATTAAAAGGAGTAAAGACTTGATTTGTCTTATAACATCAGAACCTTCATCCCACTGTTGGCTGTTTCTATTGTTTCTGGATGTGGTGAGAGGAATAGCATGACAGAAATCCATGATGGAGCAAAGTTGAGAAAACAGCTGAGAAACACCAAGCCAGCCAGCAAGCCAGGAGGAAGATATTCCTTTCAAAGATATGCTCCACTGACCCATTCCCTCCATCTGAAATCAAACCTTCACAGTCTCAGCACCTATGAATAGTTTATTCAAATGTATAAACTCTCATTAGTTTAATCATTCATCAACATGATTTTATCATGATTGAAACTATGAGAGATCTTCATGACTAATCACTTATATTTTTAAATTCTCTCATAGATATTCCCAAAGTTATGCTTTAACTAAGTTATACTTAGTGATGACTTGGGCCAATCAAGTAGATGGTCAAGATTACTCACCACAGTGATCTTTGTCAACAATACATAAAATACACTGAATCTTGGTTTCTTGTCAGTATTCTCTTGCTGTGATGATACACCAGGACTATTCTTATAAAAGAAAGCATTTACTTGGGGCTTACTTACAGTTCAGAGACTTAGTTCATTATCCTCTTAGTTGGGAGC
>NW_004949103.1:7992965-8004616 GCF_000317375.1 Microtus ochrogaster
CCAAACCACCACACTTGGGTACTTCTCAGATTGAATAGTATCTGTGTAAGTATAGTTCCTAAGAAGTTTCAATTTATGTAGTTCTACCTTAGGAAACCAACATTCCTACAGTGGATACAGGAAAGCCCACAAACTTATGTAGAGTGACAGGTCACTTATTCAAGGACTTCGTCATTCAATAAAGACACAGAATAAGTTGAACCAGTATGAGATCATTGTCTGTTGGTATACAAAAGAGTTCTACAATAGAGTATAACACATGTTTATTTATCTGAGGATAAACTCACAGAAGGAGTAGTGATCTGCAGTCCTCTGCATGCATTGGGAACTGGAACTGAATCCAGCAGCCAACAGGCCTGCACACACTTTTTGTCCACATTTACAGAGCATGAGACCATGCCCAAAGTAGGACAGTATCTTTAAAGGAATTGGCTTAGTGAGTTCCCACAGCACCTCCTCCTTTTGTCTAAATAAGAGAGTTCTAAGACTAATACAAAACTATATATGATGAGAATAAATATCATTAATTGTCCAGGGAAAAGAAGAGGCAAGAACATACTTAAAAATTAGAATTACAACCAGTATGAAAAAAACAAAAAAGAAATATATGCTTAATGTTTCAATAATTATCCTATCCTAAAGATTATAAGTCTTACATTAAAAATGGCTTGTTTAAGTCATGAGAGGAAAGTAACTATGACTATATAGTCTCCCACCCCATCATAGACCTAAGAAGGGAAGTACTATTACTTGAGTAAACAGGAAGTCTAATCAAGCAACTTCCAAAAGGTAAAAGAAATGACAGAGACAACTGGCTACCTGGGCAATCACTCAAAGTCTGATTTATAACATTGGGGCCACCAACTTTAGCTAAGCCCTGAAAGATCATTTTTAGAGGCAGGAAAATTTAAAAACTATCTTATTATGTCTTGTAAAGGTTTGACAGTCTCTTTTGCTTGTCTCCTGCTTGTCCAGTCTGGACACTGTGCATTTTGTCAGTGGTCAAGATAGGAGCAGCTCTTTGCCCAAAGGCCAGTTTTGCTAAGAAGAAAATAGGCTCCAAGTGGAGTGTCTTTTGTGCCCAACATTTTTTTAAGAAATAGATCAGTGCTACTAGGAGCTGTTGTGTTTCATATCAACAAAATCCTCAGTTATTTAAATGTCATATTTTATAGTTCTTTAAAGTATTTGAAGATTATCTATATAATTAAAATATATATCTGTGTATCCAGATAACCTAATTAACATGACTATACATTTGATTATTATAAATGAGTATCTATTAATCTGTCATTTAAAATTATACATTACATTTTAAATGAGCTATATAACATAATATCTTAAACAAGAGTAGGAATATACATATAACAAAATTGACCTTAAACTTGTATTAATAAATCAATGTTCATACCAACATAAAATATTTATTTCTATTTCATATCTCCCTTCCTTTATTTATAGAAAGTTTGGGAATTTGGGCTTAGTTTTCTCCAAACTGCTTCCTGCTGTTTGTTGGGTGAAGTATTTTTAGGTTTTCATAGAGACCTTTCAGGAGGTCTTGTTCCATCAAACCACAATTACTTGTAATAAATGCACAGGTTCCCTTGTTGTAGAAACAAAAGCAAAACCACTTTTTTAAAGTAGTATATCCTGACCCAAATTTTGAAGTTAAGATACCTTTATGTTGGTTTAAATTATCTAGCCCCAGAATCAAATGTCTCTCTACAGTCAAAAATTCAAAGAAAACACAATAATATACATAATTCAGACTCTCTGTGTTCATCTTTGCGTGGCTTATTTTATTTACTCATTTAATCTATGACTGCCTGTATTCTTTTATATTACTTTTACTGTCTCTTTAAAGACTTTGCTTTATTTTAAAACTATTTCTTTTTAGAACTCTCTATACTCTTTTTCTTCTCTCTCCCAAGCTACATACATTTATCTGACATTGTGACCCATTTAGAGGTCTTTTTCATCTGAATCTGTCTTTATTGCATATTTGTAATTATTTTCTGAAAAGGAGCACTTTTTGTAATGCTAAGTAGGCATGTCTAGTACCAACTTTGTGGCCCTACTTATTTGCTCCACCCAGTCAAACATGGCAGAGGTGCATTTACCACTCACCATCCCAGCTCCAGGGATGTAGTGGGTCTATGTCACCATTGAGCAACTAGTAGCACATTGTTTGCTCACAAATCCCATTTAAGTGCCCTGTGTTAGGACCTCCTGAAAAAGCTAGAGCTGTTTGTGCAAACCAGGAAGCCATTTTTTTTTTAAATTTCAGTTTTTGCTACTAATGCTGAGTCAGGAAGCCTTCTCTTAAGGGTTATCTAAAAAATGTGGCTACCAAGAGTCTGTGCTTGGGCTCACAGTTTTTGTGGGTCTAGAAGTCCTTTTTTATAAACTTTTTTTTTTAGTTCTTATGAGGATCCATGCCCCAGACATTGGGTGCAAATTTGTTGACATACAAAAAAGTTCTGCAATAGCTCATAATGGAGTAATGAATGGTTTATTTATCTAGGGATAAATTTACAGAAAGAGTAGAAGTCCAGAGTCTTGTGCATGCACTGGGAACTGGAACTGATTCCAGCAGTCAAGAGGGCATATACACATTTTGTCTGCATTTATAGTATATGAGACCATACCCAAAGTAGGCAAGTATCTTAAAGACTATGGACTGAAGGAGTTCCAACAACAACTGCCCTTGTTACATGTCATACTGTTTTACTTTAAACATTTTCCTATTACTAGGCAAAAACTATAAAGTAAGTTTATAATAGTAAAAATAAGGAAATTGGTAACATAGTGTTATAACTACCAATTAAATATTATATATGCAAAGAACGATATACGCTATAACTTTCAAAAACTGGAGGTACAGTAGGTTTATTTATAATGGTGTCACCATCAAAGTTTATGTAAAAATCATTACTCTGCCTTAGGGTGTCTATGACAGTATTGGTAATGTTTTGGCACCATTATGATCTTAAGGGCCACCACTGTATGTGCAGCCTCTCATGATCAGAATATTATAATGTGATACATGGCTATATGCTATAATTAACACAGGGAAAAGGCCAGAGGTGCAGATTGATGGCATAACCTGTTTGAAATTTTAAAAGACCTTAAACTTTAAAAACTTAAAGTTTCATAGGCAGAGTTTTTTGATTTAATCTCAAAAAATGGCTAATGGTTGCCCCTGTAGATAGACTGGTGTTGGGCTATAACACCAAGCCCTGGTGGTAAATACATCCATTCCAGGGGAATATAGAAACATTACTTCACTCATTTGGGAATAAGCAACCTATTATCCGATTAGGTTGTTTCACTGTGTCCTTTGTTCATGTATGAGACTTGAAAAAGCCAAAAATCTTCCATGACTTTTTTTTTCAAGGTAGGGTTTCTCTGTGTAGGCCTGACTGTCCTGGAACTAGCTCTGTGGCCCAGGCTAGCCTGAAACTCATAGATATCTACCTGCCTCTGCCTTCCAAGTGCTAGGATTAATGACATGCACCATCACTGCACAGTCCATGATGTTTTTAATAAGACAAAAACACTTAAGATAAAAAAAATCTTTATTTGTTTTGGTTGTTTTTTGCAGGGATTGGGAACAGGGATGTTATGTTTTTTATATTATTGAGCTATACTAATTTCCTTTAAAAGACTCAGAAGGCAAAAATTCATTCTTAGTTAAGGGGTGCCAACTAATTCCTATAAGGATCCTTTACAAGCCTCTGCTAGCTAGAGTGTTAACTATTTAGGAGCAGTAATTTTTAACAAGCCCATAACATTGCCATTACATGAATTATACATGGCTTATAAAATGATTATTTAGTTAGTGGAAAATTAAATCCGTCAGTGTTTTCCAAATCCAAGCTAGGACATTCATCAGAAACACTGTTAAATTTTTAATCAACTGTACTGAGGTTGATGTAGCTATCAGGCGAAATTGCTCTTTCTTCACCATTCTCCTTGTTGCAAAATATAGTGTAGAATTATCAGCTCTACGATGCTAATTGAATTTTTTTCCTCCAAAGATTTAAGACAGTTATGTTCTATCCAGCATTGGAATAAAATCTTTGTATGAGCTTCAAAGACATTTACATACAACAGTGGTAATTGAGTGTTTGAAGAATATTTTTTTTCTTTCCTATTCTCTTCCTTCTAGCACAGTGCCTCAAATAGAGGCAGCCCAGATCAAGATTACTCACAGCTCACAGACACTGGTATTAAAATTAAGAACAAAAACTGTGTTAAACGGTGGCTCATGTTATGATGAAAGTATAGCAATTATGCTAGTTTTAATTGTCACCTTGACACAATATAGAATCATCTCAATGGGGGATTACCTATATTAAGTCTACATGTCTAGATCAGGTCACGCTTATGAGAGATTCTATTAATAACTGAGGTGGGCTGATCTATCCTGCATGTGTACATTAGGACATGCCTATGAGGGATTATATTAATAACTGAGGTGGGCTGATCTACTCTGCTTCTCTAGGTTATATCATGCCTATGAAGAATTCTATTGATAACTGAGGTGGGCTGATCTACCCTGTATGTGTACATTAGGACATGTCTATGAGAGATTATATTAATAACTGAGGTGGGCTGATCTACCCTGTGCATGGACATCATCATGAGTTAGACTCTGGGAAAGTAAGAGTAGCACACATGTGTCAATTCAATGTCTACTCTTTATTGTTAATATGATGTGACCAGTTACTTTATGTTCCTGTACCTTGTCTTATCTAAATTATATCATATAATCTAGACTTAGCAGCCAAGAATGCTTCATGCTTACATTGTTTTATCAAAGCATTTAATCACAACCATGGAAAACAAAACTAAGTCCCCAAAAAAGCTTGAGATATTCTTGACATCATCCTACTTTGTATTATTTTCTCTATGCATTGTTTGATATTAGATCTTCTGATAATATTAGAAGTTAATCATATTTTTTCTTTTTAATTTATTCTTTTTGAGAATTTTATTAATGCATACTAGATTTACATTGTTATCCCTCCTGTTCCCCAATCCAACTCTTTCCATAGCCCCCCCAACTCCATCTCTGAATTAGTGACTTCTTCTTTAATTATAATTGTTACAACACACATACACACACACACACACACACACACACACACACACCACACCAAAACAAAAGCAAAACAAAGCCAAATGAACAAAAACCTACTGACTCCATATTGTGTTTTTTGCATGTAGAATGAATTATGAATTTAGAGCTGACCGGTGATGTGGAATTTTCTTAAGTATGCTGTGAATACTATTGGCTAATAAAGAATCTGCTTTGGCCTGTGATAAGGTAGAGTAGAGCTAGGCAGAGAAAGCTAAACAAAATGCTGGGGGGAAAAAGGCAGAGTCAGGAGATAGCATGTAGCCGCTGCCAGAAGCAGACAAGCCAGAAACTTGCTGGTAAGCCACAGCCACATGGCAATACACAGATTAATAAAAATGGGTTAAATTAAAATGTAAGAGTGAACTATAGATGTGCATATAAATTGGCATGGTCATTATGCAGGTAGTATTTGGGCAACCATATTGTTGAAATTTTATTGGTATACTTTCTCATCTAGAAGATACAATCTCTCAGCAGACATCCTGACCCCATGGCTCTTACGACTTTTCTTTCTTCTCTTACAGAATGTTCTCTGTGCTTTAGATATATGGGTTTAATTGTTTATGTGCCAAACTTAGATATACTACATCAGTTGTTCTTTGCATTTTGACCAATTATAGCTCCCAATAGTAGTGTCTATCTTCTGTAGAGTAAAGCTTATTTAATGAGAGGTGAGAGCCATGTGTTCTATGAGTATAAGGATAAATATTTGGAAAACAGAAATTATACTGTTTATTTTATTTTAGAAATATGGCAGTAGTAAGATCTCTTCTATTGTCCATTGGTTTCTCTATTCATGAGTAATTGCCTAGAATTTCAGTACCAGTCGCAAATTCATTCCCATTAAACAAGAAAAATTCAACTAGATAAATATTGCTTACCCCAAGTTAAAGTTCTTACTAATTTTAATAAATTTGATAAGATTATTTTTTAAGTGCCATTATTGCTTCATTAGCACTATCTTGCTGGGATGGCCATTGTTATGGATTTTATAATATACAATTGGATAGAATTATTGATTGCTTTTTTTTTTTCCCTTGGCAGCTTACATAGTGACTTCAAATATATAATAGCTAGGTTTCAGGGAGGAGGCTTCCAAGTCAATTCCAATTTGACTCCTCTAATTCCTATTTCCAACGTATGTGATATCTTCAGCAATAGTGTCTTAATCATGCATGCCTAACAGCAACCTTTGAAATTTCCACAAAGAGGATGGGACCCCACAATGATCACTCTTCCTGGACTGTGATAACACTACTAAGCTGACAAACACCACCTAAGGGTGAACTTTGTTTTGACTACAAACTTCTCAGAATAATTGCAAGGTGTTTAGCTGAGATGATCCAGCCTAACAGATTACTCTAGCCAGGACTTGAGACAAGCCCTGCACTTTCCTATTATTCATAGACTGGACCAAAAATAATGATACTGTATATACATTCCTACTCTTATTCAAGGCATTGTACCTATATAACTCATTTAACAATGTAATGAAAATTTCTAGTCCTTAAAAAATATTATTACCAACTATTTAGAATAATAAGGAAATGCAGATTGGTAGTTAATCACCTAGTATAACTAAACTTATAGTCACATTAGATATGGTTTCAAGTTCAAACAAAGATGTATTTTAGATATACAGGTCATCTTCAAACACTTCAGAGACCTATAGAATGTGGCATTTAAGACATTTTAATAACATAGGTTCTTCTTTTTTTATAACAATGAGACATGTATACTCCTAGCAGCACCAATTTACTTCAGAAAAGATAATGGGCATTGAATAAACTCCACACAGAGTTTACTTTCTTTGTGACAAAAGTAAGTGAGCAAGAAAATGCCCTTTCCTTAACTGCTGACAGTATGCTGGACAAGCAGGACACAAAAGAAAGTGACTGCCAAACATTGTCAATACAAAGAGGGACAGTCCTTCAAAATATCCCACTTCACAGAAAAGTTTGTCAGATATGCTAAGACCAAAATATTGATGACCCAACATTGCAGAGGTGCTTTGGGTAACCATACAGGCAGCCAGCTGTCTCTGTCATTTCTCACATATTTTAGAAGTCACTTGCTCTTACTACCAGCTTACTCAGTTAATATTATTTCCTTCTTGGGTTTCTGAAGGAGTTGAAGTCTAGATAGTTACAGCTTTCCTTGTTTGCAGAAAGCAAATTATAGTAGAAAGTAAATTAGGTACAAGACTTCAGATTCACTGAGATCAGATAGATAATGAGTATTTTCTCTGAATTTGTCAAATGCAAATGACTAAACATTGCTGATGTACTTATTGCCTGTATATATTATATATAGTTATTGTACTTACTGTATATAGTTTTTCTTATATTAGTTATAGCCCTTTTTTATTTTAGACAAAAAGGGAAAACATAGTGATATTTTATTTTTGTTAAAGGAAATAAAGCTTGCATGATGATCAGAACTGCACAGCTAAGCCACTAGAGTTCAGCAGTGGTGGCATACACCTTTAATCCCAGGATTTGGAAAACAAAGGTAGATGGATTTCTGTGAGTTCAAGACCACCCTTGGCCACACAAGATCAATGGTAAAACAAATCCAGGTGGTGGTGCCTCACACCTTTAATCCCCAAACTAGAAATCCCAGCACTAGAGGGAATATAAAATTGGAGAAGAGAGAGACTCAGTAAGCTTACTCTGCAGTTTCCCAGCCTTGACAAACATAAGACTTCTCTACTGTCTTGCGTGTTTTACTTTTTTGGTTTTCAGGTTGAGCCACAATATTTGACTCTGGGTTTTTATTATTTGTGCTACAGTATTTTTCATCCCCAGGTGAAGTGGACACTACTCGTCACTGACCCCTTTTTTTGAGAGGCAAGACCCAAACAAGTGTTGACCATGTTGTCTTCCAAGATGAAATTCTTTGCGGCACTCTTGAGTCCTAGCCTGGGTCTTTATTCCTCACAATATATCTGGGTTCAATAAGGTATGCTTCAGTATAGGACCATGTGGATGGTGTAGGTGGTCACAACAAGGGCCAAGGTGTGTGAGAAAATGATGGTGAATGGAGACAGATATTTCTAAAAGTGGTCTCAACACAGCTCTTACTGATATTAAGTTCCATGGCAAATACAAGCTCATCAGTTCTTCCCTGTGAATTTTGGTTTGGATTCTAAAAAGAGAAGGGCACCTTTATCATTCTATAAAGTTGACTTTGTATATTGGCTGATCAAGTGTGGTCTAATAACAACTAGGAATCATTGTTTCTCTAGCATATTCTTTATATTATATATATGTTTATTTATCTTATTTATTTTTTTAGAGACCTCTACAAATTTGCCGAGACCATTCCTTCTAATTGGAATACCCATCATCTCTTTTCCTATTAAAATACTGTCATCTTCTAGGTAGATCTCAAATAAAAAACATGTCCTACCTTATGCTTTGACATTCTACATCCAGACAGAAGTATTCCTCTTTTCTCTGCCTGGTGCTGTAGGGTTAGGATCATCCTGGTTTTCTAAAGATATACTAACCCACTCTCTGTGTAAGCTGTTCTAAAAGCATAAATAAGATCATAACCCCATCACATATGCAAAAACAGTTCTTAAACCAAACAATGATCACTTCATAATCCTATTAAACATAAGACTTGTAGTTTCTAGATATCAGGGGTCTGCCTGTCTTGGGGTTCCTTTTCACAGTGCTCTCTCCTAGCTTTCCTTATGGATAATAACACTAGCCTTGCATGTGAACTTGGATGGACATGAGCTCCTTCTCACTCCAGCTATATTCAGAATACTTCACAAGCTTCATCTATTAGGCCTCTTTTCTTTCCACTCTTAAGTGATAGGTTGTGTCTGTATGTAGTCTTATTCTAGGATTGTTACTATTACTTGCTCTTCCTATATTTGTTTACTGTGGATCTCCTATCAGAAGTACTTACTAGTCCTGTGAAGAGAAGGATCCATCTTTTTACGGAATTTTACATCTTCCAGATATACAGCAATTATTCCTATAATATGAAATTATTCCAGACATTTGGCTGGATTAATAAACTTTGAAAGAATTAAACGAGCAAGATTAATGGTCTCCCATTAAGAGAGACCGAAACAGAGTGGCAGAGAGAAAGAGAGAGAGAGAGAGAGAGAGAGAGAGAGAGAGAGAGAGAGAGAGAGAGAGAAATCTGAATGTAGAATCCACGGTGAGATTGTAGAATTTATTAGCAATTTCCCCTTGGAAGCCTCAGGACCCAGATCAGGGATGTGCTGTGAGAAGGGCAATGGGAGCATGTTTAGCACAGCTTGGCATAGGGAATAAACTCTGTCAATGTAGCTGACTTCCCCACTCTCATTAGCCTTCCTATGTTTTCAGGAAAGGCAGCAGCATTGGGAGAGAGAGGTGAGGTCTGGTGAGCTATATGAGAAACAGTCTACTCTTCAGGATCTAGAAGACAGAAAAGTTAGGGAATGTTTATTCATTTGTTCATTTATTTTGGAAAACTGACTTGAAAGTTAGTAATTATTTTATTAATTGCCATACCACCGAACATTTCTGTTCTGGAATGATGGCTTTACATGTATCTGGACTCAAAAAGAAGATTTTAACCTGCTGAGAACTGAATGGTGAACTATTCAAGACTGGATGTATGGAGTGGGGAGGTAATTTTGTGTATGGGAAGCATATGGCAAAAGCTGTATTTCTCCCACTGAAAGAAACAAGTCCAAATATGTAACATACACACATTCTCCCTCCTATAAATACACAGATTGGATGATGCTGCAGCAACATTTTGTTAAGTACCCATATCCCAGAGAAATCGCTGGAAGCCTTTATCAGGAACAGATGGTTGGGTCCCTCCTGGTCTGAAAGTATTTCTGACTGTCATGTGGTTATTCTATAAATAAACCTTACTGAGAGGAAGGTAAGCAATCAATTGCCCATTTTGACTTTGTAAAATAAAGCCCTTGGTGGTGTGTGGGGGAGCTGAAATAAAAACTCGGCCAGTTTAATTATGATCTGTCATTAATGTTAAGGGCTAAAAGGGGTCTTAAAAAACTATCAGGACCATCTGCCCCTTCTTGGCAAAACCTCATTTGATGAGGATCAGTTTGACATTAAGAGCCCTTTAGAGAATGTCATCAAAGCTCCATTGTAATATTCACAGTGTTGTCTAGAGAATCCTTCGTATGTGAATTCTCCCAACGAGGATCCATCCCTCAGGCATTCAGTTGGGATTTTCCCATATTCTGGGTTACAAGTTCAAGAAGGGCATTCTTTTAATAGTCCTGTTCCAACCTCCATTAGGATGTCCGTAAGAAGATAACAACAAACCCAATGCCAATTATTCCCCAAACTATCTTTACTTTATGAGCTGTGATTTCTATTGCTCAGAGCTCCACCATGAGAGTTATTTAACTATTCCAACTTTACAAATCACTTTTGAGGTTCAATATACTGGTTAGGCTGCAATGATTTCACAAGCCATCATAATAAATAATATAGTGAGTGACTAAGTCCAGGGCTTTCTACCGCTTTGCCACTCCATTAGAGAGGAACAGTTATATCTACCCCTCCCTTTTTTCTAACTCTGAGGCTATATACCTACAGAAAGGTGTCTTCCAAGAATCCAAAGCACACTCATTTACTTTCTAAGTCAAGGCACAAATCTCACCCACACACCAGCAAGGACTACCTGTTCAACCATGAGTCCATCCATCAACATAAAGAAAAGGATGCATCATATCTCAGTCAGGCTGAAAACCACTCAGCATTTAAAATTATAACATTTTGTTCCTTAAGCTGTCTGAATCATAATGTCGATTTAAAAGCAGGGCCACTTCCTGCATGAGAAGATTCTTGGGCTGATGATAAAGTACTTGCTGGGGAGTTTTGAGCATGCACCTGCATCTGTAGCCAATATTATCATCCCTCATAATTCAGCAAAGATCAACAGCTCCTTTTTTAATATCGGAGGAACACATGCTTGTTTCTGAAAGTCGTGGGAAGGATTTTCTTAGACTTGAAGCCAAGTTTGTGCCATGTTTTGGTGGGTATCTACAACATAAAAGGCAAATGAACCTGGTGTCAAATGAAACTGCTTAAGAGGTCATTAATAAAGTTCAGTTATTAATGAAGAAAAACAGCAACACTTTTTCAGATTTTTGCATATATTATCTTTATAAAATGATGTTTTTCATACATTAAAATTGCTGTTTGCAGTTGACAGTTTACATGTTGGATTTTTGTCTGGCAATAGGAAGACAAAATATCTCCAATAGAATGTTGGATTTTTGTTTGGATGACAAAATATCCCCAATAGACAGTCTCTGCAGTTACTGAAGAAAACTATAGTATTGAAGGTGCAGGGAGTTTATTCAAAACCAAACTCTTAACTCCACCTTTAAGAAATAATGAGGAGCTCTTATTTGAAGAATATTTGAAAGAATAGTATCTAGTTTTTTAATTAATTTTAGAAGTAGATGTAAAAGTTGTTTTAGTAATGAGATTTTAATAGAAAAATAAGAAAA
>NW_004949103.1:8004716-8010443 GCF_000317375.1 Microtus ochrogaster
TATATATATATATATATACACATATATATATGCATAAATGCTCACACGCACCCACACAAAGCCAGTGTAATCTATAATAAATCCCACTCTTTTACTCAGGTTACCTCATAATCATCATAAAAATCTGAACCCAATTCTTAAAGTCATGCTTTGCCTTTTTATTTTGTAAATTTCTCCTTTTGGTATAATTATAAATTCATATACGGAGATATTATAAAAATATTTCATGCATGTTACCCAGTTTTCCAGCTACAAGAGGCCCATTTCTCCTCAGTGGCCAGGATATATGCTTGTGAAAATATACCGTCTTTCTATGGTCTACTACACAGCTTCATATCCCAATAAGAAAATATTGACTGCCCATATTACAACATTTGTGCTTCGTGCTTATTGCTTTTAGCTGGTTGATTTTGGTTACTTAATTTGGGAAGGAGCCCTTCAATTCAAGAGTTAGATCTACAAAAAAAGCTCAGGCAGATGTTCTTCCCTCATTAGCCATATTCCTGTAGCCTGCCTCTCAGAGGCTCAGTGACCCAATGATTCACATCCTCCTTTCTAGTGCTGTTGCCAGAGGCTACTTGTCTGTTCCTGAATGCCCAGGCCAGAAAAAAAAATCATTCAGACTATATTCATTAAAACGCTGCTTGGCCAATAGCTTAAGCATATTGCTAGCTAGCTCTTATATCCTAAACTAACCCATCTCTATTATTGTGTGCATCACCACAAGGTTGTGGCCTACCTGCTAAGTTTCAGCTGGCAGCTCCGTCTTTCTCCTCTCGTGGCTAAATGGCTTCTCTCTTACTCTACCTGCTGTCCCTCTATCTCTCTTTTAGCCTGGATTTACTCTGTTAAGCCATTGGTCGAAAGGAGCTTCTTTATTGACCAGTGGCAATAAAACATTTTCCCAGCATACATCGCCTCCCACACCACAGTGGTATATTAGTTAATCATTGAATCTCCACTGAAACATTGTTATTATTCTAAACCCACAGTTTTTGTTTGAGTGCAGTCTTAATAATGTTGTAAGTTGTATCAGTTTTGACAAATGCATGATGACACATAACCAAATTAATATCATCGTACTAATTAATTTTTTTAAATGTCAGCTTAGTACAGGCTAGAGTCTTTCGGGAAGAGAGAACCATAATTGAGAAAATGTGCCCTCCAGATTGGCCTGTAATCAAGCATCAGGGTGTTTTCTTAATTGGTGACTGATGAGGCAGCTCTCCTGGATGTGATGAGAGAGCAAGCAGTAAGCAGCACTCCTCCATGGCCTCTGCATTAGTTCTGCCCCAAGTTCCTACTTTGAATTCCTTCCCTGACTTCCCTTGATGATGGACTATAAGCTGTGAAATGAAATAATCCTTTCCTCCTCAAGTTGATTTTGGTCATGGCATTTTACTGCAGTAATCGAAACCCTAACTAAGAGGACCGTTATGTAGAAACTACATGGGCCTGAAAACCTCTGCCCTGTCTTTTTTTTTTTAACTCTCTTCATTCCAAATCCCTGATGATCACATATCTTTATGTCTCTGTAAATTTGCCTTTTATACAATATCACATATGCTTTTGCAGCAACAATGGCTTTCATATTTGTTTATTTCACTTAGAAATATGTCTGTAAGTTTCTTCTAAGCCTTTTCATGACTTGGTAGTTCATTTTGTTTCAGCATCTTACGGTACTGTATTTACTGGATATATCACATTACATTTATCTCTTCATCTTCTGAAGAAAAAGTTAATTGATTCTGAATCCTTGTAATTATAAATAAAGCATTTATAAATACAGTTGTGTAGGTTTTTGTATGGATATAAACACCCACATCTTATAGGTAAAAACCAAGGAGGTCAGTTGTTCAACAGTACTGTAAACAAACATTTTAGCTCTGTAAGAAGATAAACTGTGTCTAAGGTGTCATTTTGCAGTCCCAGGGCAACAAAAGAAAATCTGTGTTCCTTCACTTCCTCATTTGCATTTGATGATGCTGGATTTTGCTCATTCTGTATGTGTAGGAGGAATGTCCTTGTTATTTGAGTTGGCAGTTCTATTAATGGAATATAACTTGGGTCATATTTTCATATGATTTTTTGGTATCTATGTGTCTTTGATGAAATGTCTGTTAAGTTCATTGACCCATTTTTTTTGTCAAGACAATTATTTTCTAAAGATTTGGTTTAAGGGCATTTTAGGAAACAATCTTTTCTAGGTGGTGTCTTGTACAAATACTTCTAGTCTGTGATTTGTCATCTTGTATTTACAGGAAATTTTGCAGAACAGACTTTAATTTTGAGGGAATGTAGCTTATTAATGATTGTCTTTGGGGGATTTGAATAGAAGGCACTGCCACACCCAAAACTATGCAGGTTAACCTGTGTTACTGTCTAGGACTTTATAATTTAGATCAGTGACTTGTTATGGAGTTAAGATTTTGTGTACATTGTAAATCTGTATCTATATTTAATACCCTTCATGTGAGGGTCCATCTGTTTCCCCATCATTTTTGTACCTCATTTTAATATCACCAATCTGAGAAGTGAGGACTTGCACATGTGAATTTTTATAACCTGCATATCTTTAATTATGAGTTACACTTACTTATTTTTATGCCTTTGAGAGTATTTGTATGTAATTACTGAATTATTTTTAGTTCTTTGTACCTTAAATTTCAGTAATTCTTCATACTTTCCAGAGTCATTTTTATGTGTTCTTTATTGTCTCTGTATTCTAATCATAGTTACAATGTCTCGCCTCACTTCTAGTTGGAGAACAATTCAATGCATTCATTCTATAATCTACTTTAAGCTTATTGTTGTATATGCTGTGGAATACCAACTTATCTTTAAATTTTACTCTAAATGGCTACTCTTATCCTAGCACCATTTATTCTAACCTGGACTGGAGGTTATCTTGATGATTGAGTCTGCTTTCTGTGGCTGAGTGTGTATTTTTAATAGACATGAGGCCTTAGACTTTAGTTTTGTTTTTAGAATATAGTTTACAAGGCTATTTCCTATTGGATTTGTCAAATGAACCTGTTAGAGAATAGTGAATATATCCAACCATATGATAATAAAGCTTATGTTTCTTATAACCTTTCCATTTACAGTAGAAGTTAAAACCACTACTCAATCCCAGAATTCTGGGTTTCTGTATGTGGATATTACTAATCCTTTCTTTCTGGATATGAGCATGTAGATGTATGTTTGAGAGATTATATGTATCATATGCCTTGATAACTGGCATACCTCCAGGGATGTACAATGACTTTCATACTACCCACAGCAATTTAAATATTTATTAGCCACCACAGTCGAAAAGGAATAGAAAAATTAATGGCATATTACTGTGAAACTATTTCAGGGAGGGATTTAGAACATCAACCACATTTAAATAACAGAGGCCATGTATATAAAAATATGTTCTCAGCATGGATCAGATCAGTCTTTGGTTGTTTCTACTAAAAATCAGACATTGTGCCATTTTAATTTTATGATTTTTTTACTCATTTTTGTAATTCTGTGAAAAGATAGCATTAACTTGCTGAATAATGTTTCAGTAAATTTTGCAAGATGGCATAGCTAGCAAAGTAGAGCCTGATCTTAGGACTTTGTGTCTGCTATTGTGGTGGTTTGAATGACATGCCTTCCTTTCCCCATATTTTCAGGCAGCTAAATGCTTACTGTCCTGTTGATGACACTATCCAGGTAGGTTTTGGGTGTAGCTTTGCTAGAGGAAGTATGTCACCTGGTGTGGGCTTTGAGGTTTCAAAAACCCTAGACTGTTTTCAGTGTGCTTTTTCTGCTTCCTGATTATGTTTTGAGGTGTGCGCTCTCAGACTGTGCTCTAGCTGCCTGTTACCTGCTACCTCTGCTCTGCTATCATAGATTAGTACCTCTCTTGAACAGTAAGCCTAACAAACTCTTTCTTGTATAATCTGCCATGACCATGGTGTTTTATCTCAACAATAAAAAAAATGGAAATAGCTTTTATGCTCTTGGATAAGAAGGATCAATCTAATAAAAATGGCAATCTTACAAAAACAACCTACAATTCAATGCAATCTCCATCATAATCCAAAAACAATTCTTCAAAGTTCTTGAAAGAACAATACTCAACTTCATATGGAAAAACAAACAACAACAAAAAAAAACACAGAACAGCTAAAATGATCCTGTACAATGAAGGAACTTCTGGAGGCATCACAATCCCTAATTTCAAACTCTACTATAGAGCTGTAGCAATAAAAATAGCTTGATATTAGCAAAAAAAATAACATGTGAACCAATGAAATTAAATTGAAGGCCCTGACATAAATGCACACAAAAACACCTGATTTTTGACAAAGAAGCAACAGTGGTACAAGGGAAAAAGAAAAAAATCATCTTTAACAAATAGTGCTGGCACAGCTGGATGACAATATGTAGAGGAATGTTAATAGATTAATATCTATCGCCATGCACAAAATTCCCATTCAAATGGACCAAGAACCTCAACATAATCCAGTTACATTGAATCTAATAGAAGAAAAAGTAGGAAGTTGCCTTGAATTCATTGGCACAGGTGACCACTTCTTAAATATAACATCAGTACCACAGACACTGAGACCAAAAATCAATACATAGAACTTCCTGAACCTGAAAAACTTCAAGGCAAAGAACATGATCAATAAGACAAAACAAGAGCCTACAGAATAGAAAAATATCTTGACCAACTCCTCATCTGATAGAGGTCTGATCTCCAAAATTATAAAGAACTCAAGAAATTAGACATCAAAATAGAAAATAATATAATTGAAAAATGGGGTACAGAGCTAAATAGAGAATTCTCAGCAGCAGAATCTCAAATGGCCGAAATATATCTAAGGAATTGCTCAATAGCTTTAATGATCAGGGAAACACAAATCTATACAACTGTCAGAACGTCTAAGGTCAAAATTACTGAGGTTAACTTATGTTAGAGAGGATGTGGAGTAACAATACTCCTCCACTGCTGATGGAAGGGCACACTTGCACAGCCACTTTGAAAATGGCAGTTTCTCAGAAAATTGGGAGTCTGTCTACCTCAAGCCCCAGTGATACCACTCCTGGGAATATAACCAAAGGATACTCAATCATACCACAAGGACACTTCCTCCACAATGTTCACAGCAGCATTATTCATAATATCCAAAACTTGGAAACCTTCTAGATGCCCCTCAACTGAAGAATAGATAAAGGAAACGTGGTACATTTATACAATGGTGCATTACTCAACTGTAAAAAACAATGACTTCATGAAATTTGCAGGCAAATGGATGGAACTAGACAAAAACATACTGAGTGAACCAACCCAGACTTAGGAAGGCAAACACAGTATGTGCTCACTCATAAGTGGATATTAGATGTAAAGCAAAGAATAAGTAGACTACAATCCACAGCTCCAGGGAAGCTAGGTAACAAAGAAGAACCTAAGAGAGACATGTGGATTGTCCAGGGAGGGGGATTAGATGAGATCTTCTGGGTAAACCTGGGGGTGACAGGGGCGGGCTGTAAAGAGAAAGTGACGGGAGATGAGAACATCATGCAATGGGATGATTGAGGGGCAGAAGGATAGAGTAGGAGAGCAATGAAAGAGAGATCTCAATAAAGAGAGCTATTATGGGGTTAGGGAGAAACCTGGTGTGTAGGCAGAGGCTGCTTGTTTGTTCTCGATTGCTCAGACCCAAAATAATTACATAAAACTGTATT
>NW_004949103.1:8010746-8014859 GCF_000317375.1 Microtus ochrogaster
TCCATAAGAATGACCCCAGCTAAGACTAGCAATAGCAGAGAGGGAGCCCTAACTGGCCCTCCCCTGTAATCAGATTGGTGAACACCTCAAATATCATCATAGAGCCTTCATCCAGCAATGGAAGGAACCAGATGCAGCAATTTACAACCAAGAACCAGGTTGAGCTCTGGGAATCCAATCAAAGAGAGGAAGGAGGGAATATAGATCAAGGGAGATCAAAATCATTATGGAGAAATCTACAGAGATAGCTTGTGGAAACTCATGAACTCTAGACTGACAACTATGGAGGCTTCATGGGACCAAACTAGGCTCTCCATATGTGGGAGGCAGTGGTGAAGCTTGGACTGTGAGGCACTTGGCAGTAGGACCAGGATCTATCCGTGGTGCATGGGTTGATTTATTGGTGCTCATTCTCTATGGTAGGATGCAATGCTCAGCCTTAATGCAGAGGGGAAGGCCTTGGTCCTGCCCCAGATAATGTGCCAGACTTTGTTGACTTCCCATGGAAATCTTTTTCCCTGTTGGGAGGAGTGGATGGGGGTGGACTAGGGAGGAAATGAGAGGGTGGCAGGGGGAGGGTTGAGAGGGTTGTGGATGAAATGTAAATAAAATTAGAGAAAATAACTTAAAATTAAAAAATTAACTAATGTAATAACCTTTGTCACGAGCTTGTTAAGAGCAATGAAGGTTCACCTTACCCCAAATTCAGGACATATAATCATATAAGGATAGTCAGAGGCATAAGGAACTCAAATTTATACAGTAACTTACTGATATTTATAAACTCACTATATGTGGCATAATTTTGCTTGTCCTAATATTGGAATCTTTTAATTTATAGGAATTATTATAAATAATTCACAAGAAAATTGACAAAAGCAAACTTTTGTCCTTTCCTACTCTATTATTTTTAGGAAGAAATTATTTGTCAACTGTTTAATAAGTCAGCTGTATTGTTTACCCTATTTTCTCCCATTGTTTTGATACGTAAGTTGTGCAAAGTCTAGTCTTTTCAGTAATACAGATACTGCTCAGAAAACATTCAATCAGATTTATACAGTAAAGCATACCTATCCAACATCTGGGTCATATTTAAGAAATCAATTTCTCTTGCCTTTAAAAGAGTCATTTTTATGCTGGATGACAAACTATCACAATCTAGCTTGGAAAATGAAAATCTTTATTTAGAGTCGTTCTGAGTTTTTTGATGGGTCAATAACTATATTTTATATATGTAAAGATAGATTAAAGGCAGTTTCAAGAAATGATATTTTCTTCGTCAGTGACTATTGAGTCTCCCCCCATAACAGAATAAAAAAAACAACTGTGCTTTTGTCTAGGGCATTTTATTGACAGCAGATATGGCTCTATCTTTGGCTACAGCCATTCTACAGAGAAAGGCTGACCAAAAACATTTGGGCTTGAAACCAAGCATCTCAGGATAAATTTCCAAGTAAATGATTTGCTGGATATTTGACTCAAGGCAGTGTCCAACCATGTATGAATCTTTCCATGAGGACATCTCTATGGTGCTTACATCTGAGAATTTTCCTTCTGATATAAAACCCTATGCAGAGAGAATCATTTTCATTCACTCTGATCACCTGTCTTCCAAGCAAAGCTAACAATGATCCACCTTTGGACAGTGATTTGTTTGAAAAATGGGCAGAGTAAGTGAACTCTTTCTGCCTGTTTCTCACAAAGTAATTACATTTGGATGTGAGGGAAATAGGCATATTTTCTCAATCCTTCTGCAGTGTCTAATGAATGAAACCTTGATACAATCTCTCTTGGGTAGTACAGAGAGGTTGAGCTGCTGGCCATAACTGAGATTCTATATGGGATGCATGGGCTTCCCTAAATGAAGACATATTATAAAGGAAAATATACCCTGGATTTCTCACATTTAATACATAAAGACAAATATATGTGGTCTTAGCTATAATTTTTATATTAATTGTTTAATGAGATAATGATACATCTTATACAGTAGGTTAAATAAAAGTAATAATTAAATTAATTTTGTCCTTTTTGTTTTTAAAATGTGACAGATAAAAATTTCTGAACCTCATATGTGATATGTATTATTATTTTGCTCGGGTCCTGATAGTTTAATCTTTGCTCTTTCAGCTTGCCTGTCCATGCTTCCTCCCTTCTCAGTGATAATTCCACTACCATTGTAACTCCTGAGGTTCTCTGCTGCTTGCAACCCTTTGTCATGAACATACCAATTCATCAGATAAAGCCTCCTATATTGGCCACCGAAAGAATAAAGGCAGACTCTAGAGTTGTTTTCTCCCAGCAACTTCCTTGGCTACTGTACACATTTGCTGATACTTGTCTAAGCATGCATCTGTGCACATTTCAGAGATTTGACAAAGATTCTTCTCTGTGAACTTGGCTGCTTTGAAATATTCTAGTGATCTGTACCACAGTAGAGACTGTGTGCTGTCTCTACTAGCCAGCCCCTCCCCTATCTCTCTCTCTCTCTCTCTCTCTCTCTCTCTCTCTCTCTCTGTGTATGTGTTTAATTAGTTATGCTCCAAAATGCATCATTTGCCATGTGATATGGTAAACCATCTAGACTGTTTTTACTTTTAACATCTGTAAACTAGCCATACTACTTGTCTTCTTTATTTTACTGTTGTTATTGACAAATAACAGAAAATAGATAACTAATGAAAATAAAAATTAACTTACCTCAGCGTTTTGGAGTCTGGAAAGTCCATGGTCAAAAACTGAACCTAATGAGTGTTTCTTTGGTTTTCTGTAGTGACCTGAAGGAAGAGCTTGCATTGTGTGATGAGGATTTATGTAAGAGGCAGAATCAAACTGGCTTTTATAATTGATCCTCCTAGCAGATAACTCATCAATACTCTAATGGATCAATCCATTTATGATGACCAAGCCCTCATGAGTTAATACCATCTTAATTGCTCTACCTGGTCCAACTTCATAACACTTTACACTAAAGATTAAAATATGACATGCAATTTTGGAATATGCAAAGCAGCCTTCCCTAACCATTTGATTAAGAAAACTTAGAAGGATTCTGGAATGTAGAGGCAAAGACTCTATGTATCAGCTCAATATCTCCATGTTCAGTAAGTTTTATAGGTGTTGTCTTCAGCGATGGAACCTTGCTGTCAGTTTGTAGGGAGCAACCTATATTCCTGGCAAAAGCCAAGGTTGTTTGGGACATCCCATGGAACCCCTTTGGCCAACAACTCAAATAGATGTAACCCAATCACAGTACCATAAGCTTCATTTGGTGACAAGACATGGCCAACTGAGACCCTGTCTTCCCCCATTATTTGACAATTTTATTTAGACTACCTTGATATATATATGTATGTATTTTAGGAAGTCTCTACTGTATTACATTTCCATACCACCACTCAAAAGTCACTTGGTTTCAGCTGTCTCTCCCTGTATTCCCTCCACCTTCTCCTAACTCACTACCATAACTCTTTCTTCCCTTCCCACTTATTGCTCCCATTCTATCCCCTTCCCACCCATATCTATCTATTCTCTTTCCCTTTCCTAATGAGATCTATCTGTTGCCTCTAGTCCCTTACTCTGTAACTTCCCTCTGAAGTTCTATGGATTGTAGAGGCTTATGGACAAGGAGGATAAGTTATCCTGGTCGGCTTCAGAAATTAATATTGGCAAGAAATGTGTGAAAACAGGAAGAACATCATGATGTGGACAAAGTACTACAGTCAGTTGCCGGGAACAGGGTAATAAGAAGCGTGCAGTGGCGGTAAATGAGCAGGTGCCCTAGAAGAAAGAGTAGAGTGCAGAATCATTACTATTATTTAGTTTGTCTTCCTATCCTGTGTTTAATAAACCAGAGCTCTGAAATACCTCTACTTCGTAAAAGCTATTTTCACAGTGAAGATAAGGTAAGCATTATTTCCATCTCTCATTTGTGGTGGTTGATATTATAAATGGTGAAAGAAAGAAAGAAAGAAAGAAAGAAAGAAAGAAAGAAAGAAAGAAAGAAGGAAAGAAGGAAGGAAGGAAAATGAAAAGGAAACCTATAGAGTGAAAGTAGTTGGGATAAAAAAATATATTTAAGTATGACCCTTGTATCCCTAATCTCTCCAAGAC
>NW_004949103.1:8016010-8030520 GCF_000317375.1 Microtus ochrogaster
GCACTCCTTTAATCCTAGCACTGGGGAGGCAGAGGCAGGCAGATTTCTGTGAGTCTGAGGCCAGGTTGGTCTACAAGAGCTAGTTCCAGGACAGGCACCAAAGTCACAAAGAAACCCTGTCTCAATAACAACAACAACAATAAAAATAATGATGATGATAGCAAAATCTATTCAGGAGAAAATAAAATGTTAAGAATGTTTAGATGGTGTCTATAAGACATCCAGGCATTTAAGAAAAAAGAAAGAAGCAGTAGTTGAGCTGGAGCTGAGTCAGGTAAAGATAAGGCAGCATCAGAAGCACAAGGAATGTGTGACAACACAGGTCTAACCTGTGCCTGCAGAGCTAACAGAATGCTCTCTGCCTCATGGACCAAAACAAGTGCTCCAGAAATCCTACCTCCAGACTGCCATCCTCCAGTACAGCTTTCCACACAGCAGAAAATTCTAAGAACTTTAGAAACGCTTTAGTGTAGATTATCAAAAGTCTATTTATCTTTCTCAGTATGCATCCTACAATATCACTGGAGCAGGTATAATATACATCCAAATTCATGCATTTCTTCCTAAAATAGAGAAGGCACAAGGAGGTGGACAGAATGCTCCTACATGGCATATCTGGAAGCTTGGATCTCTTTTTTTCATTTGATCTTAAAACCTGTGAAGAGAAATTTGTAGAATTCAGAGCCACTGTCCAGTGTCCCAAGGTGATGAACACACAAGTTTCTGAAGCAGTGATTCTAAAAGTGAGGTTCCTTTTCAATTTAATAAGTGACATTGCCACTATGACAGTTGGTACAAAATATTGAGATGTCAAATGGAAGCATTAATTATTTAAAAGGAAGGTGGGAGGTGGAAGAGGCCTTGATTTTTACTAGGGGTATCTCCAGCTTTCAATATTATGGTTATAATATTTTAACATTGGGATGGTGTCAAAGTGATTTAGATTCATCATGAACCTTACGCCTTGTCAGTGTATTCTATGATACATATGAAATAGTAAGTGTGCTGTAATAAATAGTCTTTCTGTGCCTTATCCTTTGACTAAGTATGAGAGGGTTTAAAGCATGGGTACTAAATGGATATTTGACTTATAATAATTTTAAATTACAATTGATTAATCAGAACATGAGATGCTCAACCCTCTTCTAAAGAGAACCATGAGGGGGTTCAATCTATCACTAATAATCCTAAATTTGAAGTGAAAATATAGTCACCCTAGCAGACTATGTAAAAACACTCATAACATCTTTATGCAAGCATCTAAAAACAAGTTAAATAATAAAGAGTTTGTGGACCCAGAGTATGGCATACTTATTCAATAGAATATTACTAACAATAGAACAAAACCTACTCCTGAGAAACATAACTTGGAAAAGTCTCAAAAAGACTTGCATGAGGGAAAAAGAAGCCTCAAGAAAAAATATCTATTGTATGTTCATTTATATGACGTTCTAGGAGAGCCATAATAAGCTGACAATGATCAGATATTGGAACAAGTTTGATTTCCAGAGGAAGAGCATTGGTCTGAAAGTGGGTTGGGTAGATGTGTCTCTGGGGGCTGAGAATATTGCGTATCATTACAGGGGTAGGAAGAGGGCGTGACTGTTTACACTTGTTAAACTTTTTTCACAAGTACAAAATCTGTGTCTTATCACATGGAACTTATAACTCTGTTTTTTATTTAAATAATATTTTTTCCATTTATTTTACATACCAACCAGTTTCACCTTCCTCCTCTCTTCCTGTCCCTTTCCCATCTAGCCCCTTCCCATCCACACTTCCTCCATCGCCATTCAGAAAGGGACAGGTTTCCCATGGGCCTGTGCAAAGTATGGTGCATCAAGTTGATTCAGGACTGAGAGAGGTGAGCCAGCATAGGAAACAGGTTACCAAAAACCTCAGCACCAGTGCAGCACCAGTGCTGCTCTTACTGCTAGAAACCTTACCAATAGATCAAGCTACACGACTGTCACACACATGCAGAGGGCCTAGATTGGTCCCATTTAGGCTCTGTGACTATTTGTCCAGAGTCCATGAACTCCTATGAGCTCAGGTCAGCTTCCTTTTGTGGGTTTCCTCGTAATGACCTCCTGACTGATACAATCTGTCTTTCTTCTACAAGACTTTCCGAGCTCAGCACAGTGCTTGACTGTAGATTTTTGCCTCTGCTTCCCTCCGTTACTGGATAAAGTATCTCCGATGGCAAATAGCGAAGTCACTGATCTGCTTACAGTAGATGACCAGTTCAGACACCCTCTCCACCATTGCTAGGAGTCTTAGTTGGGCTCATCCATATGGGTTTCTGGAGATCTCCCTGGCACCCAGGTTTCTCCTTAAGTCCAAAATGTCCCTCCCATTAAGATATCTATTTCAGTAGGTAAAGTAAAAAAAGCTTTGGATTATTTTCCTAAATTAAATTTAACCTTCAAGAATCTATGTTTATAATCAAACTTCAAAGGCCAGTGGGTCATATAGCCTCTCTTCTATGTGGTTTTCTTTTCAAAAATCTTTGTTTCTACAAAATAAAAAGAAGTGGGAAAATTGCCTACAACCAAACAGATTTTCTAACTAGAGAAAGAGTTTGTGTAAGCAGATACCTTAAAACTAAAGGAGATAAGATATTTAATCTCAGAAACAGCATGAACAATAATTTGCTGATGATGGTTCCTTAGCAACTAGCAACATCTGAAACAGAATTGGGAGTTTAACAAACCTCAGATTGTTATACTATTTTTCAAGAGTACTAGTATTTGAAAATAATATTTTCCATTTGAAAGATTTAAATGAAAGACAACAGAGGTTCAAGAGAGTGGCAAACTTGTCGCTCCGTATACTTTCCCAATACCCTGCAGATAATTGGTCATCAAAGCATAATATATCCTCTGTTTCATGGTTGCTAACTTACTGTGTTCAGACAAGGCCCTTGATGACTAGGTGAGTCTAAGTGTTGCATATTTTAACTCTGTCAGTCACTTCATGAGATTTTTGAGGCCTGAGAGAGTTAGCAGTTTTAGATGGTCATGAAAGTGATCTTCAACAGATACCAAGAGATGTGGGGATCCTGATAGTACCAACAATGATACAGATGCTCCATCTCCAGGCATAGTCCCTCCTAGTAGATGCTCCTTTTCTCTTTATTTGCGGTCATCTGATGCTGAGATGCTGATGCTGATGGTTGATGTGGTAGTGGCAGTGTGGTAGCTTATGAGAACACTGCCCATCATGAAAGATGTGCATAGTGAATTTATTAGGCACAATAATCTCAGAATGAAACTGAAACTTACAAATTATGGCTCAACTTCTCCCCATTATGCTCATAGTATCTTATGATACTAGGACTGTCTTTTTGGGATAACTTTTAATCTCAGTCTTGTTTTCCAAAGGTCCAGGACAGGGGCCCCTCCTACCAGGAAACTGATTCTCATTACCATGACATGATCAGAAGTATTCACCCTGATTTTAAAATAACTGTTCTATTTTGAAAAGTGAGTCCTTAGTTATAAGAAAATCCTTTATTAATATGCATTTCATTCTCTAATTTACATAGGTTCCATATTTTATAGATGTAAAATCATAGACCTCGTAAGTAAATACTAATGAATTAGTCAATCTTTACTATTTGCAGGGAGATAGATATAAATATAGATATGGATGCTAAAGTTACTGACAAACTGAACTCACAAGCAACCGAATTTGCTGAAATGGCTGTCTTCTTGAGCCCTGGTTTACAACGGCTCCAAAGACTGCACTGAAAGTTTTTTTATTTTAGAAGGAATCATTGAAAGAATCAACTGACCTTGCTCTTCTGTGTCGTAAGTCAGAAAATAAATAGTGAAAGTGTATCTTAGTGGTTTGCAAGTGATTCGGGCAGGATGCTCAGCTATTAGAAAGGCATCGATTAGGCTGGAGGAAATGAGTTGGCTGTAGCATGAGCTATAAGCCAAGGCTCAGTATTGTGAGGTCAGGGCAGGATGCCAAGGTACACTGCATTTCCTGGCAGAAATTCAAGCTCCTAGCTAACAGTCTGAACTCTTGTTTCCAAGTTTTGTAAAACTATTACTTGATATTCAGGAAGTTTTATCCAACCTTTGTCTCTTGCAAAATTCTTAATAGTAATATGATATATTTCTTCTTTGACTATAGTGTAAACACATTTTCAGGTTAAAACACATTCAATAATTATGGGTAGATTGTTTTGTGTTTGTTGTTGTTTGTTCTTTGGTTGAGAATCAATACTATCCAAGGACACTATTTGCAGAAATATCCTCACTCTGTAAAACAAGCAATTTTGCCAAGAGTATTACTCAGAAAAATATTAATAATCCACTAATATCAAATCCATTAGCCACTTCCAACCAGGCTGTTTTAAATAAGGTGTATTGGAAAGGGTCACAGCTGAATGGGAAACAGACAGACATTAGTTCTATTCTGGGCTTGGCTTCCATGTGACCTTGAACAATTCACTCCATCTTTCTGTTGTTCAGCTTTCTCAGGTTTCAAAAAATTGGAAAAATAAGACCAGGATACCATGTGGACTCATTAGATTAGCAAGACAGCCGGACTCTGAGTTCCAGCTAATGTAGCAGTAGCTGATACTCAAGATTTGCCTCACAGAAACAGCTCCTGTGTTCTGTGATCTGTGTTCCCTTTTATCCCCTTTCCTTGTTGCTCTAAA
Source organism: Microtus ochrogaster (assembly GCF_000317375.1). Taxonomy (NCBI): domain Eukaryota; kingdom Metazoa; phylum Chordata; class Mammalia; order Rodentia; family Cricetidae; genus Microtus; species Microtus ochrogaster. Next base: position 8,020,686 of record NW_004949103.1, read on the forward strand.
ACCTCATGACTTATTTTTTTTAAATGTTGTATTGTTCTATATGATTGAATACTGCTGTTATAGATGATGGATTAAATGTATACTCTACTTAAATCAAACTATTTGAACTGAATACATGAAATGCTGATATAGGCATATATACATACAGAAAGTAGGTTATTAGTTTGCCAATGTTTGTTCCCTAAATCCCTCATATAAAAATAATCTTCTTGCTTTCTGTTTTCTTGCCAATCATCAAAGTGCTGATGTTGGTTTACTACTCTTGCCTCAAACCTGCCAAGTGATTACTAGCTGCTATACATTTTGCTAAACATTTTACTTGCCCAGTTTCCCTGGTGTTCAGGTTGCTATGAGTTCTGCAATTTTAGAGTTCTTATTTTTGTAGGCAAGAAGCCTTACAAAGACTCAGAGGCATTCAGAAAACCAGAGAAGCATGGATACGTTTCAAACTTCAACCTCTTCACTTCTAACCACTAACTTATTGAGCAATTAAGTTAGCCATCATCCACCATGTGCATTCTGGCTTAATTTCTCCTGCTGTGATAAACACCATGACCAAAATCAACTTGGGGAGGTAAGAGTGTATTGATTTGCCTGACAATTCCATGTTGTAATTCATCATTGAGGGACGGCAAGCAGCTGATGCTGGAACTAAAGCACAATCTATCGAGGAATGCTGCTTACTGTTTCTCTCCCTATTGACTTGACATTGCGTGATCAGCTGTCTTTTTTATACCACAAGGCCCCATGCTCTGCTGCAGACTTTGTCAATAATGAGAATCACAGATGAGATTCTGTGGAGAGCCAGTATGGAAACTTCTGTCCTGTCTTTAAATAAGTACTTGTGTGTAAAACCCACATATCACCATAGTAACTGCAGTGCTGGACAATGAGGCAGGTATGACCGATGGGACTAGGAAATGAAGTTTCATATTCCTACCTCTAAAGCAGGTACCTCTGCAAGTACTACGGTGTCACTCCCAACTCTCATTCTCATTAACCAGTGAGCTTCTTTGAGAGGCAGATACGGGACAATCAGCTGTCCTTAGGTGGATTTTCCTCAACTAGGATGTTGATATTTTGGCCAGATATTTTATTTTAGTGGGGTATTGTTGTATATAATGTGGGACATTTATCAGCACCCACTACTTACAACTTCTAAAAGCAGTACAGTTTTAAATATGAAAATTTAAAAATATCTTCATACTCTGTCAGGTGTTACTTGAAGAACAACGGTGAAGGTCATTGTTCCCACATAACACCTCTATTTTTTATGAATTAATTCATTTGTTTTATACCCTAACTGCATCCTCCCCTCCCTTTTCTCTTCCTACCTCATTCCCCTCACTCCCAACTCAGCCTCCTCCCCAATAACTCAGAAAGGGGCAGGCCTCCCATGTGCTTCAGCAAAACAAAGCATACCAAGCCTGCCATAAGATCAAGCACCTCCCCCTGTATTCAGACTGGGCAAGATATCCATCCACCTTGAGGAATAGGTTCTCCACAGCCAACCAAAGCACCAGGGACAGCCCCTGCTCCCATTGCCAGGAATCCCACAAGTAGACCAAGCTGCACAGCTGTTACATATATGCAGAGGAACTAGGTTGGTTCTATTCAGGCCCTTTGGTTGTTGGTTCAGTGATGGAGGTGGGTGTTGTATTTTATCTGTTGCTTTCATTGGTTAAGTAATAAAGAAAACTGCTTGGCCCTCTGATAGGGTAGAATTTAGATAGGTGGAGTAAACAGAACAGAATGCTGGGAGAAGGAATCTGAGTTAGGTCAGTCGCCATGATTCTCCCACCCGACACAGCCGCAGGTTAAGATCTTCCCTGGTAAGCCACCTGGTGGGCTACAGAGAATATTAGAAATGGGTTAGAGCAATATGTAAGAGCTAGCCAAAAAGAGGCTGAAACTAATGGGCCAAACAATGTTTAAATGAATACAGTTTCCATGTAATTATTCCTGGGCATAAGCTAGCCACATGGGTGGCCGGGTGCCAGGGACGCAACCCCGCCACTCCCTATTACAACAGTTCCGATGTTGTGAGCTCTCATGGGCCAGGCTGGTGGTTTCCAGCTAAGACCAGTGGCAGCAGTTGGTGCATAGTAATGGATGTATGGCCTAAACTGGCCATCCCCTGTGATCAGATTGATGACTACCCAGTTGTTATTGCAGAGCTTTCATCCAGTGACTGTTGGAGCAGATTCAGGGGCCCCTGGCCAAACACTGGACCAAGCTTGGGGAGTCCTGTTGAGGAGAGGGAAGAGGGATTGTAGGAAATGGGGTGGCCAAGAACATGCAGGAGAAGACCTCTTCCTTAGACAAGATCCATAAAGATAGGAAGGACTCCCCTTTGTTCATCTGGGCTCTACTGTAGGAGGCACCATATTTTCAAAGAAAAGTGTCAGTTATAATATGGTTTGCAAGGTCAGTGGCAGATATCCATCCCAGATTCCTTGAGAACTCTGGGTAGAAGAGCAATCCAACCAAACAGGGAGATCAATCAGAACTGCTGGCTGCTAACCACAAGTGAGAACAGCTATAGTGGCTAAGGAAAGACTTAGAGATGTGACTTCCACATAAGAAAGAAATGGTAACTGGAGATCCAGGGCCCTGGGGAGAGGCAGCTGTACTGGCTAGAAGTGGAGGTCCCCGAGCCCACTTCAGGAACTGTGGGCAAAGGAAGCTTGTAAATGGGTGAGGAGGAACAGTACCTTGAGAAAGCTTTGCTTGGAAGCGAAGGGAATTGGGGATAGATGGAAAAGCAGAACAAAATGTTCAAAGCCCCTGTAAAATCAGTCCTTTATCTAGCATGTTGCCTCTTTCCTCCTGTCTGTACTCTTAGCTGCTTATCCCAGTGACACATGACATCATGATCATTTAATTCGAATCACCACATGTTACCAGTCTATTTAATACGTGTTTGAAATGATGCCCTTTTAGCAGAGTGATCCCAGAATTTGATTGTCTGTTTTTTTAACACAAAATACTGGTAAAAGGGAGATAGGTGAGAGAAATAGGGAGCATTATTGGGATGGGGGAAGGAGCAGAGCCCTTTAACCCCAGAATCTGTTTGAGTCCTATAACCAGCTCAAAGTCAAGAATATCAACATAATTAGCAATATTTGCTGAAGTCCTATATCCTTTCTCAGCTATAAACCTATACTTTTCTAGGAGTCTACCAAAAACCCTATTAGAGCATATATATACATAAATAGGGTTAAGTATAGAGAATATTATGTATGTATATATATCCTAACCCTTTGGGAAAACTAGAAGTACTGGTTTGTATATTTTGTATCTTATCATAGTATAATCGCCTTAATAGAACCACTGGAGTCACCCTAAAATCTTACCTATCAGAGAGAGGGGGGGAACACAGTTTATTAGCAATGCTTTGATGTCCAAGTTGAGAGCCAACAAAATGTCATCACGACTATAGCTGACTTGTAGCTGCATATTTCCCTTACGAAGTCCTTCTCCACACTTGCATATGTCCTCTTCTTTTCTTGGACATTCCTTAATACCAGGTCTTAACACTTATGTCAATACACCTGTTAGTAAACTGAGATGTTTCTCCGAGAACTCCACACTCTGCACTCTGGAATGCTTTATTTTTTCCGGAAGTACTCTTCTTTTTGAATGAACTCCATGGGCTGGCAAGAAGGCTCAGTAGTTAAGCACATGTAGTGCAGAGGAACCGAGCTTTTAGCTCTTGTCATACAGTAAGAGGGCTCACAGATACCTGTTATCTCCAGCTCCAAGCTGATCAGGTGCTGACCGCCACAGGCAACAGCATTCACAAGTACATAACCCCTCCATACATACATAGAATTAAAAATAAAACAAATCTTAAAAAAATATACCTCCAACTCTGCTTCACACTGGCTTGTTCTAAATGAAATTCTTTCCTTCACCTAAGTCATGAATCAGGCTGCATTTCAGAGAAGATTCTACAGGGTTTAGGAAACTTCTGACTGGCAGCTATGCCTTTGTCTCTGCCACCACTGTTGTAAGAAGCTACAAAACCACTTTGAAGAGAACATATTCTTGGAAACAAGACCAGAACCCTGTGTAAGACTGCTTGAGTATGCTGAGAGACAGATGGCTCAAGGAGGCATCTCTGTGTGATGACACTTGCCTGAGGATTCCCAGAAACAAGAAAACTTTCTTTTTAAAGCCCTACGAAACCAGAAAGGACAATAAAAGATGAATTTCCTTAGACATTTGAGTGTTTACATTTGCAATAGATTAACCCTCAGGGACTCTCAGGAATAACCCAAACACTCATTTGTAGCAGTTATTGCTACTTTCACATGGCCTATTCCAAGCTACCATCAAAAAGCAGTGGGTGAAGAGGAGAGCACTGACTGCCAGTCTGAGTTGCTTTGAGTTGATTTCAGCACGCAGGCCTGGGTTGGTCCCCACTGAGTTCTCCCCATTAAGAATATCATTTTTCTATTGTTTGCACCTTTAACCCAGTATCTGGACACAGCTGCAATATTCCAGTTGCCCACTTTCCTGAAGCACCTAGTGTCCATCTTTCTGTTCTTCTATTGACAACTCTCTTGGGAAAGTTTAGGGTTGTTATGCTCTAGCAACAACAGAACTCCTTGGGGTGTGTAGAATAAGCAAGGACACCAAAGATACTTAGAACAAAAACTAAATTCAGATGGGAAAAGAAGCCATGTGGGTGGAGAGAAAATAGGGAAGATTTTTGGTTTTATTATTCAGAGGAGACTATGGTTTTATGAATTTAAATAAATAAATACTAAATAAATAAAGCAAAAAAAAAACACAGAAGCTGTCGCTGAGAAATCTCAAAGCTCACAAGTTTCATTCCCCTGACTCTTCATAAGACTCAACACTTTCAGAACTGCCTACTCAAGGAAATGTGCTGTGATCACCTTCATAGGCCCCATTGTTAGCTGTGTATTGCAGAGCTGTCAGATGCAAACAACAGTTTATCACACTAGAAATCTGACTGATCACACACAAGTTGTCTAATTGCCCACCTATGAAATTTATTAAAAATGTCTCTATATTTTCATCATATTCTTTTCTCCTCCAACCCCTTCCAGATTCCTGAGACTTTTGAGAGTATATTTTTAAATAATGTATTTCCCAGCCTGGAAAATGCATTTGAAAAGTGAACAATTGAAGCTAGGCACGTGGCACAGGCATTTAATTCCAGCACTCATGAGGCAGAGGCAGGCAAATCTCTATTAATTTGAGAATGGCCTGGCCTATACAGCAAGATCCAGGACAGCCAGAGCTACATAGTGAGAACCCACCTCAAAAAAGGGGATAGCTAATTAAGACAAAATGCCAAAAAAACCTATATAATTTTGTCTTTTTCTTCCCAGTCTCTTTCTCTCTGTATACATTTTCCCTGCTATATCATTTGATCCTAGGAGGAGCTGAGAATGGCGTCATCTGTTTCTAGTCTATGTCCTCTTTATGAAACAGCACTAGTGAGTAGTTCCTGATGAGAAAAAAGTAAACAATTAGCCTCCCCCTTCTTACCTCCTCTCTCCTCAACTTTGTCAATTAAAGACTTGAATACAGGTTGCTCCAAGGTGTCAGAATACTTAATTCCTTAATTTGAGCTCATGAGAAGGTATGTGGGTTGGGGAGCTCTCCGGGAAATGAGAGCAGACCTTTTTGTTTGTTTAATAGCTGGATGATGTGGAGTTACCTCATTAGGCCCATGCAGGTTTAATGATGCTTTACACAGATTGCATTTGAAGGTTCCCACAGAGGGCAAAAAAATGATTTTCCTTGACGATTTCTGAGGCATTTGTAACTTTTCCATAATTGCCCTGGTTGGTTTTGACTTTGTCTCAATAGTTGAGGAATTTTAGTAAACCTTAGCAGTTTTTTTCCCCTTCCCACAATCCTCTGTGAATTCTTACTGAAGAGCCCATTACCAGTTCTTCCTGGCTTGGACTCAAGAAATGCTGGAGGTTCTGAGGATTTTAAGATTTTATCCCTCAAAGTATTTGTGGCAGAGCCTGACATGGCAAAAATATCTAGCGGACTAAGGACTTAGGAACCTCTGGTTTACTCTGAAATGTTTGCATGGCACGTTGTCTCATCCATGAGAAGGAAGTAGAAGAATATTTTATCCAGTGAGACATAGCAAGGGGAATCCCAAGTCCTTGAACACTATTAAATAATAAGATTATCTTATCACCGAGTCACTCTTGTATTTCTCATTTTAAATTAACTATTTGAGAATTCTATACCATGTGTTGGTTTTGATCATATTCACCTCCTTCAATTCCTCCTGGATCAGCAGTCTCTTTCCTACACCCCAACTTCGGGTACCCTTTTTATATTTTTCTCAGCCTACCAAGTACAATATGTGTTGTCCACTTGCTCTTGTATGTGAGGAATTCCTGAATTCCTGTAATAAGCAGCACTTCATTGTGATGCATTGTCTAATAGCCCCACCCCTGCCCTGGTTGGATGCAGTTTTGAGAATAGGATCTGCTAATCTCTACTCATTTCTTTTCCCTCCCTAGATGTCACACCGGATGTCTGTGGTTAGGAAACAAACAGAGATAGATACTGGTGCTCAGCTTAGCTCACTTTCTTCTTTTGCTCCAGTCTAGGATTCTAACCCATTAGATAATACCACCCACATTCAGGGGGAATCTTCTTCCCTCAGTTAGTCTTTTTCCAACTACTCTCAGGTGATTCCATGGAGATTCTACTCTAGTCAAGTTGTGATTAACCATCACAACCACCATTCCTGTCTCTAGTCAACACTTTTTACTAATTCCTTCCTTCCTAACAGGTTTTCCTTTCTTCCATCCATTTGTTTATCCAACAGGATCCATTATCTATGGTCAGTGTCATTTCCTGGGATGCAGCCAAACACAGGAAAATCTGCATGTCCATTTCTCACAGAATGTTGTAGATGATGGTTTTGGTTACTATTCTACTGCTGTGAAGAGACTCCATGACCTAGGCAACTCATAAAAGAAAGCAGTTAGTTGGGAGCTTGATTACAGTTTCAGAGAGTTAGTCTATTAGTATCATGGTGGGGAGCATGGCTGCATGCATGCAGGCCTGGTGCTTAAGAAGTAGCTAAGACAGAGCCGGGCGGTGGTGGCGCACGCCTTTAATCCCAGCACTCGGGAGGCAGAGGCAGGCGGATCTCTGTGAGTTCGAGACCAGCCTGGTCACAAGAGCTAGTTCCAGGACAGGCTCCCAAACCACAGAGAAACCCTGTCTCGAAAAACCAAAAAATAAATAAATAAATAAATAAATAAAAAAAAGAAGTAGCTAAGAGCTTTATATCTTGATCCACAGGCAGCAGCCTCTGGACCTGTTGTGACTTTTTGAAACACAAAGTCCCACTCTAAGTGAAACACCTCTACCATTCTATACCACCCACAAGGCCATATCTCCTAATCCTTTCCAAAAAGTTCAACAACTGGGAATATGCATGTAAATATACTATCCTATATGACGATAGGATTCTCATTCAAAGCACCACAAAGACTTTCATGGTTGTGACTTAGCAGAAAAATGCTGGAGTCCTATTTCCTCGATCCTTTCTTTATAAAGGTTTGGTTCTCTTCCTAAATATCGATAATTTGTAGTACGCTAGATCTTGTATGCATCAACATATGATTTTTTGCAAACTAGAAGATCCAAGTGGGCTAATCTAGGACAAGGGGCACTCCAAGGGCATTTCTGTTCAAAAGTGTAAACAGAAAAGATGATTTTTCAATGATCAAATGACATCTTCAGGCTTGCTCTTCCAGTTCTCCGTGCTGGCAACAACCAAGAATGTAATTAACATTCTAAGACCAGAATAAGTCAAGACAATGACAGTAGAAACTATCTTCAGGGATGACTGAACCTCTGTGTCTGCAGATACAAGAAGAGCAAGTTTTTTTTTGAGTTGAGATAGGCACATTAGGTATGATCTATTCATTTATAACAATGCCATTTTCCCCTAACATTTTACTGTTTTATCTTAGAAAAATCCAAGAAGACTTTATTGTGAAGTATATATGTCATTGAGGATAGAGTGAGTTGGGGAATATTGAGGTTTATTATTGATTGTTAAGGATGTTACCATGTTTCTTCATCTGAACCTCAGAATGACATTCCTGATATTCACAGTTAATTCAAAAGTAAACTTAGAATTTAAATACAATTCTACTCTTATGCCTTTGAGCCAGGACTCCAAGATCTGTCTCATACCACACTGCCATTGCCTGTATATAGATTTTCGAAGAACCCTTTCCTGAACTGAGTTGAATGAAAAACTTTAAGGCAAAGGGAGATTTGAACCTTTATTTTCAATAAAGGTTATTTCCCAATGTCCAGATTCTCAGCATTCTGGTTCTGTCTGAGTTCATTTGTTAGGAGACTTGATTTGGGCTTGTTTTAGCAGACAGGCTGAGTTAATATTTATTTTGGGAAAGTAGGATTAGTGAAGTTAGGGGCAGAATAAATTATACATTCTTTGAGCGATTGAAGGTTGTTAAGCAAACATGAAAGAACTAGCTATTTCCAAGTGACCCTTGCATTCTGAGGCCTAAAGGGCAATTTACAAGTGTCTGCTTTTGGCATACTGGAGTCATTTCAGAAGAGGTAAACTGGGACAATTAAGCTACCAATTCAAATAAGAGAGGGAGGGAGCGAGAAAGGCATAGAGACAGAGCCCAGAGCAGGGAGAAGGCAGTTCACAAGGGTCACAGACAGTGAGTGCAGGCGGTGTAGAAGAGAGAATTGGAAGATTTGGGTATTCTCTTGAGTCGGTGTGACTGTGACAGGGCAAGACAGTGCAGTGGTTTCTCCATCTTGTATTCTTGCTGAAGCCATTTTAGGTTTAACTAGAACTTGACCTCCTTGATAAGAAGCCCCAACTTTATTCTAGGAAGCTGAGGTTAAGATACCCCAGCAAACTTAACTTAGCTTCTCTTAAACTACATGTGCGTATGAACTTCCTCCTCCAGCTAGCCACTTAGCTTTCATTAAACTGTTTGCTTAGTGTAAAATTCGATACCAGAATATGCTTTTGCTTAAAAAAAAAAAATGCTTACTCTATAACCACTCAGCCCTATACTTGAATCCCTGTAGTGGTTTGAATCAAAATATCCTCCATAGGCTCAAAGGAAGTGGCATTATATGAAAGGATTAGAACCATAGCCTCGTTGGAGTAGGTGTGATCTTATTGGAGAAAATGTGTCACTGGGGTTGACTTTGAGGTTTCAGAAGTTCAAGCCAGTCCCAGTAGCCTCTTTCTTCTTACTGCCTGCAGATGCAGATGCAGAACTCTCAATGACCTCTCCAGCACCATGTTACATGGAGCCTATCAGAGATGACCACTTAGACGCAGTTTATACCAAATTGAAAGTTTTTATGCCACCACACTAGGGCTACTCAGGTATTTGGAACTATCTTGATTGGGGTTTCTATTGCCATGAAAAGTCACCAAGGCCACAGCAACTCTTACAAAGGAAAGTGTTTAACTGGGGCTGGCTTATTGTTCAGAGGTTTAGTGCAATGTCATCATGGTGGGAAGCATGGTTCACCTTGTTATAAGCACCTGTTGTTATGACCACCCTCTTACGACTGCCTTCTTATGATCACCTTGCAACATGTCTTTGTTTCAGAAGGTTATTATGACCAACTTATTATGCTCATGTTCTGCTTCTGTAACCCTGCTTATTCACCTACCAAATCCCCCATCTGGAAACCCCTTACTCCTGAGCTATAAAAACCCTTATCTCACCTGTGTTCAATGCTGATGTCTTGAATCTTGCTTTTAAGTAGAGATAGCCCCTGCATGAAGGGATAAGTCCCACCC
>NW_004949103.1:8030695-8053536 GCF_000317375.1 Microtus ochrogaster
GTTTACGCTGTTACACCTGCACACAAATTTTAAAAAGTTTGCTTTAATTAGTTGCTGACTTTAATTAATTTGGCCATGATTTGTGTCAGTAGGCTTTCTCTTACCATCTGCTGGATTAACAAGGGGTAGAAACAAGGTAAACCAAGTCAACTAGCCAAACAGCTCTGGCAAGCTAGACATTTGGATGTAGAGTTCAAAAGTACATGCAACTCAGATACCATTTAGAATAGTGTAGGCTCTGAAAATTTCTTTCTAGAGAAGCCAAACTGCTCTCATAGAGGAAAACGGAAATTGAGACTGAGCAATGAGAATCGCTCTGAGATCACCATTGCTCATTCCCATGCCCTGCTTTGCGAGCATTGTACAAAGTACTTTGCATGAATTAGCATATTAAATTTTCACAGCAGCTCCATGTGTTAGATAAAATCATGCACAATTTACAGATGGGAGAATACTCTAAAAGTTTGATTGTTTTGCTCCAATTTATGCACACATTGTGGAGGGCCAGAATGCTAGCTCAGGCCTCTCTGTTGTCAACTGCTCTGGTGGTTATGGTGCCTGAGAACACTTCACAGCATGTGTTATGGGTCTTTTAAACAGAGAAGCAGAGGGGCTTCCTGACTGCTGTTTGGAGTTGGATGTGAAATGCTAAAATTTGGTAAAGGCTCATGGAATTCTAGAGTCTTTTTCCACCTTAGAGAAAGAGTCATAATCTAGAGAATAAAGTTCCAGCTATCATCAGAGAGAAGTTTCATCATTAAGACTTCTCTTTATAATTAGGACAGACAAATGCAGAGACTTATCAAATGTGGATGAAGGTTGCCCTGTCAATCCAGTAAGAGATGCTTAAAAGGGAAGCTGAAGATTGAGAGTGCATTGGCCTAGGAAATAAAGGCAGACAGCTGCTGTCAAGCCTGAAAACCTGAGATTGATCCCTGGGACCAATATATTGGAAAGAAACATTCCCATAAATTATCCTCTGACATCCACACATGAGCCATGTACAAGTCACACACACACATACACACACACACACACACACACATATAATATATAACAAAATATATTTTTAGAGATGAGAAAATTAAAGTTTTGGCTGGCAAATATTACCCGGTCAACTGTTTCTGAGTGTCCACCATTTGCAAAGCACTAGACACTAAAGGATAGCATAGGCAAACAAAAAGTAAACTGTGATGTGAAAGGAGCAAGAGCATCTTTACCTGCTTATTCTAGCCTTGTAAATAACTAGCTTCATGGCCCCAGGCATGCTGTTTAGCATCTCCATGTCTCAGCTCCCTTATCAAACATGAGCATAAAGAATCTCAATTCAAAGGATCGCTGTAAGGAGTAAGTAAGGGAGTGTTTATGAGATGTTTGGCTCATAGAAAACACCTTCTTACATAGCAATGAAACTTCTATTCAACACTACACATTAAATTCCCCATAGAAAACACATGCCCAGTTCTCTTCAAAGTGTGATAAGCCATCATCATCCTCGTTGATCCTTTCAAGTGTGTTATAGAATTTAGGCATTTCACCTTGAAAGTTAGTAAGTAGAAGGGAAATTCCAGAATATTAAAATATGCATTTTTAGGATCTACTCAGACTGTTCCTTTCATGTGGTATGGTAGGTGTCCTGATTAATTCTGTATCCACTTGACTGGGCCACAAAGTGCCCAGATATTTGTGCCCATATTATTTTGTGGGTGTCTGTGAGACTGTCTCTTAACAAATTTGACATTTGTACCAGTGGGATGGATAACCCAAATGGCTCTTCTCAATGTGAATCAGGCCTCATCTATACAGCAGAACCCTTGAATGGAAGATGCTTGATATTTTTGAGAGCATGAGAGGATGCTGTTGTACGAATACCTTGAGTTGGAACCCTAGTTCTTCCCCCGCTTAGATTTGAAGGGAAGCATTTCACTTCCTGAGTTTGGAGATTACTGATATTGGATATCCACAGTTGGCTCTTTTGAGACTACTATTTACCAGATGCTGTCATAGCATAACCATCATGTAGAAGTAGATGAGCCAATTTCATATTTTGATCTCTTTTCCTTTCTCTCTCTTTTCCCTCTCTGTCTACCTCAGTTTTGTGCCTCTAGAGATTATAGGCTTATATAGTTGAAAACACTGACATCCAGAGATGGGATTGTTCTTGTGCTCACAGGGAGAACAGGAAAGTATTTGACTTTTCTGGTGTCTTGCCAAGTACATCCTCCTATAATTCTTCCCTTCCTTCTTATAATACTTCTGGAACACTTTCCTCCAAGATTCCATCCTGCAAGAAGATCCTTAAACAGGAGTGTGAACAACTCAAAGAAGCTTCAGGAAGTTCTGCAAATTGACCAGATTCACTAGCCCCTCCCTACCAGAGTAAACGTTAAAAGCTGAGAGCCCCTCTCAGCATGGAGGAAGCTGAGCAGCAAAGAAGTCTCAGACAAGCCACTCAGAAAAGAATATTTTCAGAAAAGCAAAAGCTGCAAAGAAGATTTTGAGACCAGACCAGCTGCTTAGAACAAACATAAACCAGCCAAGCTGCCTGGAAGAGGTTTAGATCAGTGTCATTTGTAAAAGACATTCTGCAACCTGTTGAGCTGTCTGAGGGCTATGTAGTGCGCTCCAGGTTTCCAAGCTTTTGTGAGCTGTCACCCATGCTGGAGTGGTCTGTAGTTTCCATGGATCATTTCTGCTCCTGTAAATTAGCCCTCATCCATAGCTCTATAAATAATCCCAATATAACTCATTGGTTCACTATTGTATGGAGAGAGGGCCTGTTTTTGGTCCCGGCCACCAGGCTATAATACACCTGAAATAATCACACAGAAATTATATTAATTAAATTATTGCCTGGTCCATTATATCTAGTCTCTTTTTGGCCAACTCTCACATCTTGATCTAACCCATTTCTACCAGTCTGTGTAACACCACGAGGTTGTGGCTTATCAGGAAAGATTTTAACCAGTGTTAGTCTCAGGCAGGAGCTTTATGGTGTCTGCCACACTAAACTGCCTTGGACTTTTGATAGGGCAGCACTTAGGTAGGCGGAATAGACAGAATGGAATGTTGGAAAGGAGGGCAGTGTGGTACACGCCATAAAGTTCCTGTCTGAGACTGACGCTGGTTAAAATCTTTCCTGGTAAGCCATGACCTCCTGGTGTTACACAGATTGGTAGAAATGGGTTAGATCCAGACGTGAAGGTTGGCCAAAAAGAGGCTAGATATAATGGGCTGGGCAATACTTTAATTAATACAACTTCTTTGTGATTATTTTGGATATAAGGTAGCTGGACAGCCGAGACAAACAAAAAACAAACAAACAAACAAAAAAACCAGGCCCACTCCTCTCTCTTACAACAGTTCACCAAGCTGGACTTTGATGGGATCTGTACCTTGTTATGAGCTCCCTCTTGGGGATGAATAGACTTGTGTTGTATGTATCCAGGGAAAGTTTTTTTTTTTTTTTTTTTGGTTTTTCGAGACAGGGTTTCTCTGTAGCTTTGGTGCCTGTCCTGGAACTAGCTCTTGTAGATCAGGCTGGTCTCGAACTCCCAGAGATCCGCCTGCCTCTGCCTCCCGAGTGCTGGGATTAAAGGCGTGCGCCAACACCGCCTGGCTCCAGGGAAAGTTTTATCACATACACTATTACCTCAAAGCAATACGTAGCATTTTATGATTACAAAGAAAAGAAGCACAGGTCAAGTAAATTTTTATAAAGGGAAGAAATCTAAATTGGGAAGCTATGACCCCACTTGGATCAGAAGACAAAGACCCTACCCAATATTCAAGATGAGAGGTGGCTGGCCATCTACCAAGTACGTGCTATGTACCAAGTGAGTTCTCATGCTCACATATGTTGTTATTGCTCCCTAACAAAAGCCTACTCTTGCCCTCCCTTTTACAGAAGAATACTGAGGCTCGAGCAGAGGCCAAGGCCAAGGAGCTGAAGGCAATGGGTCTACCTGGCAGAGTTCCCATTCTCATTATGATGATAAACTCTCCATGATGATTACCTTACTCCTTAGAACTGACCAAGGGAAGCAAAGATTGTACTACAAGATCCCTTTCTGAAAGTCCTTGTAAGAAAGAGCCTGAGTGACCCTGAGGCTGAGTGAGACAGCTAAGCGTCCTTGGACCCCAATTCTAGCCACCCACCTCTCCAGTGGTCTGACTTTTTTTTTTTATCAGAATCTCCATATGCCTGGGTGGTGTACATGCATCTGGGAAGATGCCAGGCCTGGCAGGTAATGCTTGTTTTACAGTCAGGCACACCTGCTTCATGAAGCCTGCCAGCCCCTTTAGCTGCTGACTGTTGGCAGGATGGCCATCTGGCTCCAGACCCCTTGCTTGAATTCTGCATTCTCTTTCCTTTGAAAAGCATTCTCTCTTTGTCTCCCCCACACCGAGTCTCCCTGTCTCTCCTGTTGAGGAAAACTTCTATATTTCTCCCTCACCTTCTTCCTTTTAGCAGAGATACAGTGCTTAATACACAAAGAGTAACAAAGCAAAGGCAAAACCGATTTAAAATGTAGATTTTGGAAGCCTGCATATAAGGCTGGTGTTAGGCTATTTTTTTCTCTCTGCTCCTCTTTCTCCTGGCAGAATCATCACCAAGTCCCTTGCATCTATGTTTGTCCTGATGTTCTGATATTTGCCATGCAAATAGGATTTTCTTTGAACATGATTTTAATTTGAAGAAGGTTCTGGGTTTTTGTCATGCGAGCAAGGCCTCTCTGCCTTAATATCTTTTAGTCAACTTTATTAACTACTCACATTTCCATAGTTACCTTAATCACTTAATCATGCTATTTCAAGATTTGGGAGAAATTTAACTCCCTTTGGTTATATTCACTAAATGAGTTTTCTGTAACTTTTATACAGGCCTTTAAAATAAAGTTATAAAATAACTTTTGAGATTTTAGTATAAATGCATCATTTTCTACTTCCCTTCCCTCCCCCCACCCCAGGCCTTTCCATGTAAATGTAACCCTCCTGCTCTCTTTCCAATCCATGACCTCTTTTTCTTTAATTATCCTCTCTCTCTCTCTCTCTCTCTCTCTCTCTCTCTCTCTCTCTCTCTCTTTCTCTCTCTCTCTCACACACACAAACATACATATAATGTTAGTTGTATGTATGTTTTCAGAGCTGACCATTTGATACTTGACAACCAGTTTGTGTGCTCTTCCTCAGGGATAAGGGTTTCTCTGGATTTCAGCATTCCTTAGCTGTGTGTAGTTTTTTGTTTAGGGTTGAGGCCCTCTGAGCTTACTTACTCTGAGCTATATTAACATGTCTACTGGTTGTGTTCTCACTCAGGTCATATTTCAGAAACCATGCTGGTGAGACATCACAGGTATAACTTCTGTGGTTCTTCGGAGGCACAATCTCTTAGCATACTCACTGCTCCTCTGGATCTTTCCATCTTTCCAGTCTCCCCCTTACATAGAGGAGCTGTCTGACAACGCCCCTCAAAAAAGTTACAGGTCATCAAAGAAGTAAAAAAAGAAAAACCAATACAGACATTAGAAGCCCTCTTTTGAGTTATTTGTCTGGGTTGCCTAAAGGCTTATGATACTATAGGCTATTATTGTTGCCCGTGGTTGTTTTCCAGAGGGGTAAAGTTGTGTTCCTATTGCTGAAGATTACATTCACTTTAGACAGAGGACCCGGAAACTCCCAAGAAAGATCTTCCCTGGAAATCTCTTACCTGAGGAGAAGCTTTCATGCAAACTTCCAAAGCAACAGAGTCCTACCCAGTTATTGGCCTTTGAACCACACAATGAAAAGCATGGCAGAATGACCCTAAGGATGTAACAGTGACACATGCACCTTGGTGGTAACAAAGAATCCTCTAATTGGGATTTAAAACCTGCTCAAGAAGAGGGGAAACATGCCTACATAGCTATTATTGGAAACCTAGGCAACTACCCAGGGATAGTGAAGTCATAGATTTTGGAACAGAACCTACAACCACCACTTTATCAAACCAGCATAATCCTTATCTATATCCTAAATATTCATCCTTATACCCAAAGGTAAGTGTAGTCCTCAACCCTTATCAAGGCTGAGGAGTGGTTTAGTTTCTGATACTGTTGACTACACTGAGAGGCACATCAATAGAATGGTCTGGCTTTGCTATAAGGCTGTTTTTGTGGAAGGATGACGAGCTCGGAGGTGGAGTCCTTGAACAAATGTTCATTGGCAACGTTGAGCCAAAGATACAGAAAAAATTTGGGTCTACATTGAATGTATGAGTAAGTCTCAGGAATCAGGATTAAAAGATCAAATTTACTCAGATAATTAATACTGAATCGAGGCCAATTAAAATGAGACCACAAAATGAGGGTGTAATTTGGGAGTGGAGATTTTAAGAAAATGTATGATAAATAAAAGTCTGGATCATAAAAATTAACTCTCCTTACCTTCTGTCTAGTTGTAGTTATATTTTTATGCATGACCTGTTTCTTAGAATGCACAAAGCTGGGCTGACTAGACTCCATTGTTTTAGAGATGGGAAAACATTGTTGTTATAAATATATGAAATCTAAATAAAATATCAATCTTTTATTAATGGATTTTCATTTCAGGATCTTAATGAAAGTATCATTTTCAGAAGTGTTTAGTACTTTGCTCCATCTTTCAAGGTCCTTTCTTAATCTTCAGAATCATTATTATCCCCTGAAATCTTTATCATTACCTTTGTAATCTGCATTTTCAGTTCTTAACTGATGCTCATTTGTCTGTGATGCTGCACTTCTGAATGACCTCTGTCTCCCTCCAAGATCACTGTCATCAATTTATAAAAGTATTTAAGGAAAAGAGTCCGCTCCTTTACAATTATTTTATAATATATATAAAATTTTATATACTTTATAAATTTGTAATCAGAAAAAATGAGAGATACTTTTCAATGCCTAAGCATCACTGTGCACCTAAACAACAAAATCCTAATATGGCCAGGAGAGACACTAATGACATAAAACAATACTCATGGTAAATGACTCGCTTTATCCTGAATAGTTTGGTAGTAATTTTTTCTATTAAATGTACTTTTAAAATAACTCTTAAAGCAAGAATAAGAATAATCAGATAGGACACATTTTTATTAACAGTTATTACATAGATTGCACTCATTGTGGATTTGAAGCAAGTGAGATGGGAGTGTGTGAAATCAGAGATGAAAAGGAAAATATTGGTAACCAAAGAGTCAGTACAAATGGCTTATATTTCAGGGCTAACCTGCTTTCAACCTTTCTGGAGTTAATTCTTGTTATTCAGAGGAGAATTGTACTGAGATAATATAGTTTGGGAATCTCTCATCACAAATCCCTAATCTAAAATTCCCCAAATTGGAAGCATTTGGATCAGGGATATAACACCAGTGTAAAAATACCAAATCTGATTTCACATCAAAACTGGATTCCAGAGGAACCACAGATACATTACAAATATTTTAAAAATTACCTCAGACTCTGTGTATAATCTGTGCATGGGGGAAACATGAATTATATGCTTAATCTTGGATTCTAAACTCGCTCCCTACACATGAAACTATTGCCAAATATAAAAAGAAGCCTGAAATACAAATGTTCCTTCTCATAAGCTCTTCAGATAAGGTGTACCTAAACTGTCATAGATTAGATCTCCCAAAGGAACACACAGGTTGAAATTACAAGCATCAACAGGATCCTTACATTTACTGATCCCCAGGTATGGATAGTCCCAGGAAGCATGTGTGTTGTCAGTTTGAGCAGTTGCCGCTTCTTAACTGAGGCACTTCTGAGAGTGTGCTGACAGGTAAGGCTTTTTGTGGGACATCAAAACACCTTCTTAGGAATCAAAGTGTAGGTGTTATGAACCCCATCAAGAGACTCGACTTCTTCATCTGTAGTATGAATTCCCCCGTGCTGCAGTAGCGTTGCAGTAGTGAGACAGAATTCCTAGGTACTGCAGTACGTATCCCACTCTCCATTTTAAAGCTACTGTAACATCGTGAACATCTATGCCAGAATTACTGTCATAAAGTCAGCAATGCAATAAGAAAACCAAGATGCAGTGGATGCAGATTGGGGAGGGATGTTAGGAAAGGAATCCTGTCACAGATATTCTTTCTATGACTGGAAAGATATTTTTAAATGGCTGATACTCCACAGAGAAAATGAAAACAAAAAAGCAGGCCGTATTTGCCCAGATTACATACCTAGTAAGCAGCAGAGCCAGGAATGAAATTGAAACCCTTTTAACTTTCAATCCTAGGTTATCCTGGTACATCAAATGGCCAGCCCCAGAGAATGACACTCATCAGAAGAGGAGATTATTTTTGGGGCTCTGGGAGTATTGCAGTGTCAGCATTTACGGATAAAGACTAAGTTTCTCCTTTCCTCCTAAATGTGTGCCGTTGTGTTGACTGATGACAGGCAGCAGTGAAAAATCAAGGGATTAGCCTGATATAATTATGAAAGCTTTGGTCTAGTCCTTTTTGGCTCTGCTAATATCATTGATAATTGGATCAGTCTCCGGCTAGAATAGAAAATAAAGACAACTGGCCTAGCAGGGCTGTCTTAGGTTCTGTTGCTAAATATAAATGTGAACAAAGGAGAGCCATCTCCTTTCATTTGGGGAACCAGGGCTTGCACACAAAAAGCCTTAATACAGATCAAAAGGATTTTATTTATAGGTAAAATAGAATGTTCACAAAAGGGAGGGATGGAAATTGTGATAGTGTTGAATTCTGTTTTCTGGAAATTTCTGACCCTCTTCTTTTGGGCACAGAATAAGACTTCTAAGATCCTGACAGGCAGATAAAATTTGTAAGATGAGTATCTCAGACAATTTTTAAAGTGATACAAAGCTCACTAACACATTTAAAAGAACTCTGTATTTACTATCTTACCTCAGACATTATTTAGTGTTCCTAAAGTAATATAATGGACAGCGTGTGCTCATGCATGCACTCGTGTGTGCTTGTATGTGGTGTGTGTCTGTGTGTGTGTGTGTGTGTGTGTGTGTGTGTGTGTGTGTGTATAAAATGAAGGAGATGCATTAGGTTGGCAGTGGCTGAACTATTTAAATGAACCAATCAGACTGACACTGAAGATTTTCAAACTACTTGGAAGATCAAAGAAGTTGTTTCTAATACTGGTGAAGGAATGTCACATCAACACGAGTGATGAACTGAGTTGAGACTGAGGGTAAACAGTCACACGGTGACGTTTGCTTAATCCCTATCTTTTTATCTGGGCTGTCACCAGAAGGTGCCACTTAGGATGGATCTTCCTGCTTAAAATAATCTGATCAAGAACAATGCTCATAGGAGTTCCCAAAAGCTTGGGTGGTAGTTGATTCCAGGTGCAGCCAAATTGACAGTTAAGATTCATCATCACAACCTGTAAACATGTAAAGCCAGCTAATTCAAAAGCCTCTGAGAACTTTCACTTATCTCTCTTCTAGTTTTCTTTCTGATATCACTCATGAACACACCTTAATTTTTATCACATCTAGCAAATTCTTCCTTTTTTTCAATGGTCTTGACAATAACCTTTATAAATCTTTGTACCTATGATATCTTCAAGGATTCTACTTTTCCCCTAATGTAAAAGAAAGGCATAAATACTATAACAGATATACTGTAAGATATATATATATATATATATACACACATATATATATATATATGATATGCTTGTGGCAATGTATGTTTATAGCAAGGCTTAATTTTGTGTTTGTGTTCATCTTTTCCACATTAACTAATTAATAAATGCTTTGTACTTTAGTTTACATGTGGGATCTCATTTTGAGCTCACGTCATAGTGAAATATTTAGTGCGTTCCTGAGTGTACATCCTAGGAAGAATTTCCACTAGAGTGAGTTCATTCACACAGGCAATTCTGACAAAGGAATAAAAATTTCTGATACTCAAAATAAATGGGCCAAGAAAATTGCAGAATGTACAAGATTATGCCCACACTAAAGGATTTCTGTTTCCATTGATGATCTCTGCCTTTTATTAAGAACCAAAGAAACTCATTTGCTATAATGTGAAAAAAAAATCTGAGAATATAACTGAAAAGTTCTCCCATAATATGTAGAAGTCATTCAGTCTTACTTTCTATTCTGCATTATCTCTTTTGCTGTGGTTGTCTAAGGGGCACTGTAAAAATAGTTCATGCTCTGCTGTGCCTTGATTATATTACACTATCCAGTTCACCGTGATCCAATCATAACTGCCGTAAATAAGGCTCTGAAAAGGAACATAGCTGTGTGGCAATGAAGCATTTCCTGATGAAAGTCCAAGAATTGGGAACACCAGAACACTTAGAACCATATGACTTATTCAGTGTGACGTGCAGAAGGTAATTTGTACCTAAAGTCAGAACTGCTCAGAATGTTGGACACTTGAGTTTCACTAATGACTCTCCAAATCTCCAAAGAAACAACATAAATTTTCTCTTCTGGTGACAGGTGAGTCTTTTTACATATTAAACACAAATAAGGTTTTATATCTGTAGTTTTTTATTTTGAATGACCCACTTTATATATGCTTATTCAATTCAAAGCCTTGTCACTTAAACTCCCCTATTCTATATTAATTTCTCTCATTATAGAAGAGAGAGCACAAACTAAAGTAGTCACAGAAAATATAGACAGAAGGTGAGAGTTCTTTTCCCACCCTCAAATACTCAGTGGATTAGGTCAAAGAAATATAATCAAAGCTTCATGCTAATTCTTTAGGTTATGAATATGGGAAACATATCAAATTATTTTTCTTCTCTAATTTAGATCTTTAGAAACATTTACAATAAACCAAGAGTAGCATCCATGTATGGATCTTTAGTATTATTTATTTGTGGCTATGCCATTGGTCACCTTGAACTACAGATGTCAAGATACACTTCAGTAAGAACAACAAGAAGAAGAAGACAAATTTTAAATACACAGTAGTGATTCAAGTAGTAAAATATTTCTAAAAGCATTGTAGGAGATTAATACAATTACTTCTAAAAACATTATCATAAATTAAACCAGACAATGTGCTGTATTTTTGTTTGCCCCATTGTCTTGTCCTTTTCCTCTCCAGCTTCTGTTGACCCCTCTCCTTCCTAATTTGTCCTTCTGATTTCATGAGGCTTGAAAGTTAATATAATAAAACTAAAGTCATTATACATAAATATTTTATTTTTGTTACAAGCCAGGCATTGGGTGTATGTCTGGTTTTCCATCAGTCTGTGATAGAGACAAGAGGGTTATTACAAGTTCAAAGACAGTCTGATCTATATAATGAGATACAGCCCAGTCAGAGCTACTCAGCAATCCCTTTTCTGAAACAAATAAACAATCAGTGTTACATTCATGAAAATGTGCTACTCAAAAGTAACACTGTAAAAGCATAATCAAATATAAAGAGTTTCATCTTCTGTTATATTACACAGTTTTAAAGCCCACATGACATAAACAGACAAACCTTTATCTATATGAAGTGCAAGACCTTCTATCTATTGTTTAATTGTCTTATATAGTTATATTTCTATGACAAAAACCTTTAAAAACAGCATAGAAAACTCAGAAGGAATTAATGATTTAAATTCACACTTAATACCCTGAAAAGGATATTATATATTCATATCAACACAAACTAGAATAGATTTTGTTTCTTTGGATTACATGCTTATTATTCTATAACTACTTTAAGAATTTAATACTTATATACAATTTCTTATAATAATGCTCAAATAATTATCTAATTTAAGATTCCCCCCTTTCTGTGTGTGTGTGTGTGTGTGTGCATGTGTGTGTTTGTGTTTTTCATACTCTACTCGTATTTATTCCTTTCCTCCATTTCTGATTTCTGCAGTCATCTGGTTAGCAAATTTTCATAGAAACTGAACAGGCACTTCCATCCAGTTTCAGACACTGTGGAACATATTGGGTGTTTGTGCTGTTAAAATGGACCAATTTATCTCTTGTCACACTCTTCCTTTCCCTCTGCTCACTCTTCTTCATCCTCTCACAGGAACTTTGGGCAATACTCCCTTATACTTATTTTCCTGTGACTGAAACCACAGAGCAGAAATTAATGACACCACTAACTAATGGTTTGGTTGCTTTTATTGTTTCTATTCTGTAATGTTAAAATGTAGTTGGTTTACATAGCGACCTGCAGAACTCCTTAAGGAAAAACATCTATCAAATGCCCATCAAAAAGGGTTATGGACCTAAAAAAATGAATAGAACTTCTATATTGAGTTAAGTTCTACAGATAGATAGGACACACACACACACACACACACACACACACACACACACACACACGGAGAGAGAGAGAGAGAGAGAGAGAGAGAGAGAGAGAGAGAGAGAGATAGTAGGCAAGGGGGTGGGAAGAATAGAAAGAAACATTTTCCATAATTTTTGATATATGAAAAGTATTAACATATGCATATCAATTATTATGCTATTGGTAGTTGGTGATTATGCTACATTAGAAAAATCAATGTAATTACCAACATGGATTTTATAATTCAATATTGTGATGAAGTTTTATAGACTATTTCCATAAAGACTTGAAGTTTCCTACACAGCAAGCCTAACTAAAGATATATTGGAATCTGATATCTGTATTGCGATGGAGAATGTTCTTTTTTGAGGGTGTTCTCACTGATCAGATTTCCATACTCCAGTGGATGGTCCCACACCTATTAACATGTAGGGAACACAATCAGAATCCATGTATTAGCAGATTAACAAAAAAGAAAAGAAATACATAGACTTGGGAGGGTCCATGTTGAGAGCTTTAAGGAAGGAAATGGGGGTGGATATTAGCTGTGGAATATTATTTTAAGGTGTGTTACACTGATTTATGCTGTGGAGCATCTGTTTAATGATGTAAAGATGTGTTGCATTCTTTTATGTTGAATTTAACTCTGTGAAGTTGTGATTCTTGCCTTTCTAAACAGCTATCTAATAAAGATCAGAGTAGCCAAAAGCAAGGCAGGACAAAGGATAAACAGGGATAGCAGGCAGAGAGAATAGATAGAAAGAGAAATCTGGAAACAAAAGAGAAGGAACAAGTTAGAATGAGGAGAGGAGGACATCAGGAGCCAGCCAGCCACCTACCCACCCTGCCATGGAATAGGAGTAAAGTAAGAAAAACAAAAATCACAGAGGTAAAAGGTAGACAGGATAATTTAAGATAAAAGCTGGCTACAAACAAGCCAAGACAAAACCTGGAATTTATAAGAATAAGCTTCGGTGTCATAATTTGGGAGCTGGGTAGTAGGCCCACCAAAAGAGTAAAAACAGTCAACAACAGATATTATCGTACTTCTTTGTATGTATGAAATTCTCAACAATAAAAAATATAATAAGGAAAAATGGACTGTAGTTTCTAGTTATGAAATTTGTTCCTGTTATCAGAACCATGGACAGCAACACAGAATGCCTCCTTGTTGGGCATATAGCTGTGAGGTAAGGGATTTGTCTCTCTTTTAAATTTTAAATGTCCCATTTACATCGCTAAGAGTACTGATTTAAAGGAGACAAGAATTCCCTCTACTTACTACCAATGAAGTAATTACAGGGTTTGTATCAGGAAAGGCACAACAGCAACCGCATGTCAGAGGGGTTGGCCCTACATCTTTACAGATTCAGAGTGTTTTTATATTTTCCATGTGGGCACTTCAATAGGCTTCATCCTAGCCTCAACTCCTCTAGTTTCTCTGTATTGGTACATTGCGTGTGATTGATTCAAATTAGCAGTGATAGTAATAAGAACAGAAAAGAATGCAGGGCAAAGTGGACCTACGATACACAACCTGGGAACTTTATTTACAGATAAAATTACTGATCATTACAACTTTCCAGTTTGTCATTTACTCAACACCCTCCATCTTTTCCGTTGTCATCTGGAATAGAATTTCTACCTGTGGGTGACTGACTTATCCACATTCATATCCACTGCTATGATTTCAAATATGTTCCTTTGACCAGGGCAATTGTCAAGGGAGTACTACATTACAGGAATGGCTTCACTTTATTCCAATTAAATTTCTCTTTTTTCTCATCTGTAAAATCTACAATTTTTCCTTTTTTATTATTTTTATTTAATTAACATTTTTCATTTATTTTACATACTGACCACAATTTCCCCTCCATCTTCTCCTCCTATTTTCTCCCTTGCTCTCCCCATCCACTCTTCCTCCTTCTCCATTCAGAAAGGGGCAGGGTTCCCATGAGCTGGAACCAAGCATAACACATCAAGCTGAGGTTGGACCAAGCTCCTCCCACTGCATAAAGGCTGGGCCAGATAATCCAGTATGGGGAACGGGTTCCCAAAAGTCATTTAAGAACCAAGGAGAGGTCCTGAGATGGCTTAGGGGTTAAGAGCACTGATTGCTTTTCCGAAGTCCTTGGGTTCATATACCAGCACCCACATGGCAGCTCAGAACGGTCTGTAATTCTAGTTCCAAGGGACCCAACACCCATGGCAAAACACATTAAATAATCAAGCATCAAGTGAGTAATTTCCATTATTTTTCTTATTAAAAAACTAGACCTTTAAATTAGATGCTTTCTCTGAGTATGATAGCCATGTAAGAAATTAGAATAATCAGAGGACTTTTTGTTTATCTTTTTTATTTTAGTAGAAATAAGTACACTCATTAAAGAACTGTAAAGTTTAAAGAAATACCAATCTTGTTAAAATGTTGTTTAAAATCAGTAGGATATAAAAGCACATGAAAATGGAATGGTTACTAATTTTGAAGAAGAAAGTGGGAGGAAGATAATAGAGGGTAGTGGGGTGAATACCTTTAGAGAACATTGCGAAATTGTCAAAAATAAAAAATGATACGTTCTTTAAGTGACTTAGGGGTTATAATAGTGAGACTCATTTCCTCTGTTTATATTCTTTGTAACCATGGACTATGGTCTTGAGGAAAATGACACTATGTGATGACTGTTGACTTAAATCACATACATTCTGTACTATAACATTTATACTTGTGGGTGATTTTTTTCTAGCTAATGTGATAAGATTTAAATAGTAACCCTGGCTTCAGGGAAGGAAACTACACATGAACTATATAATCCAATTAGGCCAAATGCTCATGGATGAAGAATTAGATTGACAAGATAAGCAAATTGTATGAATAAAAGCCTCATTTTATTTAATTTGCCACATAATGACTTCCATGGTTGAAAAAGAGATGCTACATGGGACACTGCTTTGGGGCCTTATGAAGTAATCAGGTGTAGATGAGGTCATGATCATGATGCTGTTGTGATATAATCAGAGGTCTCATAAGATAGGAGAGGGCTTGCATCCTATGCCTTGTGGAAATCTGAGAAGAAATTCATCTGTGAAGCAATAAATAAGGTCTCACAAGATACTGGATTTAATGGCAACTGAAATTCTGGTCTTAGAGTTCTGTCCTCTGAAATTATGGGATAGTCACACTTATTGTGGTAACTAGGTGACTGCCCAGTTATATCAGGAAATGGCAGTGTATCTGATGTTGAATTTAAGTATCTCTTGTTGCCTAAATGAACACTTAGCTATTGCAGGAAATGGATGAAGCTTGACAAGGATACACTTGCTTTCTTGAGCATAAGTAAACCTCTTTCATGCAGTCAAAGCTACAGCAATGCAGGTTGGGAAAGGGCTGCCATCCACAGCATGGGTTGTCTCAGCTTAGCGAATCTCTCCATAGTGGGTGTCTTCTGTGGGCATTTCCAAAGATAGCACAGATAGCACAGGGTTTGGGTGGGTGAAAGGTCAGTTGAATTGGTCATAACTTTGCTAAGACAGTTTTCATTCATAATTCACTTCATACCCACTTGAATTAAGTGATCCATGTCCTGCTGTTTCTCTCAGAGGTCTTGCTATTCAACCCTTTAGCGAAGACTTACGGCAAATAATTCATAAAGGAACACACCCAGGGCGGCATATACACACCTTTTTTTGCTGAAGTTGGAAGGATGGCTCAGTGCTGACAAAAACTGGTAGGGCGGGGCATCAAAAGTTCAGTGAGTGCAACTTTGATGAGTAAAAGTCAGTGGTGGGATGCAGTCAAAGCACTGACAGATTAGCAGCTCTTAAAAATCGAGGTTGGCTGAGTAGTGGTGGCACAGGCCTTTAATCCCAGCACTCAGAAGGTGGGTGCAGGCAGATCTCTGTGAGCTTGAGGCCAGACTGGTCCATAGAGCTAGTTCCAGGATAGCCAAGTGTATAAAATAAAAATAAAATAAAAAACTGTCTGGAAAACAAAACAACCCAAAACACCCTAAGGTTGTCCAGAGACACACAGGTATTTAACTGGAAGATAATATCATGATAAATCTATTGTAAACATCCTTCTGATAATTTCATGAAAACAGTTTTAGTGGTTGCCAACTCTATTGAATGTATAATTAGAATTTTAATGCTACTGAGCCCAATAATTAGATTTTTAATGTTATTGAGAGGCAGGTTATGTGACTAAATAATAATATCTCAGTTTTACAGTAACATTTCTTTGAGAGAAATCATGGAAGAGATTCTGAACAAATGAAGCAATGATTTGTTCATTTCTAACTTTTAACTTTTAATTTTTTATTGCTCTTCTCTCATATAATGCATCTCAAGAACAGTCTCCTCTTTCTTCACTCCTGTCAGTTCCCCTCTCTCACCTTCTCCTCCCTCAAGATCCACTGCTCCTTTGTTTCCCTTCAGAAAAGAGCAGGCCTCCCAGAGATATTAACCAAGCATGGCATAGAAAGATGTAGTAAGACTAGACACAAACCCTCATATCAAAGCTGGACAAGGCAATCCAATAGGAAAAAAAGGGTCCTAAGAGCAGGCAAAAGAGTCAGAGACAGTCCCATTCCCACTGTTAAGAGTCTTATCAAAGCTCTAAGCTAAACAAGCCCTATTTGTACCCATGGAATATGATCTTGAAGAAAATGACACTATTTGATGACTATTGATTTAAATCACATATATCCTGTAAGATAACATTTATAACAAGTGTAAGTGATTTATTCTAGCAGACATGATAAGATTTAAATAGTAACCTTGGCTTCAGGGAAGGAACCTATGTATAAACTGTATAATCCAGTTAGGCCAAATACTCATGGATGAAGAATTAAATTGACAAGATAAGCAAATTGTATGAATAAAATCCTAGTTTTATTATATATGTGTATATATAAATACATATATGTGTGTGCATGTGTGTGTGTGTATGCATGTATTGAGTCTGATCTACTACAGACTCATGAAGTTTGCTGCTTCAGTCGCTGTGAGCCCATATGTGCCCTGTTTAGTTGATTCTGTAGATCATGTTCTCCTGGTGTCCTTGTACCCTCTGGTTCCTTCAATCCCTCCTTCCTGCTTCTTCTGGGTTTCCCAATCTGTGCGTAAAGTTTGGCTGTGGATCTCTACATTGCTCCTATCAGCAGCCAGAAAAAGCCTTTATCATGACTGTTGGGCTAGACACATGCTGATCTATGAGAATAACAGAATATCATTAGGAATCATTTCATTGACCTCGGCTGTACCCTAGGTCTCAGGGATATCCAGCTTCTGGTTCTAGGCCATCCAGGCAGTTTCAGGCATAGAATTCTTCTCATGGTCTAGGCTTCAAGTTATACCAGTCAATGGTTGGCTACTCTCACAAGGTCTGAGCCATCATTATCCCAGGACATGTTACAGACAGGACAGGTTGTGGGTCAAAGGTTTTGTGGCTGGGTTGGTTGTCCAGCACCACCACTAGATGACTTGCCTGGTTAAAGAAATGGCTAGCTCAGACTCTGTATCTTCTATTACTAGGATTCTTCACTATGATCATCCTCATAGGTTTTAGGGAGTTTCCACTGCACTAGGCTTCCACATAGTCTGCAAAGAGCCCCCCACTTCCAGTCATCTCTCCCTGTATTCTCTCCCTCAATCTTCCTCCCAACTTTATGAGAAAAACTTAACCTTAGTAATAAATCCTAGTCACTAGAATCTCTTAAGACTTTTAGTAATTTGGTATTATGTGGAGCTAATTATGTCTTAGCAGGTCTGTAACTGATTTTTTAGCACATTGTTTATGTTAGTATTTGCTTTGTTTTTAGCAATTTTATGGGTGTTTCTCTAATATTTTAGGTCTTTCAGTCTATGATTTTACAGTATCCAATTCTTTCTATTGTCTAGCCTATTGAGGATCTCACTTTGGATGGTTTGTGTCAGAATATATTTGACCTTGAGTATTTCCTTCTGGTACTTAGTCGTCATTGACTTTAGCATGCATTTGAATCAGTTTGGGAACTCAAGTCTATTGGACTTTATTGTGTCTCTTCCAATTTCTTCTTATATCTTCCTAACTTTTTTTTTATGATCATCAGAGTTGACTGGGAACAAAAAGGATATTGTTCCATTCTAATATATTTGATTATAGAAATGTGATATACTAGCTAATTTATTTTTAAGTTTTATAATTTATGATTAAAAATAACATGATCACACTAAATTGACTTACATGGGTGTGCCAATTCATGTAGAATGAGCATATTAAACTTAGGAAATTCAACATAAAGGAATAAGGTTTTTCATTCATAGCGGTTTGGACAGAAACTTTGAACTTATGCTTATATTCTTAGTGCTTTTGACTGTGAGCCATGTTGGCCGAGAACACATTCAAGAATTGGCAATTTGCTGTGGTTTTTCTCAGTACCCTGCAGAGTTCTGAGAAACTTGAATCAATACCAATACCCAACTGTTCACAGTAATCAAATTCCACCCAGAATCACTGCAAAGTAAAACACAATGTGGATTCTTTGAGAAAGAACCTTTTTCAAATTTCATATTTTTTATTAACTATTGAACAGGTAGTACATGAATGTTTGCACACATGCCCACTGAGAGCTACAGAAATTAACAACTTCTCAGTCAACAGACTTCACTTTCAAACACCAGGACAAGATGCTGGATTTTGACACTCAGCTGACAAGATTAATTTTTATATATCTGCAATGGATATTTTTTTAAGTAGGAAGAAAATGATAATTTTCTTTAATTCAGTTCTTTAATAGATTAGGGAGTTTGGGGTAAAGAATTCCTGAGTCAACCCAAGCCTTCAACTGTTACAACCAATGGACTGATTCTAGATTGAACATAACACTCAGATTAAAATTTGTTACTGTAGTCTCCTAAGTCAAGAAAAATCAGTTGTTTCCAGTCATGAATTTACACAGCAGGAGAGTTAGCTCTGAGGTTTCACTCCATAAGAAAAACAAAACTGCATATTCTGACTCTCAAAAATTAAAGAGAATTTTGTCATCTCACAATAAAGATATAAATTAAAACAATCCAAAGCAGTAGGGACAATTCTTTGATTCCTACAGTCAGTCTATGGCAGAATGAGTCCTTTGAACTGGAGACATAGTGGTGTGGGAAGTCCTTCTGTATATGTGTTGCTTTTATTGGTTATTTTCCAGGGGTTACTTGTCAACTGAGAGAAGAAATAGAGGAATGCAAAAGAAGAAAATTGACATTTCACAAAGTCTTTCTTCTCCTTGCTCTATATACATTTCCGGTTATGCCACATGTTTTCACAAGAAGGTTTAGTGGCAAGATGCTTGCGCAAGTCATTGCTACTCCTTGATGAATCTTCAGTACATCAGAAAGTTCTTCCATGGAGATAATGAGGGTAAGTAACTAAACACTAGCCTTCTTTATGGATAAGACTGAATCTATATGTCTAATATTATAGATTTTTTTCTCTCTGCTTCTTACCCATTTCTTCTTAAATGAATCCTTTATACTACCAATTACCCAAATCAGTGAATGTTCACAAATTCCTTGTGATTGTTATCTCATCATGAGTTAATAACACCAGGTCTTAATGATTATCTATTCGTTCCATACTCTGTTGTTCTGCATTTTAAACCAGCCTTAACTTTAATTTATATTAAGCCTTTAGCAGTTCCACGAACACAAGTCTCCTTTTGACACTTATTCAGTTATTAATTATTTCACCCACTCGTTCATATGAAGTAGTATAGCACTCAGCTAAAATACAGGTTACTCCTTCAGACCACCTGGTTTTCATTCCAGCTCTGCTCTATGTCACTGTGTGAATGTGAGAAAGTTACTTTATTGCTCTATAGTTTCATTATCATTTCAGTGTCTAAAAGATAGCAAGTACTTAGTAAATTGTAACTAGCAACGGGTTCATTAACTCATTATATATTCAGGATGTATGGTGATAAAAATGTTTAATCCACTAACAATGACTCACTCAAAGGTTTTACCCACTGCTGATTATACATCAACTAATTTATACAGGACTAGTATGCATGATAGATGTAGCAGAAATAAGGCTTGTTCTTGAGTGATAGTTTATGAAAGAGACAGACATGATCAGCATTCAGACTTTAGCTCGTGAGCAGGGACACTAGCTCAATAGTAAAGTGCTTGACATAAATAACCATAGTCATAAAAATAAGTTCCCTCATAATTAAATACTTCATTTAAATTGCTTGGATGTACTATTTTCTTTGAGAAAAATTACTTTTTTTTTTGAGGTGGGGATGTTCTACTTTAGTCTGCACAGATAAAGTCTGACCTCTAATGAAGTCTGACATTTAAGTCAAATGCAAAGCATTGGAAAGCAGTCCTGTGAAAACAGAAGTCAGAATAGCCTGAGTAAAGAAAGCAGCATGTGTTCAGGACAAATGGTAGAAGCATGCTGGAGAACTAGTAACAGTAGTTTCTTTATAAATGACACTCATTTTCCTCACAGTGAACCCCCTCTTTACTACCAGTTTCTCTCACACCCATATCCATCCAGTATACTATCTCTAACAGGAAGAAAGACTGTGCATCGCCTGGAAATAAGCAAGAGGATAATGATCCTTCTCTTTAGATGAACATAATCCCACATTCATTTGTTCTACACATACCATACCATAACACCTTTCCAATTTGATCTATAGTTGTTGATGAAATCAATGCTTTCCTTTATTGTCCATTGAACTTTCAGAGTCCCATCCAGCCTTTTGCATCAACTGACTCTGGGTATGGAGGTGTTTTATGAGAGACAGGGTAGATGCATGGAAAACACATCAATACACCCAGACCTTCTAGACAAGAATTGTCATCTTCCAGCCCTGTTCTACTGCTGTGTGGTTGAAGAACTTCTTAATTTACTTGTTCAAGTTTTGGAGTCCTCTTTTAGTGGAATGGATGATGATAAAAATGTTCTCTGTTTTTTTGTTGTTGTTGTTTTTGTTATTTTTTCTTTTTTATTATTTTGGTTTTTCAAGACAGGGTTTCTCTGTAGCTTTGGAGCCTGTCCTGAAACTAGCTCTTTTAGACCAGGCTGGCTTCTAACTCACAGAGATCTACCCATCTCTGACTCAAGAGTTCTGGGATTAAAGGCATGTACCACCACTGCCCAACTTCTTTACCACCACCTGATTTTGTGAAAATTTAACTTTGTATTAATAGGAAAATATGTTCCCACATCACAAAAATAAGAGCCGCAATTTTTATCCATATCAACAATTCAAACAAATCTTCAGCACCCGGGTCTCCACACCTCTGGACACAATGGAGCAACTGGACATACTCCATTGTCTATAATTTTTTAGAGTCTTATACATTAGCTGCTCACTATGTTCTTGCTTCAGTGACATTTAAAAATGTCAGGTTAGATTATTGAAGTATTTTAAATACACTTTTAATCACTCAAGTGTTACATGTCTCTAGACTTATATGTTAGCTTATTAATTTGCTCATTTATTAATTTTCTTTACATTTAGTGCCCTTCAATCCTGGGGAAGCTGTTGAGAGTAAAGTGAAGCAGAAAACAAGCAGGGTCTTCATCTCCCTCTTTGTAGGATGCTACATATCTGGAAATCATGAAGACTGGTAATAAACTATTCATAACCTCACACTGATAAAGCTGTTTAAATCTTAGTGTTGATGAAAAGGTTATGAAGGTAAAATAAAATAATATCCTAATTCTGGAATACAGAAATTCATAAGAAATAGGAGAAGTAAAATGAGAGGAATATTGACAGCAAAAATGCTTTATGGTTAGCCCCAACTGTTGGATTTGACTAGAATGAGTCATCAAGCCTGTAAGAGAGTTCTGAGGAAACAGAATTACCCATCTACTTCTGTTCTCAGAGCTCAGAACCAATTGAGACACATAAATAGGAATCAAATGAGGATCAGAATTCCAGAATTATTGTTGATTAGGATGCATTAAAAGAAGTGCCTGGGCCTGGAGTTTTAAATTCTGCCTTCTTTTCCTTCTCTTTATGACTCAGATTTCCAGGTCATATGCAGAATGAGCAGAGTATGACTTGATATCAAATGTTTGTCTAGTTTGACCCACAGAGATTTTTATCTGGCTGTAACTGTGAGCCCAGTGATACTGAAAGAGGGCATAGGAAATAGTCGACCACTTTGCCTGTGGGCCCAGATGTCCCTAATCCTCATCCAAGTGGATGACAGCATTGGAAAACTAAATGTGTATGTTTTGTTAATACCCTGAGTGCAAGAGAGGGTAGGAAGAACTTCCTCAGTTATCCTGTGCACTGCACTAAAATCCTGGCTGTAAGAAAGACCATACTTGCTCCTGTAGAGAAAATTGAAATGTGGAATGAATGAAGTATGTTCTACTTGATTCTTCAATAAGGACTCTGAGAAATCGCACAGAGAAAGGTAACAAGTATGTACCCAAATAGAGAATATAGGTTGAGAGTCATTTATCACCTTATTCATGCCTTCATTTTAATTTACTAATTTCCAAAATAACTATTTAATTTGTATTTATTTAGTCATTTATTATATCATTATATTATTATTATTA
>NW_004949103.1:8053636-8079855 GCF_000317375.1 Microtus ochrogaster
AGCAAAAACTGCCAGATGGTGGAGGCTTTAGTCTCAACACTTGGGAGGAAGAGACAGGGAAGTCTCTGTGAGTTCAAAGACAGCGAAGACGGTTACCAAACAGTTACAGTGTTTATGCTGAAATCCTGTCTCCAAAAACAAAAAAAAAAAAAAAAAAAGAAAAATGATTTATTTGTTATGTATATGTGTGTGTGCAGGTGCCCATGGAGTCCAGAAGAGGTGCACCAGGTCCCCTGGGAGCTGGACTTACAAGTGTGAGTCCTCTGATGCTAGTATTGGGAACAGAACCAGTACGCAGTAATAGATGTGGCGTTGGAAAGAAAATGGCCACCAAAGGGAGTGGCATTATGAGGAAGTGTGGATTTGTTGGAGGAAGTGTGTCGCTACGGGGGTGGGCTTTGAGGTCTCTTTTCTCAAGCTTCACACAGTGTAACTGTCAGTCGACTTCCTGTTGCCTGCAAGATGTAACACTCTCAGCCCCATCACCATGTCTGAACGCCACCATGTTGCCAGTCGTGAGGATTAGGGACTAAACCTCTGAAACTGTAAGTGAGCCACGCCAATGAAATGTTTTCTTTCTAAGAGTTGCTGTGGTCATGGTGTCTCTTCACAGCAATAGAATCTTGACTAAGACAATAGAGCAGCAAGAGCTCTTAACTACAGAGCCATCTCTCTAGCCCCCACATCTTTTTTTTTTTTCTTCAGGTTTTTGAGACAGGGTTTCTTTGTTTAACAGTCCTCCCTGTCCTGGAACTGCTCTTGTAGACCAGGCTGACCTTGAAATCACAGCGATCTGCCTGTCTGTCTCTCCCAAGAGCTGGGATTAAAAACATGCACCACCACCGCCCAGCTCAGCCCCCACATCTTAGAGTACACTTTTTACATTTGTTTATTGTGTGTGTGTGTCTGTGTGTATATGCACTGCCTGTATGTGGATGTCAGAGGACATCTTGCCTAAGTTGTTTCTCTCCTCCCACCATGTGGGTCTTTATGCTAAAATTAAACTTGCCAGTCTTGGCAACAAGACCCTTTATCTGTTGAGTCTTTGCTGAGGTCCGTTTTCAAATTTTTTTATTTTCTATTATTACTATTATCATTATTATTATTATTATTTTGGATTTTTGAGACAGGGTTTCTCTATGCAGCCTTGGGGAGTCCTGGAACTCTCTCTGTAGATCAAGCTAGTCTTGAACTGACAGAAATCTGCCTGTCTCTGCCTCCTTTGTGCTGAGATTAAAGGTGACTACCACCATTCAGCTTAATGTCTAAAATACTGTGGTTGCTTTTTAATAATTTCTTTTATTGTTTTAGATTATAATATATAATCTCCATGGCTGGGGCAGACTGTGGGTCCTTGTGGCACCAGGATTTATCCCTACTGCGTGTACTGTCTTTTTGAGAACCTATTCTCTTTGGATGGATACCTTGCACAGCCTAGATATAGTATGGAGGGCCTTGGACCTTCCCCAAAGAAATGTGCCTCCTCTTGGAGGAGTGGATGGGGGATGATGTGGGGGAGGGAATGTGGATGGGATGGGAGGAGGGGAGTGGGAACTTGGATTGAAATGTATAATGGAAAAAGATAGCTTTGCTTTCTTTTTAAAAAAAATAAAAAAAAAGAAATCAGATAAAAAATTGTAAAGACAAGTCAGAAACAGAATAGATATAGATGGTGCTTATCACAATTACAGAAGATCTTGATTCTTCACTCAAGAATAATCTAGAAGCCATAGAAGTGGACACACCCACTCATGGCTCTGAAGGTAATCTTGATTAATGTAAATAGCATAAGTTACTTGTGAGCTCCTGTGTCAGACTGAATTCAAAGTCTAACATTGTCTTATCTACTTAGGGTATAAAATCTCTCCTTCTTATGTGTTCATGAAATAACATTAAACATATAAAGCACTTGACCAAGGCCATGTGTAAAATATGTATTCAATGCAAGTGAGGTTGAAAATTAAAAAAAAAATAACCTGAAGGAAAAAGACTCAGGACAATTTGCCATTTTTGGATAATAATTGACTAGAAATCAGGTACTTAGGTGGGCAGAGGAAGGCAGATCTCTGTGAGTTCGAAGCCAGCCTGGTTTACAAGATCTATTTCCAGGAAAGGTTCCAAAGCTACAGAGAAACCCTGTCTCAAAAAAACCAAACCAAACCAAACAAAAAATAATAAAAAAAAAAAACCCAAACAAGCAGGTACTTGATTTAGTACTTCCAGGTTTATTGGACTTTTTAGTCTTGTGGCATTCTGGCTGTTTCCCTGGAATCACATATGCAAAGGCAGATATTAAAGAACATGAATTTAGGGTCAGTTATGTAGGTGAGAACTGTAGCATAACAGTCTGCTACTGTGAATCCTAAGGAAGGTTGTCACTCAAAATCCACACCAAAGCCATAAATGGATGCTGATGGTCTTTATTTCACTCCTACTGCATCTTGCTTTCATGGCTAGGATGAAGATGCATTGAGGTAAGTTGACTGATTGAGACAGGAGATTTAGTGAGAAGAATTTCTGTTTTAGATTTTACTGTTTTGACTAATTTAATTTTCCTTACATTAAGAATTTGTAGTGCAATAGTCTATAATTTCAAGCTATTTCTGGCAAGTGATGTCTACTCAAATTGGCTATTTCTAGTGCTAAACAGATAGTATCTTGGAAATTTTTGCTTCAGTTCTTTTAGCATGTTTTTTTTTCAGAATGCTAAATTTTCTCCTTTCTAATTCTGTTGTAGTATCAAAATATACTCACTCTAAATTATTTAAAAGATTAAAGCATAAAACATAACTAAATTTTCTTTATAAGGTCTTAATAAATGTTCATATAAAGTATATTAAATAAATTATAATAAATGAATAAAATCATTTGTTTTAAAAATTAATACTTAAAACCCCAAAAATGTGATTATAATAGAATTTCAATTATACTTTAATCATACCAAGATACCAAAAACTAAATTGAAATTTCTCATATAGACATGAATTCTTTTATTGGATTGTTTGTAGATTTATGCACACCTAATTCAAGTTACCAACTTTTTAACAGATAATAACGTTTACTATTCTGCCATGTAGTATCTAACCTAATACATTGCCAATGCTTCCTATGTGCCCATGTTTAGAGCAAATAAAGTCACATAAATAGTTCGGGAAAGGAAAATGTGCCTTAGCGAAGCAGTGCAACCAATGCAAATACCTCTCAAACTCTGGGACTGTGAAATGGAAGACAAAAATACACAAGTAAAGGCATGTTTGCCAGACACTGTGGGGCACAAGTCTTGAAGTTCTCTCCAGAGAAGACAGAGAGCAAAGGGCACACACACTCAGTTGTCTTCTTTGCTGCTGCGGGCTCTGCTGCTACAATCCTTTAGCATCTGTCTCTGACACTGGCAGTGACACACCTGCAAGTCTTCCTGGCCTTCAGATGCTCTGACCTTTTCATTGTGAGAACACAGAGCAAGACATGTGCAGAAGTATTTCCCTGAGGCTTGAATACATGCAAGAATGGAATCTCAGACCCATATTGTGTCAGAGCTGGGAGCTATATGCTAAATAGTAAAGGTGGTTGCATGTTCTTTTAAGCAATACATTTTTTAATGTGCCTATGATACAGCAGCGATTTTAAAATACATGTGAGCCGAGATGTCCACTCTTGTTGCCTATTCCTAAAGATAGTTGCACAGGGACAGTTTGGGAATTAGTCACAAATTCAGTATAAAATCCTCAGAGTTTTGTAGTAAAATTGAGGAGGTGAACAAAACCTGTGAGAATCCAATTTGTTTTAATATTTTATAAGAATATTAAAATCCATTTCTTCTCATTAAAATAATGCCATAACACACACACACAGACACACACACACACACAGAGGGAGAGAGAGAAAACGTGAGATACTGCCTTGCCTTGCCTGTGAGTGAATTATATTCTACTGTATGAAAGAGGAAAAATATACATCTTCTGTGGCACCCTGACCTAAGTGGAGCATAAAAGTGCCTGCAGAGGGCCCATCTTAAGTTAATCAGTAATAACATCCCTCCAGAGGCTGCTGGAGTCAGCAGTTTCTCAGAATCACCATATTATGGAGGCATTCAAATTTTCAATGTGATTTACTGGGTCATTAAGGTAAAACTTAAATTGCTAAACAATGCAGATTACTTGCCCTCTGCCTCTGTGAATGACCCTGATAGATTTTCCAGGATGGTCTAAAGAAGACACTAATCTGGCAGACAGGAGCTCTGAGCACATGAATACTTCACTGAGGATTCCAGGCAGCAAGCAATCGTACTATTTCTGTTCCTTTCACTCCTGTGGGTGCTAGTCACTTAAAAGGAACACTGTCTCAGTCCAAACAGTATTCATTGTTCATGGAATTAGTATTTACCAGACTTCTATTATGTAACCAACATAATTCTTGCCAAAGACACAGTGACAACCTAATCATAATTTTACCCTCATGGAGCTTATATTAGTTAAGGCATTTGACAGTGGACAGTGTTCAGCTTAAATACATAATGTTTAAGATGATAAGACCACAAAGAAGGAGGACTGGAGAGATGGCACTGTGGTTAAGAGCATTTAATTCTGTTGCAGAAGACACAAGTTCAGTGCTCAGCATACACTTATGATATCTCACAAATGCTTGTAACTTTAGTTCCAGGGGATCCAATGCACTTTCTGAGCTCTATAGGCTCCTAAACATATGTGGTACACATACATACATTCAGGAACACACACACACACACACACACACACACACATACATATAACTTAAATACTTTGAAAAAAAGCAAAGAAAGGGCAGGGAGGCAGGATAAACTTTGATATTATTCAGTGCTTGGGTTAGTTGTCCAGGGCTGGTCTCACTGCTAGCGTCTTGTTTAAGTAGAGACCTAAACAGAATGAGGCTGTAGGTCATGAATATACCTGGGTATAAATAAGGATGCAGTCAACACAAGAAATGTATGAAAATACAGAGCACCAAAACACATATCAAAACAGAGAACAGGTCTGGTCACAAGAGCAGACAAGTAAGACCAAGCTAATGAGGAATGAGGTCAGAGAAGGGAGGAGCTCCAGGACAATTAAATACATTCCTCATTCAGAATGAGATGCAAGTCAATTTCAGGGTTTCCAGCAGAGAATGAAGGAATGTTATATACTTTCTGGAATTATTGTTCTAGTGCCTTGAAAAGTGACCAAGAAGGAAAGGGAAGAAGCAGATGAGGAGGCTCAAGGGTGTTGCAAAGATCCATAGAAGTAATAATAGGTGTTACTCCAGACTTGCTAGGGTCGAAACACCCTTTAAAGCACATTGCATGTTCAAGTTTCCAAGTGCTCATAGTGTCTTTGTGAAGCATGTACTTGAAATCATGCCTAACTATAGATGAGAAAACAGAGGCAGGGGGTTAAATAAATGGGTAAGGGACATTTAGGGTACTGGAGGTTTAGATCAGGCCAGTGACCTTGGAGTGTTTGGCTGAAGGTACAAAGAGATCAAACAAAGTGTGGATGGAATAGTATGCATACCACAATAACCATAACCACTTATTATTTATGATGTTACAAACAGGCTGAATTTTACATAAATCATGCAAATTTCACAATTACTCGTAAATGAGCTATATACATTCTTCCTACTTTACTATTGCTCTGATAAATGGAATGGTTTGCCCATAACTATACCTGGTTAATGATTGAATTCAGCCTTAACCTCTAGCCCATGAGCTTGGCCATTGTATTTTGGTTCCTCTCTCTTTGTTTCATCTATATTCATATTTTCTTTGGATCTTCTGGCATTATTCTCTTTTCTGAGTCTATGTTTTAATTTTAGAACTGGAGAACATGTTGACTTCAGTTAATTCCTACAAGAACCCTTGTCTTTCTTTTTTCTTTTAATTCTTAGTTGTTTTCTTTTTAAGGTTTTCATCTTGTGTATTTACTGTGCATAATATTTTTGCATTATATATACTTTTGTGCATTTGACACAAGTACACACTGTACTTTAATAGTATAATTTCATTTTATAGCATATCCATTATGCATATTTACCTCCCAAACTTATGCTGATAATCTGACACCTGAGTGTCACTCAGAGTGGTAGTGTTTGAAGGTGAAACAAAAGAAATAGTCTTCTAGATGATTAGAAAAGACTCAAAGACTTAGAGAATTTGAGCTCATATATGCTCCTTTCCCTTTTTTCTGCCTTCCTATTCTTTCTACTCCTCTAACATCTCTGTCATTTGCTCATAGAACACAATGATGGTGGTACTCTGATTGAAATTAGATGTCTAACCTCCATACATGCAAAAAAATTTAATGTTATTTAACTGACTCTACTGTATGCTATTATGCCAGCCTGAGCAGGCTAAAATAATAATTTTCATATGCTATACTATGGATTGATTTGGTATTGTTATTTCATTATACACAATTATATATATTCAATGCATTTAATATTGTATCACATCATATATCACATGTATCATCATGTATCACATCTCTACTTTCTCCTAGTTTGTTTTCTTGATTTATGTCTGCTCAATTCATCACATATTTGAAGACACATATTATTATTCAGCACACAGTAGGAATATAATACTATTTTGAATGCATACATGAGTGAATGAGTAGATTCAGTAACCCTGAAAAGCTATCTTTGTCAAATGAAGGATTCCCAAACCCAGCTATAGACTTCTTGATGGAATATCTTTTGTGATCCTCCTCTCAGATCCATTTGGAGTGATGACCCATTATATCTGTAGTCTAACTGGTTCCATGAATTAGCCTACTTTGTATACAAACTCTTGGGTAATCTTGGACAGGTCACCTCTTTTCTTTACATCTGGTTGCTTCATCAATATGGATGTGACATTGGGCTGCATTGACTCTAACAGATGAAAATTCCAAGATTATCAGCTATCATGAAGATTAAAAGGGAAAGAAGCACCAGGAATCTTTCCAGGTAAGTAATTCATCTAGGAAAAAAGGAACAATAGTCGGCATCTCTCAACTATATGAATGTTGAGTTCTGTAAGATAATAGGAGTTGAAACCAAGGCAGATCTGCTGTTATACCTTGGACTCCCAGTACAAGCTAGGAGGGCTGTAGCTCCTTTCAGAGTAAGAGCAGACAGCCAGTTGCCTCCAGATACCTGTCTCCAGGTCTGGGAAACTTATCTAGGCAGAAGGTGCTTTTTAAAATCACTTCTAACCATTTGTATATACAGAAGCACTGCATATCGCTTGCTGGTGCTAACATGCTCACAGCCTTTTCAGAACAGCTGAATATTTAACAAAAGAGTAATAGTTCTAAAGGCAAGTGGAACTGAGTGGGTTGGCTATGCCAGTCATAGCCTGAATTATAGAACTGAAAAAAGAAGAGAAAGAACTTATAGAGTTTCGACCATTTTTTTTCATTACATTATTTGCTGTTTTAAAACTATGAACTGTGGTTCCAGTGGCTTCCTCTTTGAATAATACAAAATACTTCCCATAAGTAGCTAATTTGTCAGGTTTCTGTTAGTAGCTGGGCTGCCAAGAACTACTTGTAACTCCTGTTTTTGCATGTTTACAGTTCTGAATCTGTGATTCATTAGTTAATTTATTCACTCAGTCCATCCAGCTGTGACTGAGTTTCTCCAGTGTGCTTTCTCTGTAAGAAAGCTGAGCAAACGTATTTCTAGGCTGAAGATTCTCTCTGTGGGAGAGAACAGACATGTGCAGGATACACTGAAGACATGGTGGGCAGCATAATTCTATGAAGAAAGTGCATGATCCTCTGAAAGGAGCTACAGCCCTCCTAGCTTGTACTGGGAGTCCAAGGTATAACAGCATATCTGCCTTGGTTTCAACTCCTATTATCTTGCAGAACTCAATATTCATATAGGCTACGTACTGAATATGATGACCATTACTATAGAACAACATGAATATTTTCTTTGTCTCTAGACAAGCTGAAATTTTGGTTGCAGTACTTATATTGTTCAGTTTGACTATAGAAGTCTGGAAGAAACTAGTGTGGGCTTCAGTTTACTCAGGTTCTATCGAGGAAGAGATGAAACAGTACTTACATTTATCAGACTTTAGCATTACATATGTTAGAAGAATACAAATAAGAACATTCATGCAGTAAAAGCATTGTAACTCCATTCAAAATTATATGCAAAATTATTGGTGATGATAATACATAATGTTTGTTAGAA
The DNA here is from genome assembly GCF_000317375.1 of Microtus ochrogaster. Classification (NCBI taxonomy): domain Eukaryota; kingdom Metazoa; phylum Chordata; class Mammalia; order Rodentia; family Cricetidae; genus Microtus; species Microtus ochrogaster. The sequence goes on from NW_004949103.1 coordinate 8,061,839, forward strand.
ATATCAAGGTATGCATTCCATTGAAGAAAACAAATATAAGAAGTTCTTTGGAGAATACTAAGAAATGAACATTGATTAAATATTCAGATTAAAGTCTGTCATTTCAGTTGTCTTTCTACATATAGCTCAATTTTTAAATCAATTAATTTCCTATTCTGGATCAATGAGTCACAGTGTGATCTTTAAAGAGCAGAGAAGGCAAATTCATCAACCTAAGGTTTGCGCTTATTACTTCTAGCTGTAGTCCAGTACAGAAAAAAAATTCAAAGTTTTCCAATTCTTTCTGCAATATTTTAATGAAAATGGGGAGCTGTTTTAATGAAAATGAAATTTAAGAAAAATGAAAGACACCAACAGGAAAAGAACTCATTTCTTAGAAATTTAGCTAGGGAAGAGACATTGGAATTTAAGTTGGGGTGGTTTTTTTTTTTAGATTTTACTTTCATTATTTTAATGAGGCGTATGTGTTTGTATATTAGTATGTGCACATGTAGACAGATGCCTACAGAGCTCAGAGCTTCTGGATCTACTGAACCTGGAATTACAAGAAAATGTAAGATGCTTGACATGGGTACTTAAGGCTGAACCCAGGTCTTGTGGAAGAAAAACATGTGTGCTTAACGACTGGACCATCTCTGTGTTCCAAAATTTAAAAATTACATCAACTATTTATTGGTTACAGAGGGGTAAACTGACCTTTTAAAATGTATTCAATCCCCAAACGCGGATCACTGGGATCAAAGCTTAGGGGGTCTAATTCTCAAGCCTGTACTTTTAACTGATAGGCAAATGCAGTGCTTAGCACTGGGTACAAGTTGGAGCACATTTCTTATTAGTGATTTTGCCTACATAATTAATCATGGGAGATGTCATTGCTAATGTCTCAGTGATATTACCAATGACAGTGAGGCATCCCCAACTTCCATTTCTGTTCTGATAATATGAACAGGTTAGTGTTATCATCAAATTCTTTGTGCTCTCCCTCCCTCCCTCCCTCCCTCCCTCCCTCTCTGTCTCTATCTCTGTGTGTGTGTCTCTCTCTCCCTCCCTGTCTCTCACTCTCTGTCTCTCTCTTCCTCCCTAATCGTATTCTTTCCAGTCTTTTTAGTGAGATGATTTTTCATGTGAATCAAAGGCCCATTTCATTTTTTCCCACAGAATAGATTCATACTTGGTATTGGGATTTCCAGACTTGTTTTTTCATATTCTTGTCTTGAATGTGATTGTTTGGCAAGAATTATTGCTGCATTTAGACACAGTGCATTCAAAGTGAAGAGCTAGAAGTGCAAATTGTAACTCTCCAGAGCTTCTATGCACTGTGGTTCTGAGGATTTTCTAAGGTTCACAGAAAGCCAGTGGTGGGATTTCTGTGTGACAGCAGCCCTTTCATTACTGGCGGATTTGCATTAATGACACGATGGTCCAGCTGTTGAGGAATACTACATTCTCCCATGTTCCTTTCCGGTGCCCTTGGGCCAACTCTAGAACTAAGCCCTTCACTCCCAAAGTGCCATATTACACATGCTCTATCATTCTAACACTGTACTGTTGCTTGGCAACAGCAATCCTTGTTTCCTGTGTAAGATGGGAAAGAGACAAATAGATACCAGAAAAACCTCTAGCCTTGTTATTTCTCACACCTTTTGTAGAAGGACAAGAAGTGAGTCTCAGCCTCAATGCTATCTCACAGTTGTAACCTGGAGATATTTTGGTTACATGAAAGGACTTTTAGTTTCAATCATACTTAAAGTTGGGGACCACATTAGTTCTCAAAGCTTCCGTGGTTCAGACAGTGTTTATTAACCTGGTTACATTGTTCACAACTAGGAACTTATTAATAGCAAATGATCTGATAGTTAAGGTACAGGAACATTGGTGTAGGTAAATAAGTAAATCACTAACCCAATCTTCATTGCAGACTTTTTAGGAATACTAATAGCCATCATTTAGTAAATAATTTTTACATGGGCAGCTTCATGTTCAATGCTTTTACATATCACTGTGTTTAATGGCTATGACACTCTTGTGAGACTGGATCTTGATTTGTGCTTTACAGATAAGAACGTTACTTTTCAAACACATTGAATAAATGGATTATTTCATGCAGAGCATCAGATTTGAACCTAGGGCTATTTGATGCTGAGTCTCTTAACCTCTTAAATCACCAGTGTTCTCTACCTCTGTTCATATATCCCTTGAGCTCCAAGCCACTTCACAGATCCTAGTCACTCTAGCTTCTCATGATTTAGTAGATTAGCACAAGCTGACCAGTTAGGGCTGGCTGCATGATTAATTCTAGCTATATCTTTAACTTCTTTGTATGCTGTTAAATCTTATATTCAAACATTGGCTCCAGTACTAACAAGCTTGTGACAACATTGTTGAATCGAGCTGCATTGTCCATAATTATTAACCTGTAGTGATTATGCCAACCGTATCTGTCAAAAAGAATGAAGGTTATGGGATTTTTTTTTTCTTTTGCAAGACAGCACATTAAGATATATGAGAATCCTGGGTTGGTGGCATAGACTTTGTTAATGTCAACACAGCAGGCAATGGGAACTTCATGCTCACATGAGTTTTCCTTAATCCACCCACTGTTCAGGAAGATTCTGAATATTCACTGGGGCTGCATCCCATCTAAGGAATGCAAAGAATATATCTTAATATTTGTCTCAAAAGTAAATGTTTATTACATTATTCAGGGAAAAATATTTTCTATACTCAGATGGGAAGCAGTAACTCTATCTTCTCAGGCAAATTACAGAACAAACATTTAGAAAAATAAATCAGAAGAATGGTTGCTACAAAATATGTAGGAAACCAAACAAGATACATGGCAATTATTTCCCAATAGTATTTCCAAAAAATCAAAAAAAGTTTTATGAAAAAGATTTCTTGTGTTCTGTCATAGAGGAGAAAACTGATTCATGTTTCATGAATGAGTGAATAAAATAATGACTATATGTATAGATGAAAAATTGGTAACAAGATACTAGGAATAGAACAGAAAACATAAAAACAGGAAAAAATCATTTGAGAGTCAAAGCAGTAATTAGCTGTAGAAGTCTTATAGATACAATATAGTCTTTATGACTCTTATTTTTATCTGTAAAATTGGAAGCATAGCATATTTACCCAGATATATAGTGCTATTCAATGAGATGCTCTGTGTGTATTATATGTGTACACATGCATATAATAAATGTACATTGAATGCACACATATCCATGTAATATTACATATTACATGCATATAATGCATAATTAAGGAATATTGTTTTTTCTTTCTCTAGATGATCTTTCTTTGCCCTGTCACCCATCACAGTGAGATTTCATGCTTAGACCCAGACAAATAGAAAGACTCATTGTTTCTATTCAGCTCTAGGTTCAGTTACCTAGGGAAAAGTGGTACTCGATTCTTTGAGAGAGAATATTTTCATCATAAATGACCCTACTGTGGACTGTGGATGGAAATGGCAGGGAGTGATTTGCACACAGTTAGATGTTCACTGAGAAAACCCCATGAGAAAAAGAGGCTTTAAAAACCTTCTGGAAGACACAGGAAAGCAGTAGCTTTAGTATAATATTGTTACTGTGACCATTATATGTAGGTGAATTTTATTATTTATAATCAGAGACTTGAGTAGCATAGATTATTAAGAAAAGAAAGATTAAGATGTGTGTGACGATGGGACTGTCATGTATTAGAAAGAAGGGATGAGTTGTGTAATGTTATAGCCAGGAAAAGAGTAGTTTCCGTTTCTAATATAAAATAAATTGTAAAATGAATAAAAGTCTTCAATATGTATTCTTACTTACTGTTAGTAGAACATTGCTATATTTCTACGTCTGTGTGAAGGGTAGAAAGTGAATGAGATATGAGTGTCTGCTGGGTATGGAGGAGAAGTTATGGTTTCTAAGGTAGGAGAAGCAAGCAAGATCAGGATTATAGAGATGGTAGTGGAAGATGCCCCATTCAGACACAGAAACAAGTAGAAACCATTGAGTGTCTTATACAGTAGAAAGCCATCATTTTTTTTTTTTAAAAAAAAAGACTGTAGTGCTATAGAGGAGAGTAGAACAGGCTAGTTAGGAGACAGGAAAGGCTGTTAAGAGCCATTGTAGGAGAGAAATGATAAGCTGTGATAACAGTCTGTTAGCAATTTAGGAGAACCATGGAAATCAGCACTGAATGGGAGTAGTTTTAGTGTAAATGTGAAGGAAAAGGGGTCATCTAGGAGAAGAGCATGATACATCACTGTTCTCACATCTCAGCCAAGAGTATTTCTCATCCCAAGGGCATGGTCAGAGTTCCAGCCATGTTGAGAGCTTTAAAAAACAAATATATATTCTTGTATGCACATTTGCTTGATGCTCAATTTATCCTCAATAGCTTAAAAAACAAATGCATTTGAACACAACATTTATTAACTCTTAGAAAATTTCATGTATGCATACAGTGTATCTTGATCATGTTCACCGTAGGCCTCCCATATGCCCTCCCCATTCTCCTACCCATCTCAACTTCATATTCTATTTTTCTTTCTTTTATTTTTATAGCCCACTGAGTTCAATTTGTGTTGCCCATATATTCACAGATATAGAGCCATACACTGGGCTGTCATCAGCCTACCAGAGGCCATACCTTTAAAGAAAACTGACTTTCTCTCTCCCAGAAAATGGATTTCTCTGTTGAGGCAGCATGATTTTTATGGCTGTACACTGGGGTGAAGAATGAAACCGAAGCTATAAGCACAGCTATGCCAACAAATAGCTTTCCCATTTCATTTGTAGGATTTGGTATTTACTCATTTTTTTTTCAGAAAAGAAAAGGAAAACAAAATAACTAGACTACAGATTCTTATTATGTATGCAGGGACATGCTGTGGAATGGAGTCAGTTTGTTCATTTTTCATTTGAGTGGTTTGGGACAAGGCATTCTAAGAGCTTATTTCTATTTGCCTTTTTAGCCAAGGTATTAATGCCTTCTCTTCTTTCCAATTACCCATATAGAGATCTATCGGGCATGTATTAAGGGGTTTATTGATATTAGAATAAATTTGAATATTATCACCACTCCATTTTAAATGAAGAAACAGAACTTTAGAACATTGAGAACAGGCTTTATTGGAAGAGGAAAGTTAATAGTGAATTCATGATCAGTTAAAAGCCAGATCAGGAAAATAGCAGTCTCTTCCTAGAATTAAAGCAAGATAGCATCGAGAAAGTTCACAGTAGGAAATGAGCTTCCAGGGGCATTCTGTATTAATTCCTGTGTTCACAGGATTTCTTAGAACTTTTGCCTTGTGGTTACCAAATACAGAAACAATACAATTTTAACTAATAGCTGTTACAAAACCAATTCAGAGATACAATGGTGGTAAGAATTCTTAATGGGAGATATAAAACAAATGGAGTTTGGATTCTAGCACAGGCCTCCCACTCACAAGGGAGAGGGCAGAAACTGGTGATTGCCCACTGCAAAGTTCATTTCGCAAGAGAAGTCGAATCGGCATGTGTATCAGGAAGAATAGGTGAAGCTGGACATCTTATCAATGGTAATGAGCATGCATGATTTATTTTAAAAATGCAGCTTTTGAGTTCGATTGTGGCCTGTTCATAGCAGTAGGTAAACAACATTGCAGTGACGTAACCATTTGAGGGGTTTTAGTTAAAAGGATGAAGTGAGATTTCTCCTTAGACTGCCCTCCATACAGTTTTGACACCTGCCAGACAAGTGAGTCAAAGTTTATCTTTCCTCACTGATTCCTAAAAATTTAACCTCAACTTTCTTTCCTCTTTGCTACAATTTCTATCTCTGGATATTTTTATTAATTGATCTAGTTTTCTGTTGTAGCCTCCCCATTTATGTGAAGACCCTTGGAAGTGATTGCCACAGTTACTAGTGTGTTTGCTCACTTTGCCCTATTGTAGCATCACACCCAGTAGAGAGCTAGTTGTTGGATTGAGACAGAAAAACAAAACTTGAGAAGTATAACCTCATTAGTTTTAAAAACTAGTAAGGAAATAGGTATGTCATGGGACCAATAAATCCTAAGTTTCATCTAGATCTACAATTTTAAAGTCTTCCTTGGAATGGTTCACATCTGAAGACAGATATTTATTATGGCTAAGTCTTGTCTGCACATTGTCAAACGTTGAGCAATATCTCTGGCTTAAGTGTTAGCATTCCCACCCTATTGTGACAACGAAGAAAACTTGAACAAAATTGTCCCACTGAGAACCACTAATCTAAGATGACAAATTAAACTAAAAAAAAGTATGATCTTAGTATGTTGTAAGGTAAATTGCTTTACTAAGCTGAGGCCATTTCCCTTCATCTATTTTATGAACAGAATTCATTAACAACAGTTTTTTTTATAACAATTGTTTTAATAATGTTTCCTATGCCACAGAGTTTATCAATCAGGAATTTTAATAGAAACATACTTTCTTTGACTGATAAAGACGGAGAGGACTTTATTAAAAAGGCTATTAAGGCAATACAGGATTGCTAAGAATGTTGGACATCCAGGAACAAAACAAAATTTAAAAAAAAAAGAATAAGACAATGAAGTCTAGGCTGTCAGGACACTAGCTAAAATCACACCGAAGATGAGTTGGATAGGCATTTTTGCTATTTTCCCTGATGTGACACACATAGTTGGTTCCTTTGATCATCTTTAGTCCTCTTACCCAAGAATGTTGTTATTGCTGCCCCCATGACCACGAAACTCAGCAACACATTCTCTAAACCCCTGATTCACTGCATCTTTCTCTGTTGTGTGCATTTGACTGTCTGATATTTAGAAATGTACTGAGTCTCAAAATGCAAGTAAGGCTAGCAAAGTATGCCTGTGACCTTTTGGATTCAAAGGTGGAGGAAGGTTCTGCCTTTCACTAGGACCACGTCATAAAGAACTTACTAAAGGCTAACTATAAATTTAGACTCCAGGAAATTGCAGAGCAATGTGTACTAACTTAGACATAAACTCTGGCAATAATCAATAGTACTCAAGGTAGAAACAAGCTATTTACAGATACCTTTCACCTGTTGAAGGAGTAAACATTTGATGTATGAGGCTATATTTAGCCCTTATTCTCAATAGAAGTTTGGCACTTTTGTGTTCTGAAAGTAGGCGTTCACAAGTTAAACATTAGCACCCCATGGCCTCTTCAACCCTTGACTACATTGGGGCAGATACAGTGAGAGGAAGAGCCGTGCCATTCTCTCAAGGCCCATTTCCCCTGGCTCTATTCCTCAAAGGGTCTTGATGGCTCCCAAATTAGGACAGGCACAAGATGCTCTGGCCAACAAACTGCAATAGCATTTGCTGGGTTTCCAGAATCCATTGAATTTCAATGTGTCAGGCCTGTCCTCTGTGAGCTAGTCCGCATAGCAAACAGTCAGCGCCTTCACGGATAATTCAAGCTCCAGCAATTTCTCAGCTCAGATGGAACAGTACCAGCTTTGCTAGCATGGAAAACAGATTAGAAACTGCAAACTCATTAATTCTACAAATGTTTGCTATACTTAGGGAAAGCCGTTTCCCATCATTTTCTTTCTCTCCTTCTAGAGTCAAGTTGGCTCTGTTTGAACACTTCCTGGTAAAATAGCTCCAGTGAATATGCAAACTGAAAAGGACAAAAGAATTGTGCTTTGAGTATGTGAGCAGAGAGGAGAAGTAACTTTTCTAAGCCTCGTTCTTCATTTGTAATGCACTTAACTGTAGTTTATTCTGGACTTGTGAAGGAGTGCCAGTGTAGCAAATTACCCCTAAATCCTCACGGGTACACAAAGTTATTTTTCATTCACAGATTAAGTCTGACATCTTTTTCCGACAGAGTTTGTTCGACACAGTTCATTGTCACAGATATGTACAAGGCTTCATCTGACCATGTAAGAGTTGTACTTGATCTGTATTGAATAGGGACAGGAAAGCATTTTAAATGCTATAAAGCCTGGGGTAAAAGCTCATAGATGTGGAGAAGTTAACTAGAATTTACAGAACTTAAATTAGACAATTATTGTCAACACGAAAAAGAACAGGTATATGCAGAATGAAGTCAAAGATATCAAAAGTCCAGAAACAAAAATCAAAGTAGAAAGAATCAAGTTACTAGAGGGTCTGGTCCTTTGAAAATGGGAGCCTTATGCTCTCCAGGAAACTTACTTATCTCAGAGTATGTAATATGCCAACTGCTCTTTCTGGGAGTCAATTTGACTTCTTATGGGAAATATGTTTATGGGCTAGGGACAAGGAGACTAATAAGGATAGATTCCAGAGTTCAAGATGGAGAATGAGAAAAATGACAAGAGTGAGGAAGGAAAGAACAAACGAAATATTTGGAAGCACTAGGGACAGAGCAAATTTGTGATTGATAGAACAAAGGTAGCAAGAAAAGTAGTGTATAAACCCTTGTTTCTTCAGATTAAAAAAAAATAGATAATGACTTTGAGAAACAGAGAAAGATAAGATGAGCACCTAAAAGAATATGTAATTCATATTCCACCTGGCTAAGCTTAAGACATCAATAAAACTGAACAGTTTACTTTAAAAATGCTGTAATTCAAGGAAAAAAGGCTAGAAATAATATGAATTCACAGAAGTATCAGTTTGTAAATGATAGACCAAATCCTGAAGGTAAAGAACACCATCCATAGTAATTAAAATAGTGAGATCAGCAACCCACCCAAGAAATTCCTGTGTACTCACTTGAGTGCATACTACAAAATGGAGGAAGCAATTAAGTAGGTTGAGAAGAAGCCATCACAGAAACAAGAACAATTTGAGATTTAATGTGATAGGGTCATCAAAGAATTAGAGAACTTGAACAAAATGGTTCATATGAGGGTGTGAGGTAGAGAGTAGTCCAGGAAATTAGAAGTAGAAGCATACCTATTAGAATTAATCATGAAAGTGTCACTTAGAATCTCAGTTTATGTCAATCACAGTGGAGCTATTTGTTGAATATTCATTGGCTGTTTATTCAGTTACTATCCTGTTCTGGGCTTGGTGCTGAAGACTGGGGATCAGGGTGAATAAAACAGATGTAGACACTTGGGGAACCTGGAATCTAGTGGGTGACAGGGATGTGATAAAAAGCCCCATATGGAACAAAAGTAACTGAGTTGCCAATGTGTTATAAAGACACATTTTTAAAAGTAAGCTGGAAGAGTCAATAGATTATACTTCTGAAATTTTATCATCAATGGCACTGTAGAAACTGACTTAAACTAATACAGAGACTACAATCTAAATTAAAAGGGAACTTTTACGTTGAGATATCTGAAAAAATATATGAAGATTTGCATCAGTAATATTGTTAAGAAGAAAGAGTAACAATTGATAAGGCAAGGCCCGTGCGAGTTGAAGGAGCATAGACATTCACATCAAGAATTAGTTTTGCTTCAGGAAAGAGACCTCCTCTGGAAGAAAGACTAACAAGCATAAAAGAACAGTGGGAGACGTGATGAGGCTGATATTCTTACTCAAGAAGGAAATGAGTCTATTTGGTAAGGGCAAGGAAGGTGACATTTAATTAGAAAGCGTGTGGAAAAAAAATAATTTGTTTTCTTAATGAAGAGTTTGCAAATGCTTATAAACTAATGTCGTCTCTTCAGAGGCAAGGTCACATGTGCCTCACACTTGGAGCTTGAACAATGTATTCAACCGTTTTTAATTCTAGCAGTGTATTCTATCTTACATAATTCAGCTTTGCACATGTGACTGGGTATTGGTGAATGCAAGCTAACTGAGCAGAAATAATGTCATACTTAGATTTGGCATCCCAGGCTTTGTTTTGTGATTTCATAGCTCTTGGAAAAGGCAAGTTTTACATGGAAGAGTTCTTAGACATTATTTGGAGGGCTGTTGTCTACTATCTAAGATGAAATGGTTTTGTTTAGTTTAGCTGTTATATGAATGAGACATGCAACTTTTTTTATAACTTAAAATAATGATTTGAGCCGTGCAGTGGTGGCACACGCCTTTAATCCCAGCACATGGGAGGCAGAGGCAGGCGGATCTCTATGAGTTTGAGGCCAGCCTGGTCTCCAAGAGCAAGTTCCAGGACAGGCTCCAAAACTACAGAAAAACCTTGTCATAAAAAACAAAAAAATTAGTGAATTTAAGGAATATATGTGATGGTTAGTTTGAAGTGCCAACTTGATATAGTTCAGAATTATCTTATAAGTTCCTCTGGGAGGAACTGTGAAACAGATAGCTCATCAGCATGTCTGTGAGAGATTGTCTTGATTGTTGAAACTGACATGGGAAGCATTTCCCACTGTAAGTGACAACATTTGGATTTGGGCCCTGGCCTGTAAAATTGCATAGAAAGTATTGAACACAAACAGGTTTATGTACATTTATTTCCTCTCTGCTTCTGATCATGAATGTGACGTGAGCAACTGATTTAAGTTCCTGTCAACTTTCCATAATCATTGAGTGTCACCTAGAATTGTCAAGAAAATACGCATCCCCAAGTTGCTTTAGTCAGGACATTTTATTTATCACAGTAACAGACATGATACTAGGACACTCTCCTTCCTGACAAAAATAACTGATATAAAATATTGTGACACTAACTTAATCATATATTCACATATTTTCTCTTTTCATTTTATATTTATTGTCTTACAATCAAGGATGTGTTTAACAAGACACAGTTATACTTATTAGTTGAATTTTCTGGCTTATTTCTTTTGGAAATAGAAACATTAAAAAAAAGAAACCTATGTAGGATGTAGACAAAGACCTCACTGCTTAAAAGCCCAATTTGTCTTATTGATAAAATCCCACACTCAACTATTTGGAGACATTTCCCAGCCCATTTCTTTGCTTTCAACATCCAATTGCTACCCTCTATATGAACCTCAGGACTTAGGCCTCCACAAAGAGGCAGGTATTGATCACCAAGACAAAAAGAGAAAGACTCTCTTTTTCTTGCAATAATAACCATACCTTTCAATTATCTCTGAAGGGACAGAGCATGTAATAGAAGACCTTTCAGAAATGAACCATCCAAGATTACAGGCCTCAGAGTCTGCCTATTTTATCTTTTTGTATTATAAATCATTGTCTTTCTAACCATGTTCTTGTCCACTTCACATGAAGCCTCTAACATTTCTAGCCCTCTCTTTAACCACAGCTGTGGTTTTTATGTTAATATGAAGTATATAAAAGCCACTTCCAAACTTATAGCAGCACAAGATTTGGTAATTTAATGAGGATTAAAATAAAATAAAATAAAAATACTTTTGATTATCTTTTTCTCTGTAACTTTTGAGATATTACAAAAATTATGATATTTGTAATCTTGACTATCTAGCTAATTAGAGCAACCTTTCATTTTCTCTTTCATGGAATAGGAATAATCCCATTCCCAATCTGAATCAGAGCAAAAATTATACCTAATGTATGTAATATAGTTAGTAAATAATTAAACATACATCCTTTAAAACTTAGGCATAACTAACTAACCAAAATAGTTATTACATATATATAGTGAGTCTTTCTCTGTCCCTCAGCCAGCTCCCAAATAACCACACTAAGATTTATTATTAATTATGAAAGCTAGGCTTGTTTCTAACTAGCTCTTATAATTTACATGCTGCCACATAACACATGGCTTGTTACTTCATCTCCTACATATTGTGTTTCCTCCACATCTCTCCACAACTCTGCCTTTTAATTAAACCAATCACAATGACTTATCCTCACACACTATAAAGGAATATTCCACAGCATTTGTGGGAATATAGCATGTGCTAGATATTTTAAATAGATTATCTCTAATTGTCATACTTTCAAGTGGAACTTTTTATAATGATAAAAATCATTTCTGTGTTCATCATCTTTCAAAGTTATAATAAAACCCAAAAATAAATAAATTAGAAAGAAGTGAAGATTGTTATTTGTTGCTTTTTTGTTTGTTTTGGTTTTCATTTTTTAATTTTATTCTTATTTTCATGGTTTTAGAGGTTTTAGTTCATGATGACCTAACCCAATCATTTTTTGCCTGTGAGGCAGTAGATTATGTTGGTTAGGAGTAAGTGATAAGCAGAATCAAGCTGCTCACCTTAGATGATCATCAAATAAAAAGGAATGGAAGAGAGAGACTTCCAATGCACCATTTGTGAGGGCTAATATCAGTTGTCAATTTGAAAATATGTCCAAATATTTGAAGAAAATCTTCAGGCACAGTGAGAAGTAACTTAGAGGTTAGTACCTGTTCATGCCTATGAGTGGGGAATAATACTGGGAACTTGATAGTGGGAGGATCACTGTCCAATTGATCAAGTATAAGAAGAAGTTCATTCTGCTTTACAAATAAAAGTACCACTCCCTTTTAGTTTGAAGAGAGTGGCATTCATCCCAGTTCTCCAGGAGGCCCGTGCGGAGATAAGATGATTCAGAGGAAAAAGTTCATAGAAAGGAGTCTAAAGATACTCTCCATCCTTCTAAGTTTTCCTGACAAGCAGTCATTCAGGAAATATATATAGTTTGAACTTTTTGTATTTTTCTGAAATTTCAGAACTTTATCATATCACACATACACGTTTTTTCCTCTATGTTAATGAAAACCTATGAACTCCTGTATCTATAGTGCATCTTGATAAATCACTAAACTTACAAAGCTTTTCTACTCCCCACTCCCTGAGGAGATGATGCTACCTTCTTTGTAAAGGTAATACCCATTCCCCAAGAACCTTGCTGCTCCACTTTGATATCTTCTTCCCTGTATCTTCAATATTTTCCTTTTAATATTCCATTTCACCTGACTTTGAGCCTTCACAATTCTTTCTCCCTCAAAACACAAACATAGATTACAATGCTAAAAAAAAAATTCTATACTCACCAGCCAGCACATTATCTTTGTCTTCCCTAAATAGCAGCAGTTTCATAGGAATTCCCTGAACTGGCTGTCTCTGGGTTCTCTTTTCACATTCATTCTTCAACACAATACAGTTCGAGTTTTATTAAGGTCTACCAGTACTGTTATTACTTAACAGCAATGCCTTTCCATCTAAACGGTTCTTTGAGTCCTTTCTCTGAATTAATTGTAATATGTATACATTATTTTCCACATCTCTGGAAAGCACTCCCTTCCTTTTGGTGTTAAGAAGACTAGTCTCTATTCCTGGATAATTTTTCCTTAAAATACTTTGTGTGCTATTTATCTATATGTATCTGATGCCAGTGACGCAAACAGTTGTTAATTCAACATAACTTGTTAGTATTTTTGCATTGAATTCCACCTTACATGGTCCCCTTTGTCTTTTTTCACATTATACCTTCTAGTCATAAGGAATTATTTATTATTTTGTGCTTTTTCGTGGTCACTTTTATCTATATCTAATCCAGTCTCTACTGGGTTTGAATGCAACAGGTTCAACACATGGTGAAATCCTCTCTCTAAAATCAGATATCTAAAATTAAATAATCTTTTCGAAATTTCATAAGGATCTATGTTGTGGAATATTTGTATACTGTGTGAAGATATATTATTGTGATTGGTTTAAGAAAGAGCTGAATGGCCAATAGCTAGTTTGGAGGTAGAGCCGGGACTACTGGGGACAGAGAGGAAGCTAGGGAATATAGACATGTGGATTATGACAGAGAGACACCTAGAAGACACAGAAGAGAAAAAGGAAATGCAAGATGGAAGACAGGGAACACCATGTGATAGACTGTAGATTATTATAAATGGGTTATTTTAAATTATAAGAGCTAGTTAGAAACAAGCCTAAGCTACAGGCTGAGCTTTCATGATTAATAAGGTCTCTGTGTCATCATTTGCAAGGAGGCTGGCAGGACAGAAAGACACATCACAGATCTGGTCTTAATTTTATCAAACTTATTCAGATTTAAAATTTTGATCATCTTGTTCTTCATTTCCCTTCCTAAGTCAACATTCAGTTAGCAACCAAATCTTGGTTCAGTGTCTTATTGTGCAGCATATTTCCTTTCCTTCTCTATCTCTAAAGTCTTCCTGTAGGACACTGTTGATATTCATCCTCTGAGGATGACCAATATTTAGTTGACCCTTCATTCTCTCTTCCCTTCTTCAAACTTAATCTTTCTGATGTTTTTAGAAGTAATTTAAGACAAGAATCTAAACATGTCATTTCTTTCCATAAAACTTACCAGTTCTTCATTCTCCAGAGACTCCAAAGCAATTTTTTGAATGGTATTAAATATCACTCTGAAATTATGGGTTTCAGTGATTAACTTTTCATCATTAAAGGGAGATTTTGAATTATTTTGAGTCTTCTAAAATTTTAGAACTTCACTGTGTTATTCCATGACACTAATCATGGTTTTGCTCGTCTATATTTTCTCAGTCTTCAGGGTTTCGACTTTTATCTTCCTCCTGTGTGTTTTACACTCTTGACATCCAGCTACCTTCAACTCCTTTTATCACCAGAAAACTCCAGTCACTTCTGTGAGAAGACCACTCTTTACATAGAGATATTCAAGAGAATTACAGGTCTCATTAGTGGCAAGCCCCAACTTGTAGAGGCAAAACCTCAATGTACAACTTTTTCTTTATGCCCCCCCCCCGATGCCTATTTGATGAAGTCACATTATCTGTGCATTCCAAAAGCCTAAGTCACAATAGAAGTGGGAGAATTTTAGTGATGAGGTGACATGATGATATTGTTACATGGATGGGCTAGGAAATCTTTCACTTAGAATAGTACATGTCCACTTACCAGGAGAATTTTAAACATGGAGGCTTTAAGTGCCAGCTAGGAACGAAAAAGAGAAAATGGAAATTATTGTGTGACTTTCAAGATGAAGGACCTAAGGTATTTTTAGTTCCACAGCCACCTGCTGTATCCTCTCTACCTAGACCTAGTCCACTGCTTTGTGACTAGCTTCTGACCTAGAGTAATTTCCTACCAGGTAACCTACAGTCAGCATACTTGGAAAGGACCCAACTAGGCTACTTTTTCTGTCCCTTCCTTCTCCATTATGGTCTCTCTAGGGTCCCCATAGTACAACCCCTGCCACCTGCCAAAGTACTTCCTCCCAGACTATTTCTATTCCTTTGGTATGACTACCCCAGCCCCACATTCTATCAAGGATCAACAGCTACCCCCGGAGATAAGGACCTAGATAGGATGCCTAAACGATCCCTCTCCATTAGTACACCAAAGTCATCAATGTCATGCCGAACCTTCAGGCCTTGCCATGATCTCACATTCTGTGTGCAGTCCAGTGAATACATCAACCTCTACCCCACCTGAACCTTCTTCTAGTTCCAAGTCTTAGTCTAAGTGCCATCCTTTCAGGTCCAATTTAATCAGTTTCTACTGTACTATTCTCAACACTAGGCTTGGCCCCGCCTATACCCTGTGTGTTAACCTAGCTTAGTCAATCCTCATTATCATGGTCTTCCCCACCACATTCTACCTCCAGGCCTAGTCCTGGGTGGCATAACCTATGTCCATATCTAGTCTGTTGATCTCTCTGACTCCATAAACTTATGCATACCCTCCTCAACTTCTAGTCCCTACCCCAGATCCTA
Organism: Microtus ochrogaster; assembly: GCF_000317375.1. Taxonomy (NCBI): domain Eukaryota; kingdom Metazoa; phylum Chordata; class Mammalia; order Rodentia; family Cricetidae; genus Microtus; species Microtus ochrogaster. The sequence goes on from NW_004949103.1 coordinate 8,077,381, forward strand.
GCTCACCTGTACCGTATTCCACACCTAGGCTTTGTCCTGACTGTACATCTTTGTGAGGATCCATATTGGTGAATACTTGAAATCTCACCATCCCCACCTTCAGGCCTTGCTTCATAGCTTATCCACTGCCCTAATCTGAGACACTCTAAAATATTACATTAGAAATACAAGCAAAGAATGCCCAGGTCTCATTGTAAAAACATCTACAAGATGAAAGGGCAAGGCAGCATATCTCACCATGAAATCACAAGTATTATAGAAATGCTTTCCAGTGAGAATTACCTGCATCCTAGATGAATCACAGGACATATACTCAAATAAAAAACAAACTTCATCAAAAAATACAAGGAACTTAAAGAAGACACAAACGAACAGTCTGCTGAGCTTAAAGAGAATTGCAACAAATGCCTGGCAGTTCCCCTAAAACTGTAAGTACAACAGCTCTCTGAAAAGATGAAAAAAAAACCTAGAATTTGAAACAATCTGGGTTTAATAAATAAATATAAATATTAAATGGAACTCAAGCTGAAGTGAAAATGAAACTGAAAAACTTCATAACGCAATTGGAAAACTCCGAAGAAAGCCTCCTCAGTAGACTAGATCAAGCGGAAGACAAAACATCAGGACTTGAAAAAGTAAAAGAACTAGACTGTATATACTTAGAATGTGAGAAATAGTCAAAAGCCACAGAAGGAACATTCATAGAATGTGAGACAATATGAGAAGACAAATTTCTTTGAATTATAGACATAAATGAAGAAGAATTCCAAACCAATGATGTAGAGCAGATCTTTGACAAGAGTAGAAAAAAACAAACAAACCAACCAATCAACCAACCCACCAACCAAATCATAAACAAAAACCAGAAAACTTCCCATTACAGCTTTATTCATAATATCCAGAAACTGAAAACAACCTAGATATTCCTCATCCAATGAATGGATAAAGAAAACATTGTACATTTACGCAATGGAGTATTGTTTAGTTGTTAAAAACAATGACATCATAAAGTTTGAAGGCAAAATGATGGACCTAGAAAAAGAAATCGCCCTGAGTGAGGTAACCCAGATTCAGAAAGACAAACATGGTACGGACTTACTTGTAAGTGGATATTAAGCTGTTAAGTAAAGGATAATCCATACTACAATCCATAGATCCAGAGAGGCTAAGAAACAAGGAGGGCTCAAGGGGGAACACATGGATCTCCTTGGGAAAGAGAAAGAGAACAGAATTTTGTGGGTGAACTGGGAGCAGGTGGGTATGGGAACAGGAGAGATTAGTTTGGGGGTGATGGAGGGAGAGAGGATGAAATTGGGGGAGTTTCAGGGGCTATGTGGAAATCTAGTGTAATGGAAACACCCTAGAATCTATGAGGGTGATCCTAGTGAGCATTCCAAGTAATGGAGGATATGAAGCCCGAACCAGCTATCTTCTGTAACCCGGTAAGCCTTTAAATAGTGGTTCATGGACATGAACCTAGCCACAAAACATTCTAGCTACTTTTTTTGGCATGTTTGCATTTGTTTGCATTTTGCAGAAAAATTTGCATTTCTCTGATAACTAAGGATATTGAGCTTAAGTGTCTTTCAGCTATTTTAGATTCATCTGTTGAGAGTTTTCTTTTTAGGTCTATACCCCATTTTTATTGGATTATTTGTTCTTTTGATGACCAATTTATTGAGTTCCTTGTGTATTCTGGAGATCAGCTTTCTGTCTAATGTGGGGTTGGTGAAGATCTTTTCCCATTCTGTAGGCTTCTATTTTGTTTTGTTGACTGTGTCCTTTGCATTACAAAAGCTTCTCAGTTTCTGGATGTCCCATTTATCAATTGTTTCTCTCACTGTCTCTGATATTGGGGTCCCCTGTGCCAATGCATTCAAGTGTACTTCCCGAAAGACCTAGCAATACCACTTTTGGATATATACCCAAAAGATACTCAATCATACCACAAGGACATGTGCTCAACTATATTCATAGCAACATTATTTGTAATAGCCAGAACCTGGAATTAATCTAAATGCCCCTAGACAAAAGAAGGGATAAAGAAGATGTGCTACATTTACACAAAGTGTACTACACAGAAAAAATCATGACATCTTAAATTTGCAGGCAAATGGTTGGATCTAGAAAGCATCATGATGAGTGAGGTAACCCAGACACAGAAAGACAAATATAATACGTGCTCACTCATAAGTGGCTTTTAGACATAAAGTAAAGAAAAATCAGCCTACAATTCACAACCCCAGAGAATCTAGATGGCAAAGAAGACCCTAAGAAGGACATAGATGGATCTAATCTACATGGGAAATAGAAAAAGACAAGATCTCCTGAGTAAATGGGGACCATGAAGATCATGGGAGAGGGCAGAAGGGGAGGGGGGAAGAAGGGAGGGAGTGGAGAAAATTATATAGCTCCATAAAAACAATTTTTTAAAAAGTTTTAATATCCACTCTTTTCCCTCCAAATCTCATGTAC
>NW_004949103.1:8080921-8087603 GCF_000317375.1 Microtus ochrogaster
ATGAAACTCTCTATGAAAGGAATGAGTGGTTATAGTTTGGTCAAATGTGATGTTATGCAGGATGAAAATACCCAACCTTTGCTCATGGACATGCTACTTAACTCTTCCCCTTGAGGGGATCAAGTATCAGTAAAGTTCCTGCCCTGGGCTAGGCATTTACATCCTCTACATCCTTCCAGTGAACAGAGCCCACATATGCAAGGATTTCTCTGAGCCATTCATGGATCAGCAGTACTTTAAGGAAAGGAGCACAGTGTTAATGTGGCTGTCCTCCTGCCACTTTCAATCCAAGTACTACACACTGGTGAGAGTCAAAGTAACATGGCTTATTACTAAAACACTGCTTATCCAGAGACATGAAATGATTACCTGGATTGGAGATCAATGTGTTACTCTCTTATATATCTCTGTGTATGGCCATACCGTGTGCCCAGAAGAGCTAACTAGGCTAAAGTCTGATCATCCTGATTTCATACATTCCTTTCTAATTTAACTTTGATGTTCTCAGTCTAAATTTGAATCTTCTTTGAATTTTCTTTGTAACACCCTACATAATTACATACTTTATTATCTTGCAATAGAAACTCTAATCCTCTATGTCCGGAAAATATAATTATCAAAGTATGTCTTACTTTCCTGTATCTCTTTTAAGATAGATTTGCATATGTGGTTTTCTCTTTTCTGAATACACAATCACTTCTATATTGTAGGCTTCAAACACACACATACACACACTCACATGCATGCATACACTCTCACACATACTCATAAACTCACACACCCACACTCACACATACTCACACACACTTATACATACACAGTTATACACACATTTGCACACACTTGTGCATACATTGTCACACAACCACACATATGAACACACATACTCAAACTCACAAACACACTCACACACACTTATACCTGCACAGTTATACACACACACTACTCACACACTTTTATACCTACACACTTATTCACACATATACTCACACACTTATACATATGCACATTTACACACACATGTACTCATACTCATACACACACTCACACCAAACTCCACAGAATTGTCTTCTTTCTGCTAACTCCCTCAGCCTGTCTTATCTCTCTCAGTCTTTCCCCATTGTTGCTGTCTACAAAACTTATAAAGTGCCTGATGCATAGGCCTTATCTCCTCCTGATCAAATTATGTGTGACTGTATGCACTCTGTCTCAGGAAGTATGAATGTGCAATTTCTTTGACTTGAATGAGATCGCTTCCATTTTCCATGTGGCTGCTTCCTTCTCAATACTCAGGTGTCAGACCAATTGTTGCTCTTTAGAGATAAATTTCATGACTGAACATAAAGCCAGCCTGCCCATTTCAAATCCCTGCCATTCATGCTCTGCTACATTCTCTCTCATTACCTTGTTTTATCTGTCTACATGACCATCTTATTTACTGTTATCAGTTGTTTTCTCTTTTAAAAATAAAAACAATGCCTTGAGGGCAAAAGTTGTCAGTTTTATTTAAGTTTTATTTATCGTTACACCTCTGCACCTTAACAATATCCACCGTAGAATTATTCTCAGCAAACATTGCTTGACTAGATGACTGACTGCCATCCTCATTAAACAATAAGCTTCCATTATATGGAACGTGTGCCTTCTAAACTCGGTATATAGCCCCCAGTATGTGTTAAATACTTAAATATATGTTGATCAAATGCACAATGGTGAGTTAGCTAACTAGAGCTAGCTATCCAATAAAAGATAAAGAAGGCAAGCAATTTCATGGACTGCCATTACCTGGGAGGGTGTCTAGCCAAGGCTGGCTGGAAGAAAGCAAAACATTAAAAGAAAATCAGGATACTGAAGAAAGCAAGTCTATGCTTTGTATGTAACTCAGCATATGATTTTAACATTGACTTGACCAAGTGAGTTTTATACTTCAGCACAATTCACACTTTAAAAAGTATCATTTTAATCCCACTATAGGCTCACCTGCAGCTTCATTCAAAAGTCTGTATAGGGAGTGAGTTGCTTGTGACAGGTGTCCAACAGCATGCTAACAGCCAAATCTATTGGGAGCCCAATGTTGCCTCTCAGCAAAGCTTCCATTGATGCCTCACCCCACCCCCATGCCCTATAAAGAATGCCATTCTCTTGAGACATCACAATAGTAGTTCACAAATAAACCCTCATCCTTTGAGAGAGACTAACTGTAGGGGAAAAAGATAATTACTTAGTTCCTTTATCTCCAAATTATTGGTAATAAAATCTGAAATCGCACCACAAGGTCTTTCATGAGGATGTCATAAATTAAGATGCATCAGTGTATCTGGTACATCTGTTCCATTCTCTGGCCCTTTGTCTTCTGCAAAGAGCACACCAACCTCAATACCCAGCAGACAGCATTTACGCAAATGATGTCGTGGTCTACAGCATTAATATTCAGTGATTGTCTGTCATAGACACCTTACTGTACATCTGTTATGCAAATGTATGTTAATTCTGACTCCCTGACAGCTGCCTAGCTTCCCTCCCTAAAATGATCTTTTCCATTTTGAAGTTTGCAATCTGTTCCCCAAAATGTTAATCCAACAATTAGCTGAAATTGCTAAACAGAAATTGTACATGTTCAGTCTAAAATAGAAGGTAGCATTTTAAAATAGATGATGAATCTTCTTCCCACATCATTTATTTTATATGTGCTTGTACACAATGTAAACATTGATCTCAGAACAGCTTTGGTGGGGATAAGTAGCAGTTTTCCTTACCAAGGTCCTTGGGGTGTGACGAGAGAAGAGACATCATTCCTATCATCCATGGGACTTTGTGGTCAAAGATGATTTTAATGATACACTGTTCATTTCTAAGTTCAAAATGTCTTTCCTCCCCAAATAATTTGTATCAACTACTTGGATATTAATAAACAGCAACACAGAATTATAAAATGATGAATATCCTAAGAGAATAACCCAGAACACACAGAGAGTAGTAAATGGTATCTTGGTAGGGGTTTGATGGATGTTAACGAAGGATGTTTCCATACTTACTGTTCGTTCTTAGGCATAGGTGATAGATCCTGAGGAGATCATAGATCTTTACAGAAAGATTTCCGAAAAAATATAGTACTTGAGACGATAACTCAGGACTAAATTATACCAAATACTTGGTGAAATCTACCAGGAGACAGTACGTACTTGTCATCCTACTATGTGGGAGGCACCATGTTGGCCATATTAAATAATGCTTAACATTCTTTGGAGGATAGTGCTATTAGGAAGGCTATTTTAATTATGACAATGTAGCTGGGAAGTGACTTCTGAAAATGCAAGAGACTTGTACGATGTCTTCCAGATCTCTGCTCTTGGAGGGGAGACCCACCGGATGTTTGGAGTGACGGAGGGCATAAACTTCTACTTTATGGAGTCTTTTAGTTTGTTCTAGATAAGTGTCTGGTATTGATCTTCTGGGATACCTGAAACACAACTAAAGCATATGCATTTGGATCTATTCTCCATTTTAGCAAATTTAGAAATTATTTGTCTTCAAAGTTATTTATTGGCCAGACCTACCCTTTTGGTGGCATAAGAATCTATTTCTAAAATGAGGTGAAAGAATTGCCAATGTACAGGAGCAAGGAAGTCAGGACCATGAGGGGTGCACCCACCCACTGAGACAGTGGGGCTGATCTATTGGGAGCTCACCAAGGCCAGCTGGACTGAGACTGAAAAAGCATGGGATAAAACCGGACTCTCTGAACATGGCGGACAATGAGGGCTGATGAGAAGCCAAGGACAATGGCACTGGATTTTGATCCTACTGCATGTACTGGCTTTGTGGGAGCCTAGCCCGTTTGGATGTTCACCTTCCTAGACCTGGATGGAAGGGGGAGGACCTTGGACTTTCCACAGGGCAGGGAACCCTGACTGCTCTTTGGACTGGAGAGGGAGGAGGAGAGGAGTGGGGGGAGGGGGAGGAAATGGGTGGTGGGGAGGAGGCGGAAATTTTTTAAATAAATAAATAAATAGCCAATGTATAATGCTCCACTGCAGTCTAATTTATTTGCTTTGTAACTTATTTGTAAACTCGTAATAAGACAAAACATTGGTATGCTAAAGTTATACCTAATGTGTGATAATCCTTCACTGATTCTCAATGGCTCTATCAATAATATGTAGCCAGTAAAAATAAAACATTCATTGGCTTTTATACAATTATATTATTTAAAGGAAGTCCAAGATATTAAAGTTATTATAAGTGCATGTTCATATCCACTTTATTCTCAGAAATTTGGTCTTGGAGTCAATAATTGGTTCTTACAATTTGTTATTCACATACTATCGTTTGAAAAAGTTATTATAACAAGCCTCATAAAATTTCCTGAAGATTCAATATATCTTTATGTAAATTCTTTGTGGATGCAAGATTTTTACAAAGCTAACACAAATGAAAAACTCACTATCTATAAATTCACCTACCTTTCCTATTCCAACCAATGATTGGAGGCAGCACACAAAGCTGATGCTTAAGGTCCCTCACTTTGAAGAAGCAGGTAAAGGAAGAGTGCAAAGAGACAAGACCATGAGAAGGACAGATACTCCTCTTTGAGGAACTTTATTTTCCTCATTCACAGGAACTTCTGAGGAAAGCAGCATAGAAATTATCCGAATTTTGTGGGTGGGGAGAGTTTTTAACCACAGCAATTTTAGGGCTCTCTTAGACACTTCCTAGTGAGCAGGTTCACTTCCAAACCTCAGAGCCATTTGTTGGGGCGAGAGGGGCTTCTTCTTTCCATTTTCATTTTTTCCTCTTCCCCAGATGGTGTATGTGGCTTTGGCTCTTCATTTTCAGGCTTCAGTGACCTGGATGATGGACGAGGATTTGCTTTGGACCTCTGAGGCCAGACTGGAGTGCAGGTGTCAGACTCAGGATGGGCTCCTATTCTCTCCTGATACAGCCCCAAGTTGAGCCCTTCTTAGCAGCTTTATGAAACATGGGAATCATGAGTTATTCCAGACATAAAAGGGGCAAGCTCTCCACTCTCGGAAGCAGCCCTCCTGAAGCAGCACTGGAAGACCAATTTCCTCAGCATGCAGGTGATATTGATCCTGCACATCACACACACTGCGATGTTAGGCACAAGAGACTAGATGGAAGAGGCTCAGCAAATAGAAGTAACCACTATCTCAAGCACAGCTCAAGTCAAGCAATGTAACTGTTCTCATTAAGGGCGTGACCTCTCACTCTCTTGGGGCACCTATCTGAGAAAGAATATTTTCATTATTTTGCATTTCAGTATAAATTCTTTAATGCCTTTAGGATTAGTTATTGGTTTGCTAACGATATAAGACAGTTAAATTAGAAAATCATTAATAAATAATACATGCTTATGTTAAACAGCCCATATAATTTGAAACAGAATAAGTAATGTTTTGATCTTAGCACAACTCATTTTCTTTAAATACCAGTGCCCTGACTAGACCTGATTATGTATTTTGTATAACCCGAAATCTTAATGAATTCTTCACGATACTGATGTCAGTTGGCTTAAAATATGTTGACATACAGATATTGTGAGGTGCTTAGGAGTTCAATATTTCTAGAATAATATTAATCTTCTGTTTTTCATCATTTTTGCTTGACTTAGTCTGATTTGTTTCCAGTGACTTGTTTTCTCTACTCTTGTGAGGCATTAAACTGATATTTAATAGGAACAATATTCAGCAATTCTGTGTTGATACCTACAATGCCTCAGGTTACTTTCTTTATTTAAATTTGTAACTACAGAAGCAACTGCAACCAATATAAATATATGTGAACAAACACAATCTAATATTGCTAAATCAATTTGATTTGGGAAAAAATGTTTGCAGAAATGCTGATGTGTAGTCACTGTCTACAAGTATATTGATGATATTGTTATCAGCTGTTCATAAGCATATAAAATTAGATGCTACTGAGTTATATGAAAAATTAGTTTCCCACTGGTCAATCACACTGTACTCTATTTTCTTAGTGTCATATTAACTATGCACATTTGTAAAACATGTTGCAATTATCTCAAAATACATACCCTTAGGTTACACAATTTTCACAGTTTCTTGTATTATTTGCTCAGCCCATACTCACTTCATAGTTGAAGAACATTATAATTTTTATTTAATTTTGCTTCTCTAATTCTATGTTCTTATAAAATAAACTGTGTACTTTCCCACTTTAAGAATCAGTTATGGACATTCATATTCTCTTGTTTTTTTTGGTTGTTTTTATATTCCAAACTTGACATTTCAAGGGGGCAACACTCAAGTCAACACATAGACTTGATATGTCAGACCAATCCGATCAACATGCTTCAAGTCAGTTGTTGCACCTTTTCTTTGTTTTCTGTCTGATTTAGAATTTTCTTTTGCATGTGAGGTAAGACGTCATATTCAGTTCAGGCTCCAGAGAAAGAAATCTCCCTAACCTGCATGCAGATAGAAGAGTCTTGCTCCAGTGAGAATGAGGTGGTATTTACAAGCCTTTGATGCAGAGGCAGCTTCATACATTTCCCCAGAGTAGCATGCTCTTTCTCATGACTGAACATCTGACAAGAACAAACATCTTCACTGTAAAGTTCTGATGCAGATTCAGTGGTCAAGACGTACAGAAGAACTTGGGTAGAGTGAAAGTCAGGATCTGTAACAAAATGTAAGAA
>NW_004949103.1:8087703-8120681 GCF_000317375.1 Microtus ochrogaster
TGTGTGTGTGTGTGTGTGTACATATATATGCATGGACTTTACCTTGCAACTGATTACAAGCTAACATGTGGAGCTGAGTAGATAGCCCCATCAGCCTTACATGTTGGATGCCAATGGGTACTGTGGGGAATCAATCTTAAGACTTCAACAAAATGCAAATTTCCACCTGTGGATGTGTGATTCCCCTCTGTATGCTGTGAATACCATTTGTTAATAAAAAAAAACTGCTTTGAGCCCATTGCAGAGCAGGGCAGAAAGAGCTAAGCAGGAAAAACTAAAGTGAATGCTGGGAGAAAGAAGGGTGGAGTCAGAGAGAAGCCATGAAGCCCTACCAGAGACAGACGTCAAAACATGAGCTGGTAAGCCACAGCCATATGGCCATACACAGATTAATAGAAATGGGTCAGATTAATATGTAAGAGTTAGCCAATAAGAAACTAGAGCTAATCGACCAAACAGTTATTTAATTAATACAGTTTCTGTGTGATTATTTTGGTTGTTGGCAGTGGGAATCAACAAACAGTTCTCTCCTCCAGCAAGTGGACATAATGAGGTCACCATGCCCTACCAGGAGATAGCTGCCTCACTCTTTAGGAAGAGAAATTGATATCATAGATTGAAAATATCAATGGGGAGGATCTTGCCTCTGCTCATAAAGTATAGGTAGGTAAGCTGGGTTTGAGGGATTGATGAATTGCACGAATAATAAAGAAGTGAAGGAAAGCAGTACTAAATATCTCAGGGAGAGCCCGAAAACACTGCTATGACAGTGATGCTGAGAGCTGAAGCCTTTCCTTTCCTCTCATCCTCTCTGTAAAATGGCAACTCTTGAAGAGATTTTAGCAAACACAAATATGATTCAGAAGAATGCTTGCTTTTCTAGCACATGAGGTTATCTTAGAAGATGAATGGAACTCAGAGCTGCTTATAGTACTAGGGAATAGTGTCTTTAGCATCTCAGTGGTTTCATTCAGATTAACCATACACCCAATTCCTCCTAGGTTCCTTTTCTCAAAAGCATAGTTTGATACAGAGGAATCAAAAAGAACATCTGAAAAGAAAAAGTCAGTCATTCTCTGATGATTAGTTGTTTTGTCAACAACACAAACTAAGATACACCTGGGAAAAGGAACTTTCAGCTGAGGCATTGACTTCATTTCATTGGCCAGTAGGCTTATTTGTTGGCCATTATCTTCATTGTTAATTGACAGAGGAGTGCCCAGTCCAGTATGTGTGGTACCAACTGTGGACAGGTGGGCCTGAGCATTCTAAAAAGGTAACTGAACAAAACAGGAACTAACCAGTAAGTGTCTGTCATCCATTGTCCCCGCCTCTGCTTCTTTTTGACTTCCCTCAATGATGGATTGGGATCCAGGCTTTTATACCAAAAAAACCCCTTTGTCCCCAACTTGCTTTGATTATGGTGCTTATCACAACAACAGAAAAGCAAAGTAGGACACATCCTCTCTATTTATCTAGTTGATGTGGTCTAGAAACAAGAGAAAGAACTATCCTTGGATGCCCCCATCAATCCTGTTTCTCTGCTTTCTGACCCAGGGTGAAGGCTCTTGATAAATGAGGCACTATTCAAAAAAGCAGAGAATTCATTCTGTTATTGTTCCAAGCCTCAGGCACTAAGATACCTTTTCTCATTCTAAAATCAACAATAGCTTTAAGTAGGTCACTGAAGAAATTCATAATCTTAACATAAATTATCAGTAAGTATAATTCATATGTGAGCACAACAGCCTCTCATTGTATCATTTCTTCCACTTTCATGTTACCTTTTATCCACCTGAAAGACTTTTCTAAATATTAATCAGAGAGACCTCTATTTCCAGTAAATGGCTGTGAATGCAGAGACCTATGTTGGCTCAAGGTGCTAAGAAACGATGTTGTGCAGAATGGTTATATGTCACCTTGAAACAAACTAAAGTCATCTGAGAGGAGAGAACCTCAGTTATAAATGTGCCTACATACGATGGGTTGTAGGCAGGTCTCTAAGGCTTTTACTTTATTAGTTATTGATGAAGGTGTGTACAGCCCATTGTGGATAGAGTCACCCTTGGGATGTTGACCTTCTGTTATATGAAAGCAAGCTGAGCAAAGCCATGACGAGCACATCAGTAAGCAGCATTTCTCCATGGCCTCTGCATCAGCTACTGCCTCCAGGCTCCTGCTCTGCTTGAGTTCCTGTCCCGACTTCCTTCAGCGAAGCACATTGAAATAGAAATGGAAATCAAATAAATCTCCTCCTCCCTAACTTGCTTTTTGGTCATGATGTTTCATTGCAGGAATAGAAACCCTAAATAATATAGGTGTCCTGTAATTACTAGGTAAATAAAAAGAAGGCTTCGGAAATATGGATCTTTGGGATTCTTGTGATCAAACAGAAGAGATATTTGTGCTAACTCACAGAAGATGTTTGTTAGGTAAAGAAGATCTTACTGAGGTACCATTACTCCTCTCTCCTACTCTTAGTGAGACTGAACAGAGCATAGCTAAGACTCTAGTTTTCACTCTTTTTCATATTTTATAGTCTCTCATCTTGCAGGTATTGGGGAGATCTCACCTGGCTGAACAGGAAAGTAGAAACAGGATATAAAAAGTAACCTAAACACTTAGACATTTTGGGTCAAAACAGTGTTTATTTAATATATGAATAAAATAACAAAGTGACCAAAGTTAAAGAGACCAATAATGCAAAAGTCACCAAGATCACTTATCTACAACTTATGAACCACACATTTCATGCCAAGTATACTAAAGATCTATCATCTTTGCTAATGCACAATTGAGAGGCCTCAGACCTAGAGGAAAGGGACTGAAGTGCACTCCTAAGACAGCCTGTTTCTGGAAGCATGTACAGACCATCTGCGTGCACTTTCCTGTGCATTTCAATATATAAATAAAGTTAAATCATAGTATGCAACGTCGAGGGATATTGTGGGCACCATACAGACCAAAGGCCTCATTTTGTAGAGACAGAAATAGTACATATACACATATACAGAGAAGAAATGGCTTGTGTCTAGATCAGCTCATATCCACTTGATAACGGAATCTGTCCCCTGACCTTAGCTTTAGAGTTCTGTCTATTTAAGTAGACACTTACGAGATATTTAAGGATGTGTAGTTGAATTCTGAGACAGTGTCAATTGTTAAGAAAGAGTGATTTCAAACTCTTGGTTTTGCAAACCACACTGAAAAGTGTCAGACTGGAGAGGCTTTACAAGGTTTGCTTCCAAATGCCCAGATCACCCCGACTATGAAATTGATCTTTTCCATGGTGGCCTGGTACAATGCCTAGGACTTTTATTAAGTCCATGCCAGACTTTGTTAATTGGATGATTATTATCTATTTTTACTTCAAAATGACTTTATCTTCCAAAAGTTTTTGCCCATAAAACTAATTCTGGAAAATGCAGTTGTGTTGTGTAGGTCAGACTTACTGAGAATTAGCTTGTTGTGTGAGAAAAGATGTTTTATTCTCTTCTATGAGTAGAGTTGATGCTATAAATTTTCAAATTAAACTTTCTTAAGTTTAGAAGAAAAGAAAAATTTAACCTTTATTATTTTTCTATAACCATAGACTCACAGTTCATTTTATAAATCTTGGACACCTTTGGAAACAAAATAAAAAGATAACAAGAAATTCTGTATGACTTTGGAATCATGATATTTGTTTCTGTTTTGTAAGATATGATTATTAATTTGCTTGAAATATAAGTTTTACCATTTATTACTTTATATATGTATCCATTTCAATTGTGAATGAGCCAAAATTTATATAACCTATCTATTTAGCTGTTTATAAGATGGATTGTGGAAATATCCATTTTTATTCATTCATTATCCATCTTCCCATCTATAAAACAGTATTAAATATCACTAGACTCTTGTATACATCAGTTGTCTGCTACTAATTTCAGTAGAGATCTGTATTCTCTAGAATTGCCAATCTGTGCTTGTTACTTTTCATGAATTTGATACAAACTAGGATCATCTGGGAAGATGAAGCCTCGATTGAGAAAATGCCTCCATCAAATGCCTTTATGCAAGGCTGTGGGGATATTCTCTTGATTAATGATTGGTGTGGGAAAGCACAACCCACTGTGGGCTATACTACTCATAGGCAGACTGTTCAAGGTTGTATAAGAAAGCAGGCTGAGAAGGCCATGAAGAACATGGAAGCAAGCAGCATTTCTCCATGGTGTCTGCTTGAGTTCCTAACACCAGGTGCTTGCACCAAATTCCTGACTGACCCCACTTACCTCTGTACTAGACTGTTAGCTGGGAGGTGAAGTAAAATCTTCCTTCTGCAAGTTGCTTTTGGTCAATGTTGTGTCACAGCAATGGAAACTAAACTAAGACTACATCCTCACACTGTTGCCTGTTCTTAATTTACTTGAAAAACACTTGCTGATTTTATTTTTATTTAATTAAAAACTCCTTGATTACTTAAACTGAATTAGTATTTATACTTAATACTAAAATGTGACTGGTTAACATTTGCATAGATTTTAATCTTTGCTATAAAAATGATGTTTCAGTTAATGTTCTTATGATCTGTCATTTTGGGAGTATCGGAGCAACATTTTTATAGTCACAGTTGATAGACTAAACAAGGGAAAACTTTTTACATTGTTGGTTACAGTGTGCAAATGTCACTTTAGTGAGCTGGACTGCAATGCATAAATTCCAGTTTTTTCATGGTTTTGTCAACATCCTATGTTATCAAAAAATTAGATTTGCCTATGAACACAGTGAATGCAAACAATGTCTTTGGCTTAAGAATTTTTAGACTGGGGATTACTGTGTTACACTGATTAATGTCATTTTCTTTAGACATATATAGAACTATGGGTTTAAACCAATAAAAGATTCCACAGAAGGAAAAACATGTCATAGGTGGGTTCAATGGTGTCTATTTTCTTTGCATAGTTTTTTAGTATTCTTTTTTATTGTTATTATTGAGCTATCCATTTTCCCACTCTTACATAGTTTTTGATACTAATTTGGAAAATTATGCTGTCAATGGTGGCATAATTTTTTAACTCTGTGTGAAGTTGGAAAATCATGCTTCTCCATGCAAAGAAAATTCCACTGAGGGAAGGAAAAATCATAAACGAATGCTGTTGCTGGAACAGAGGCATGTGGAATTTCTCATATTCATACAAAGCTTACACAATGGGTTGTAAACAAGAAAGAGGAGCAAATTCACAGCCAATTGTCTTTTAAGACACTTTTATTTCTTTCATTTTTGAGAACTAGGAGAGGCTGAGTCCAAATCTCCAAAAGGGACAGTCATATCCACCACAGATTGATGACACCAAGTCTTGCTAGGGAGAGTATGCTTAGCATAAAGACAGAAAAACTGTCTGCCTTGCAGGGATACCAAAAACTGTGTAAGGAAGGGTATTAACACTCCCTCCACAGCTCAGAGAACATTTCGGAAGAGGCTGCAGAATCAGAGTCCAAGCAGAGGATGGGCAGATGTACAGCAAAAATGTGCCTAGTCTGTATGAAATGGCCATTACACCCATGCAACTGTGGTTCTTTGCACATGACTGGGCATATCAGGTACCCATGAAGAAGACTTGCTGAGATGGGTTTGGGTAGAAGACGGGGGCAGGGGAACATTTAAGTTGGGAATAGAAGTGAAAATGACTAAAATTTGTTATGTTATAAATGCATGAGATGGTTAAACATTTTGTTTAAAGAAAACCCCCTGAGCTAAATTCCCCACCATCCTTCAGGGATGAGGAGACAGAAGTGTGCCAGCATCTGTGAATATCCCCAAAATGTCAAAGCTGAGGAACAAAGAGAACTCATATTTACGAAGCAACTCTGTCATCTCCCAGGACAGTCTCTGTTTGGCTTGAGAATAGAGATGCCTCATAGCACCTATTTAGTGGAAGAAAACAAAAGCTCTCTTTTTCTTGTAATCATGACCTGTTGTAGCATTCTGATGTTTATACCAAGCAGATAGCAAGAAGAACTCCTGGGTGGGCAAAGGTGAAGGAAGATGTGGGTAAAAAGAGATAACCATAGACTAGAAAGAAATCTACCTATGGCACCGGATACCATAGGCCAATGCAAAATGTATTAAAAATAATCAGTTTTGTTATGATAAATAACGAATGATGTAGACAAGATGACTGTTTTTAAGAGATAAATGAGATGTATACATAACCAAAATGGGTGATCAAGAATAGGAAAGGAAAATAAGGAAACATGTATAGGGCTAGAACTATGAACACACTGGGTGATTTAGCAGAAGGCAGACCAGGGGGACATGATTACCTCATGAACATTGGACAGAGAGTGTGCTCTGTGGCACAAAGGGGAAAAGGCAAGAAAAACAAACTGAAGTGCCAGAGGCCTGTGAATGTTTCCAGATGCTTTTCCATGTGGCGAGTACAGATAGGAGAGAGAATAGATAGAAACAATACCTAAAGGGAAAAGGGTCAAACAGAGGAGGTGTTGGTTAGGAGGATGGGTGGGGAGGTATGGGGAGAGAATACAAGAAGAGATGGGGCAGTAAACTGTAGTCAGGATGTAAAATAAATGAATAAATTCAATGAATACAAAATAAAACTAAAGCAAAGTTTTAACAAAATTATGTATTATAGAAAGCATAAAATCTGTTACTATATAAAATATAGATTTTTAAAAAACAAAATTAAATGCTTTATAGATGTATTCAAGGATAAAGAAAAAGGCAAGTATTAGAAACATTCGTGTACATTTTTGTTTGTTTTGGTTCTTTTGATGAAAGAAGTTAGCACGCAGCCTGGACTACTTTCATATTCATTAGAATCTTCCTGCTTCAACCTTCCTAGTGCTGTGATTATCAGCATGAGCCACTATGAACACCTTTTTGCATGTTTATTAGTACATATTAAATATATCATATAGTAGCAGTGACCTAAAGAGTAATGCAATCCTAATTAAAACACCAACACTCCTTACATAACTGGGAGGACAACAATACTAAATTCATTTGAAATCACAAAAGAAAAGTGCTAGAAGTATCTGAGATATCAGATGTCAGATTACATTACAGAGCAGTTGTAACAAAAGCAGTATTTGTCATACTGGCATAAAAGCAGATATTTAAATCAACAGAGTAGGATGCAGAACAGATAAATACACCTACCAGCTAAAATAATTGATTCTTGATAATGGGGCCATCAGTGCACTTTGGGAAACCAGCATCTTCAAATGGCGCTAAGAAAACTCATTGTCCACACACTTCTAGTTGTAAACAATGTCCAGGGCATCTTTCAGTTTGCTTCATTAGTTTCCCTATATTTTGTTTTCAATATACCAACATCAAAATGTTCAATGTTTATTATCTCCGTGTCTCCAAGACAACATTTTGTCACACCAAGTCCTAGACTTCACAGGCATGGTTCTATTGTTAGGCAGAAAATGGATAGGATCACCACCAAGCACACAGGTGTGCCATCTGGATGGGGCCATGACTTCTCTACACACAGGCAGCTAGGTCATCTTTTCAATATGGATCCAGACCTGACAGATTTCTATAAAATCAGCCACCTGGAAAAAAGATTTTGCCAGACTCATCTGAGCCTTCATTCTGAGATTTTTCATTGTTTTATATTTCAGTACCCAATGATATCTGCCTTTTCCCGATATGTGCTTGTGGGTTGCCAAACTCATGTCCCCATCACCCCTTGGGGCACTGCGGTGGTGCTTAGATTGTCTCTGGAAACCACAGCATTAAGTCTACCCTGGCTGCCCATCCTTCACTGCTTTTCCATTTCTTTCTTGCAAAGTACATTCATTTTTAAGCATTTCTCCCAATTCCTTCTGATATCTTAGAATTTAGACTCTCAAGTATATTTACATTTAAATGGAGTTCTGGGGCCTTTTGGTATTTGGAAAAGCTTTTGAGTTTTTTTTAAATGAACTTCTAAAAGGTTCTTGAGTTGAAGCTTTTCCTAAGGGTAAGTCTCTTCTGAACAGCAAGAATCTTGATTAGTAAGGAACTTCCTAGCCATCAATTCAGCTGTTCTCAAGGCCTTACTTTCTTTGTAAAGCTTTTACTCATACCTCCCACACCACCCTCAGTTGGTTTGTCAAGCTCTTCAGACTTCCCCTTTCTCATTATCTTGAGCTTGATCCTTCCTTTCCTTCTAATCGGGAGCATCTTTCCTCCATTCTCTTTCAGTCACCTTTCAGATTGATGTCTGTACTCTATCTATCAATGTTATCTCCATCATGGAATACTTTCTAACTTTGCAGTTGTGACATTTGTTTTTAATTTGTGTTCTCTCCGCCCCCCACCTAGAATAAACTAAGAGGAAATGATGTAATGTTTCTATACAGCTCATCACCACCTCAAACATCTATGAATCTATTATAGCTTTGTGATGGAATAGGCAAAAGCACCTCTTCTTACTGTGAAATATGTGGCATACTGTTAGTGACTGCAGTCCCATTTTTCACAGTAGAACGCAAGAATGTGTGTTTTTTATAATTTTGCTCTAGTTTTTGAGACAAGATATAGTCTCATGTAGGCTAGGCTGGCATTGGACTCATTATTTAGCAGAGGATCTCCTCGAACTCCTGACCTTTATGCCTCTACTTCTCATGAACTAGAAAAGCAGGTATGCTTTGTATAAACATGAACTCAAGGCCATCTAGCTTTGTAACAATCTCTCACTCCCTCCCTTGTCCCATGTGCTCTTAAGTCTATATTTTTTTTCTGTTGCACTATAATTTTTTGGAAATTATATGAACAGGTCTCATAACTGTTTGGGTCAGAGTTTTCTGTTAATTATCAGAGTCCATATGAATAATCACATATTTTTGTAAGATGAAGCCTGTGGTTGGTTTTGTCTGAGTTCTGTGCAAATATATCCCTGATTATGAAGTTCCTATTCTCAGAATAAAATCAATCAGTATGCTTCACCAGCGATGGAAATTAGGGTGAGTGGCTTTCTGTCTCTGTGTCCTAGAATTCTCATTTGCGTTAGAGATTTAATTTGAAAGCATGTATGGAAAGGACATTGAGAGGATTAAGTGAGGGAACACAAAAGCTGAAGATGATACCTGGCAAAGAGCAACAGCTCTAAGAAAGGTAATTATTCCTACTAACAAATACTTTCCTTCCTGCTGCATGCTAATCTTTGTTACTAAAAAAAGAAAAAGAAAACCAGAATCACGTGTGTGCATGTGTGCTCTTTCCATTCCCTGCACACTGTGTTGTAGTCACTGACAGCTTATTCTCAAAAGGTCCAAAGATATGCAAAATATATTTGCTGTATTTATTAGTATATACTTAGTATACACAAAATAATTGACTTGAGCTCAGAAAGAAGCAAGCGTTGTCCTGTGAATGGCCCCATATTCGTTATAAATAAAACAGCTATTAAGTCAATGGAAAACAAGTTTGACTTCCAAATGAAAACGACTTTCATGGCCTTCTCAATTCACACGTTTTAGGATAAAAATCCAAACAATCTTTCTCACAAATGGCATGCTTGTCCCTTTACTGTTGCCTGTTTTATGTTTCAATGCAGACCCCACATAGGCACATGTTATAGATGGATGGCATTTAGTTTTCTAATTTAAATGAAAGAGCTATGGAATGCTGGTATTTGATTGAGAATACGAGGCTGTTTCAAGCTAAGACTTGATCTTGAACTCAGATTTGCCAGCACTCTGCTTCTCAGATTGATGGATGGTTTTGCCGGCATCATATTTTCATTATTTTTGCTCTTTTGCTGCATGTGCCAAACCACTAGTACTAAATCACAGACACTAAATGTTGAATAAGTAGAACATCCATGAATTAAAAATGAGTCTGTTCACATATATATTCACTTATTTTATCCCATGGTGCACTTTCCATTATTCATCTGATTTTCCAATTCTGCCTATATATCTTCCTCTTTGACCTTTATTTAGATACTTCACATTTTACAAAAGGCAGCCTTTGAGGGGAAGGGCTGTCAGGTCACTGTTTGCCAGACTTGACTGTGGCTTCAGATTGGTCTTTACCCTGTTCTGTGACTTCGGGGACCATTTTTTTTTTCACTTACCAATCAACAAAATATACTACTCAGTCTGTAAATCTCTTTGACTTCATATCTGATTTATTATTTTTCACCTCGAATTTTAGTCTTCTGTGTTCTAAACTGAAGACCCTTTTCTACTTCTTTGTACTCTGCTACTTTAGTAACTATCTGTAACACCTTTCCTTGTTTCCCAACCACCACTGTTTTAGGGAATAATGAAATAACCTGCTTTAAGTAGCAGAGAAAAAAAAACTCACTTTCTTTGCTCATTCTTTCTTTATTCTTATTTCTCTCCCATCTTGTTTTAATTCTATCTACTCCAAAGTCCTCTTTGAAGGTTGGCAATATTTCTCATTGGTTAAGCAGACTTGTTGCTTTCAGAGAGGACTTAAGTTCAGTTCTGAGCACCCATGAACTCACAACTACTTGTAACTAGAACTTCAGATCCAACACTCCTTTCTGACCTCTGTAGATACTGACATACATATAAGCATACACACACATATGCATGTAAATAATAAAAAATAACCTCTGGTCAGTGGTAGCACACATCTTTGATCATAGCACTAAGGAGGAAGAGGCAGAGGTGGTTCTCTGAGTTCAAGAACAGCCTGGTCTACAAAGCTATTTCCAACATAGCTACACATAAAAACCCTGTCTTGAAATGAAAAAGAAAACAAAAAGAAAAATGAAAGAATAAAAAATTAACCCTCAAAAGTCCATTTGGATTCTTTCAGGATATTTTAAGCCTCAATGGTATGCACTACTAAAGACTTTTATGAACTTATTCTGCTAACATGCAACTGCAATGCGTCAGAAAATAGGATGTTTTATTATTTCAATGGGCCAATAAATAAAATTTTCATCCTGACTTAACTGGAAAATTTAATTGAAAAATTTAACCAGGACTTCGAGAGATGGAGATAAAATATACTAAATTAGTTGTGGGAATATACTGCTTTAGTCTGGCCTATGAACTCAAAGACAGGCACAGATATTTTTAAAAACCCTATTTCAACTCACCACTTAGCCAAGTTCTTCCTTTATCTTTGGGAGGCAGAAATAAGCATGATGTTGAGGGGAACACTATGGGGTTATTGACAGATCCGTGTATGCATCTTGGAGCAGAATGGCAGTAGTGTTGATTGGAAATAGCACAGTGAATAAAGAAGCTGTGAGCATCATTCTTATGAAGTACATTCTCTGAGAAAGGGACAGGGCTTGAGGAGTAATTAGAAACTGGGTAATTGTGCATGGAAAGCAAAATTGGAATGAGCACAGCAGTACAAAAAAAAAACAAAAAACAAGAGAAAGTCCTCTGGAAATCAAAGAAAGCTTTTCCTTGGAAGCAGAAAAGTGAGAGAAATGAAAGAGAGAACTGATTGGACAAGAGTTCCATGAGTTATGGAGAAACACAAAAGACCATGACATATTTGAAGTGATAAGATTGGAGCAAACAGAACACAGTGAATGAATGAATTACTGAGTGAAGAAGGAGAGCAAAGAAGAGCTCAGACTATGCAAATTAAAACACAGAATAAAACCAGTTGTGCTGGTACACACTTATAAACCCAACACCCAGAAAGCACAGGAGGAGTACCTGGAATTTGAGTCTAGCTTGTTTTTAGCAAATTATAGGCAAACCAGGGCTGCGTGATAAACCTTGTATTTCACAAACAAACAATTGTGAAGCACAATTAATAAAAACTCAGGATCAGAAATTGGGGTTCAACCTGAAGATCCAAAAGGCAAAAAAAGCCAGTCACTGGCTCTTACCCCAAACTCAGTCTAAAAATGGCAATCCTGCCTTCTGGAATCTCAGACTGAGACTGTGTGTTGAGAACTGTTTTTTCTCATTTTATAATCCTCCCTAGGGCTAGAATTAAAGGTGTGCATCACTGTGATTAAAGGCATGCACAGCCTGCTTTCTATGGTAGCTAGTGTGGCTACTGGGATTAAAGGTGTGTACTATCATAACCTGGTCTGTAAGGCTGACCAGTGGGGCTGTTTTGCTCTCAGATCTTCAGGTAGTGTTTATTTATGTATTAAAATACAGTTGAAATGACACCACCCAATTGTGCAAGTGAGATGGCTCAGTGCAGAAAGGCATTTGCCTCTGAAACTGATCACTCAAGTCCAGTCCCTGGGATACATATGGTGGAAGGGAAAAACTGATTCTTTAAAGTTGTCATCTAACCTACACATGTGCAAAGCAGCATGAAATATTCACACACACACACACACACACACACACACACACACACACACACGTAATCAGTCAATAAACTAAATCAATGTAACAACAAAAACAAGCAAACAAACATAACCCTCACAAACTATATCCTGATGCCAATGAGAAGTCTTGGAGGAATTTAAGCATCTGACACACCTCAGGTAAGGATGTCTTGTGCACAACTGAATGTAAACATCTGAAGGAAAGACAAATGTAAAGTGTTATATAAGGCCTTGAGAGGAAATGACAGAAAGATTGTGAAGGAAGCTCAGGAAAGTAATTCGGAAGTCTATTTAGTAAGTACAAGAAGAGTGACAATTTATGGCAATCTATGATTCTGTGATCTCAGCATTTAATGACTAAATCAAATATCAGAGAGCTAGGGCCATACCAAATCTAAAATATAAACCAAAGT
Source organism: Microtus ochrogaster (assembly GCF_000317375.1). Classification (NCBI taxonomy): domain Eukaryota; kingdom Metazoa; phylum Chordata; class Mammalia; order Rodentia; family Cricetidae; genus Microtus; species Microtus ochrogaster. Next base: position 8,100,404 of record NW_004949103.1, read on the forward strand.
CTGGGTGTGACTTCATTGTGTATTTGAAAATGTCAAGTGGATGAGATCAGAGAGAGAAAGGATCAGCTTTCCTTCAATTCTTCAGTATGAATGACTTCAGGGGAATTGTGAACATGAACAACAGAAGTCTGCAAAAAAAAATTTTAAGATCATTTCAGGCCAAGATGTCATCTAAAGTATTTTGAGATTTATTAATAAGTGAGAAAAGAATAAATAGTCTGTGGAAAATAAGGATACAATGACCATTTTTTCTTTAGTATCTACAGAAAAAGAAAATAGGCCCAAATTAAGGTAGGCATATGAAACAACAACATTTTTGGAAGTTTTCTGTTTTATCTTTTAATTTTTTTATAAGTTGGGCAAAATGGTATCCACCAAGAGTAAGAAAAGGGGAGGCCATTCTGTCTTTACAAACACTAGAAAAATAGTGCAAGTATAAATAAAAGTTTAGCTGGGTGGTGGTGGCGCACACCTTTAATTTCAGCACTTTGGAGGCAGAGGCAGGTGGATATCTGTGAGTTCAAAATCAGCCTGGTCTACAGAAAACCTACACACAGAAACTCTGTCAAAAAAAAAAGGAAAGAAAGGCTGAGTTATTTCAGACTAGAACCAATGAATTTGCAGGGGTACAACTCATTAAGACTCAGTAGATTATATAAAATTGAAGAATTGAGTTCATTCATCTTTATAATATTTTCTAGGGCTACATAATACATTGGCCAAAAGACAAAAATACATATGAAGTTTTGTACAGACACAGATATAAGATGAGTGATCTTTAAGAACACATTTGAGAGGGCATGGTAGAATAGTAATATTTTAGAAGCTGTAAAATACTAGAGACTATGGCAAGGTAAAACATAAAATGTAGAAGAGTTGACTGATGTGATCTGCATGCCTTGAGGACTGACCTAACTGGGGTGACAGGAAATGAAGAAATTACAGACATACATAAAAAAAACCCTGGATGCAGTGGTCTCTGGACGCCGATGTGGATGCACCAGCAGCAGCTCAGAAACTCAGCTAGTTTCCTTCATACATCTGAATTTTGCAAGCAAGCATACCATATTCAGTTAAACAAGGAGGCAAGTTTGACTCACCTCAACAGTGTGCATCTGAAGGGAAGCAGTCTCAGGTTGTATATATCCAAGAGGAGAAAGCAGCAGCCATCATTTTCTATATACTCCATCAACAACACACAGACAAGGGCATTGGTTCTGAGGTGTTGGAATCCTTGCATGGCCACGCTCATGTCAAACAACATTCCCTCAGGACTTTATCTTCTCCTGCAGCAGGCATACTCTAGGATTTGAAGATGTGGATAAGAAGTATGGAGTAGTCATTCATTATTAAGTTAAGACAGCAGTCTTCAAATGCAGCATGTTGTAGGACAATTATGGAAGTGAGAAGGCTGATAGGTTAAAGAGAACATGAGTCAAAGATATCTAAGCGGACATTCATACAGATATCCTTCTTTGCTCATTAGGTTTATGATAAAGTATATGCTCAGATGAAATGCTATAATTCATTCACCAAAAATCCCAATTAATTTATTCTGCCTCTTTCTCCTGTTTCTTCATATACACAAAGAATGTTCTATCTCATCAGATGTATCAGAAAAGGGAACACAGTTTTAGTTACAGCCATTAGGATGGTAGATTGTACCTTTAAAAAATCAGCAAATAAATATCACGTGTACTGTTCTCATACTTCACTAGTGAGAATTTGAAGGAAGGTTTACATGAGAATGATTTATTGTGGCTACAAATGATGACTTAAAATGGGGTTGGTGACACATCTCAGACAAGGCAGAGACACTGTGGATCCTGCCACAGCTGTGGAGTGTGCACTGTAATGCAGGGGGTAAGGGACCTGCCTATGCCTATTCTCATTATGGTAGGCATAAAGCAAGGGAAACCCAGTGAAGTCTCAATTGTTCTGTATACTGATATACATTCATCCAATAGTCTTTGGCTTGTCAACTGGGGTCACAGGTATAATTATACTACCCAATTAATTAGCTAGTCAAACAAAGGAAATACAGCCAAGAGCTGTCTGTCTGTCTATCTATCGATCGATGGATCAATCTTCCAATGATGATGATCTTCCAATGATGATGATTCTTCAATGATGATGACACATTATGAATCAAGTATTAGAATTCAAGTCTATCTACCTAATACTATAAACATAAATAACTGTAAGGCAATCTGTTCTTAACCTGAAAGGCTGGCAGAGATTAAGTTTAGTACCACACTCATTAGAGGTGATTATATAGAGAGGTACACAAATTCTTACAATCTCACATTCTCACCCGTGGAACTCAATTGTCATGGTTATTCATATCACAAAGTCCAAATCTTCGGATGCAGAAGATCAAGAGTTAGCAAATATAGCATCAGATGTTTCAAATTCTCCCTCTTCCCTTTCACATACAACTGCAGCAAATCGGAAAGCACCTGAGAGCCTACCAATGTGATATTAACAAATGGAGTTGTTGTAAAGCCCTTCAGAGTATTTCACTATGCACACTAACATTAGGGAGACTTTATTCAGAGGACAATGCAGAATATCTGTTAACATATACTTTTATATGAAGAATATATCTTATGAAGAATAAAGTATGCAATGATTTTGTCAGTGTTATCTTCCTCCGTGAGTCTTTTTTTGAATATTTAATTATTAAATGTATAGTAGTAATTAAAAAAGTGACCTGTTCATCCAGGTAAGTTGCCATCACAGCCAACTTCATGTTCTTGTTCTAACTAGGTTTTCTTTTCTCGCACTACTATTTTCTTCTTTCCTTTATTTCTTCCTTCTCATTTTTTGTTTTATCTTATTTTCTCTGTTTCCTCTCTTCTTTGTCCTTCATTCTGTTTTTCCATCATGCCATCTTTCTGAATCTCCTTCACATTACTTATACATGTGAGATTCACCACTCATGAAGTGTTGGCAATGCTTCAGTTCAACTGCTATGATTTTAAAACAGGTTTTTGAAAGTTCTCTGGTGCCTCAGAACACTTCTGAAGCTTTACTTGCCACCTGGAATATTGCAGCTGCTGTGTTCTCTAGGGCATAGTATTGCTGGAACTTCCTCTTTCTCTTATCTTTTTTTGAACATTGTGTCATCTCTCCATTGAGACATAGGCAAAATATTATGACTTAAGGTAATATATTTACTTATCATGTTGAGAGAGGGTAGACTTACAATGATAAATCATGTTTGTTACCCTGATTGGATCTAAAGACAAACTTTTGGGGCTATCAGAAAGTGCGTTTTCACAGAAGTTTAGCTGACTTGAAATAGTCATGCAAAAACAGTATTCTGTGGATGGGGTTCCACACAGAGACCAAGGGTAAATCAGATGCAACACCAACATTCATCTCTCTCTGTTTGCTGAATTCAGACGGTGTGACCAGCTCCCTCACATGCCTGCAGTCACCATGACTTCCCCATCAAGATGGCATACAACCTCAAAACATGAGCCAAAATTAACTCTCATAAAATATTTCATCACAGTAAATGTCAAAATTATCTTATGAGCTTAAACTGCTCCAGACAATATTATGCAATAAGGCAATGGAGACCTGATATTAACATTGACCTAAATGAACATACCATATAAGAGTGTTCATGGCATCTATGGTCCAATAAAATCATTTAAATGTTTTCAGGTAAAATCCACTGTGTAATGGGGAAATACTAGAAATCAACTATTAGCTTTATTTGCAGGAAAGGTATTGGGTGGAGAAATTTATTCATTTGGATATTTATGGAAGAATAAATAAAGAGACGAAAAGAAGAACCCTCAGAAAAATATCAAGCATGTTTAAAATACTAACCATTCAGATTGTAGAAGTAAGTTTGGATGAAATATTAAGCTGTTAAAATGGCAAAAATAAAGTGTTTGTGACTGAGAAAAGACTTTGGAGAGAGTGGTGGTGGTAATGTAAAGTCAGTAACATGACACTGGACCCTGATATACATTTGACCCAGGTGATGTGGATTTTAGTGATTAATTTCATGTTTTAATTTGACCAAAAGATGACTGAATATTAGGTAAGCCATTATTTCTAGTATAGGTGCTCCTGGGATAGATTAGCACTTGAGTTGATAGATGAATCCATCTGTTGAGACCCTGAATAGAATAAAAAGCAGAAGTCACTTGACTTTAGAAGCAAGACATAGTATTTCAGGTTACAATACTCATGGTTCTCAGACTTTCACATGCACAGTGAAATTTACATCCCTAGTTCTCTGTAAGCAGAGAATGCACTGCTGGGATCCCAGCTGCCCAGATCCAAATAATCACATAAAACTATATTAATTACAACATTGTTTAGTCATTAGCTTAAGCATATTCCTAGCTATCTCTTACATCTTAAATTAACCCATTTCTATTAATCCATATATCACTATGAGGTTGTGGACTACCAGTAAGGTTCTGGCATCCTTTCTATTCAGCAGCTATATGGCATCTCTCTGACTCCACCTACTCTCTCTCTCTCTCTGTATATATCTCTGTTCAGATATCTCACCTGGCTTTACTTTGCTGAGCCATTGGCCAAAACAGCTTTGTTCATTAGCCAATCAAAGCAACACATTTACAGAAGGACATCCCACATCAGTTTACTGACTCACGGGCCTCTTTGCTGTGTCACCAACCTTGTTGATATAGCAGCAAGCAGATTTCAGTAAGAAAGGTGTTTCAGCCCCATAATCATTGTATAAGCCCATATGTCACAATAAAGACCCTAAAATTGTTAAAATAATTATAGTCAATAAATAAAGTATATATATATATGTGTGTGTGTGTGTATGTATATACCTTCACATATGTATTCACATATAAATACAATTAGTTTCTCTAGAGAATTATTACACGTGTGTGAAGTTAAAATATTAGGTTTCTATTCTTTATATTGATTAAATGGAGTCATTAAAGTTTTCACTTTGTATTCTATTTAAGAATTTGGAATGGCACAATGTAAATCAAATTATTAAACCATCTTCATTCATAATTAGAGAATCTCCACAATTTCACAGTATTAAGAGAAGATGCATTTGGGGCAAAGTCAGTGTAAAATAAAAGCTCACTAATATTTATTTAAAAGTCATAGATGAGTAATAACGTTGATACAGAAGACCAAAGAGGGAACCTTTTGTTTCTCCATGCACAATGCCTGTACACAACAGGACACACTACCCTGAAGTATAGACAACCAGTACTCTTTAAAGAGGAAAATGAACAAAAATGAAATTTAAAATTACAAGCTGCAATAAAATGCATATAAAAGTAAAATAAAATAAGCGGAGAATTACATTTTGCTATGGATTCCAAGTTCAGTTAACTCTCTAAATTCAATAAAGCATCATATAAAGGATCAGCTATGTACACAATTTCATTTTCTCTCTCTGCCATTGAAGATATCAGCTTTGGGATAGAAAGAGGAATCTAAGAATGAAAATTCCCAAGCCTGTCACTCTTGAGCCTTGGTGTTTAGCATGTTAAGAAATCTTGTATCTTCATTTCAGAAAAAAACTAAATCCTTCAAAGAAATATCCATTTTTCTTCCATATCTTATAGAGAATGACTAAAAAATTACCCAAGACTTGAACAATTTTAGATTTTACATTGAGTCACAAAACCAAAATCAATGCCTTGCCTAGTCTGATCATCCTCTGCTTCCCTTTTCTTTCTTTCTTTTGGTTAATTTTTTATTAATATAAAATTTATGGAATATTATACATGATCTATCTTAAAACACAACCTTTATTTGTCTTTTGATTCATAAAAGTAACTTCAGTTTTACAATGCTACAGTTACAGCACATTAAAAGCTTCTTACATTCACTCATTTAGTTTACAGATAAGAAAACCAAATACTAGTGTCAGATCATACTTTTGTATACTGTAAGGATTTTGTACACTGTAAAGATTAGTTTAATTAAACACTGATTGGCCAGTAGCCAGGCAGGAAGCAAAGGCAGGGTGACCAGATTAAGAGAACTCTGGGTAGATAAAAGGCAGAGACTCACTCATCAGCCAGATGCAGAGGAAGCAAAATGAGAGTTCCTCACTTAGAGAAGGTACCAAGCCACATGGCAAAACATAGATTAGAATTATGGGTTAATTCAAGTTGTAGGCGCTAGTTAATAATAAGCCTTAACTAATAGGTCGAACAGTTTATAGTTAATATAAACTTCTGTGTGTTTCTTTGGGATTTAAAGGCTGTGAGACCAAGCAGCAGAAACTTCCTTCTACATACTAGACCTTCTAAGTATGACTACTATTTAAGAAAAACTGGGTCTTGCTACTAGCTTCCCAGTTTGTTACTGGCACGACCTTTGATAAGCTACTTTACCATTCAGATATCCATCTCCTTTTATCACACATATAAGTGTGCCTAGTTATAATGTACATGCATTTATGATGTAAATATAAATATGTTACATGTTCCTAGACCAAATTTTGACTACAGCCTGAAAGGTTTATCCACCAGTGAAGGGAGGGTGGGGGTCTGTCTCCTCCCAAGACTGTTCCAATCTTTTCTCTGGCATGCCTCACTCACAAAATATGGATTATTTCTTCTGAGACACCAGGATAGAAGACATTATTATACAGAAGAATTTTATAAAAGATTTGGAAGCATTGGCAGCTCAAAGAAATCACATTTCACTCTATAATTGCACAAATTATTCTAAATAGTCTTACTGTTCAAGAGAGACTTCACTGCACCTAAGGAAGGTAATTCTCTTTGTTTGCTCTTCATCCTTGGTTATCTCCTGGCTACATTTAAGGTTCTCTACAGCAGTGACATGGAATGGTACATTTTGACTACTCTTCAGAAAACTTATTAAATGTAGATTCTTATGTATGAGAATTTTTTTTTTCCTTCAGGAGAGGACTTTTCAATTAGGCTTAAATTCCATGATTTTGTTTCTTATTGTATCTTCTCATCATTTTTGGTGCTTGCTTTTTTGTTTATCATATATCCCCCCGTGTGTGTTTTTGTTATCCATCTGTATGTAGGGGATGTGGAAAACAGAAATCAACATCAAGTATCTTCCTCAGGCATGCTCTTTTTTATTTTATGTGATTGACAGGGCCTCTAACTAAACCTTGACATTTTGGATCAAGGAGGTTGTCTGGCCAGTGAGCCCCAGACACCCTCCTAAATCTGTTTCCCATTATTTTATTAACAGGTGGGTGCCCTTACATCTAGCTTTTACATCTTCTAGGGATCCTTACTCATGTTCTAATGACATCTTAACAAGCACTATACCAACTGAGTCTCCTCCCCTAGACCACACCATCCTTTTTATTGTATATAATCATGAATAAATGTTTTGTGGGGAAATAAATTTGTTCCTTGATAATCAATTTTGAATTGTATTCATGTTTTTCTTACTGTTCTAATCACAAGACTTAGTTTTGAAGCCTGTGACTGAAGCTAAAAACTATATATTCGTTCAGTTTTTACATAAACAGAATTTATGAAAGTCAGACAACTCTCTTGTGAATGGTAATGCTACCAAATCAATGAGAAACAGCTATTAATCATCACTTGAAAAATCACCACATTGGGACAAGGCTATTCTTTGGTTTTATGGTATTGCAGATAAAGAATGTATGTATGATGGAGGAAGGTCATTGGTTAATTAAATAAAGAAGCTGCTTGCCCTGATAGGTTAAAACATAGATGGGAGGAGTAAACAGAGCAGAATGCTGGGAGGAAGAGGAAGTGAGGTCAGACTCGACAGCTCTCCTCTCGGGGGCAGATGCCTCAGAGAGACATGATGCTCCACTCTTGCGGGCAGAGGCGAGAGCTCTGCTCTCTGAGGCACACGCGATGAAGCTCTGACCCAGGATGGACGTAGGTTAGAATCTTCCAGGAAAGCGCACCTTGGGATGCAACACAGATGATTAGAAATGGGCTAAATTAATATGTGAGAATTAGCCTAGAAGAGGCTAGATAGATGGGCCAAGCAGTGCTTAAAAGAATACAGTGTCCGTGTAATTATTTTGGGGCATAAGCTAGCCAAGCGGCTGGGGTGCTGGGGACGCAGCCCCACCGCTCATATTTCAACATATGTATAACACACACACACACACACACACACACAGACATACATACATACACACAAGTCATTATTCATTTGTATCTAAGTTTACCTCAGATACAATTATAATTTTCCCATTAAAATTCAGAAACCAACTAATTATAGAACATAGAAAATTGTCATAACATCTTGGCTCCTTTACCAAAAGTCTATGTGACTTTGGGCAAGTTCATGGAAAGGCACCAGGTTTTACACCCACCTCTCTAAGATGGGCTTATTTTCTGACCACAATAAACATTAAGGATCTACTTTAGAAGTGTAATGAAGAGATTGTGTATTCTCCTGCTATGTAGAGAGTATTGAATGGGTCATGACTTCATATAATGAATTTTAATCTTTCCCCCATTGTGTAAAGCCTTACTAGGCTCTTACTTAGCTCTTCAATCTCTACTTTCTTACATCTAAAGAAAATACTTTGTGCAGAAGGAAGAACCAAGGCAGCTGTCATTCATAAGCTATACATAAAACCATGAAAGAAGTAGCTAGTCTTACTGTCAATCTCGTGGTCAATAAAATGTTTCTACTTATAAGTATACATACAATTGGGTATTTTTTCTTAAATTAGTGTTGAGTTACACTTAGCCAAAGGCAAAGGTAAGTTTTGTGTTTCCTAATAGCAGTCTTCAGAGCCTAGCAAAGCCTCACATCAGGTACACATGCAAGGGAAAGATTACTCTTGTTTCACCAAGGCACTATTCTGCTCTCATTTGCTGCAAATAGTCTCAACATCTCAGCTAGAAACATTCATGATGCTTTCTTTTCTTCCTTCTATTTTACATTCTGTCAGTCACAGAGCCCTGTTGATTCCACTGACTAAATCTTCCCACTCTCAGCTGCTACTCTTTTTCCTTTAGACTTTCAAAATTTGTTTTTGTGGATGATTGCATCAGCTTCCTTCTGTGCTGTCCGAATTCATTTCCTTCTCATTGTGTTATTTTATTTATCACTTAGTTTCTAGGATGAGTATCCCTGTTTGAAGTTTTGCTAAGCCTATTTTTTTTAGCAAAGTTGCTAGATTCTGACTCTTATTATTTCTGTGAACTCAGTTCCTTGGTGTTTTCATGTGGTGGTTGTCAGGATATCCCTTTCAGATTTCTCAAGGACTAGTGAGTGGTCCCAGTGGATTTTCTGTGAAGTGCACCAACCATGTTCATGGAAGCATCTTAACAAAATTACAGAAACCAGCAGGGAATTAGTGCAGAGCCATTATGGTGGAATCAGTAAAGTCTGTTTAGGGTTGACTCTGGCTCAGAGCCCCCATTGGCCTGATATAATTTCTACAGTTGCATTTCAGGTCTAAAATCATTCACCCATGTGTCTTCCATTTTTTATCATAAAGGCTAGGCTTTAACCATAGACTGGGTGGTCTCTGAGCCTTTCCTGGATTCCTTTTTCCTTTCCCTCACAGATGTCTTCTGTAATAAACCCAACACTTCAACTTGTCTTGACTTCCCCTCAGGAAAGATTTAACCAACACACTTTGTCTGTAAAATGCATACAGTAAAGGGACTTACTCTGTAAGATCATTGGAGGGACCAAATGAAGATGGGTATAAAAGATAACAATTGTATGCATCTTATGATGCCATGAAAATATTTCTGATCTTATCATTATTAACTTGACTTAATCAACATCACATTTTAGAGAAAATATTTTTAAATGTACATAATCTTTTATCCAAAATAATCTTTCATTAAACTTTGGGAAGTAAGGTTTATCTATCACGGTCTAGTTATGATACTTCCTCTACTTAACTCCCTTCCTTCCTATTTGGCTGTGGCACACAGTCTCTAGGCTACTTTTAGTAACACTCATCTTTTCAGTTGTTCTCAGTGTTTTTGATAAAAAGCTTATGCTGTAGAGGATGTGGGGGTAAAGGGAACACTCCTCCATTGCTAGTGGGAGTGCAAACTGCCATAGCTGCTTTGGCTATCAGTATGGTGTTTTCTCAGAAAATTAAGAAACAACCTACCTCAAGACCCAACAATAACACTTTTGGGTTCATACCGAAAGGACACTCAATTGTGCCACAAGAACATGTTTTCAACTATGTGCTGCTTGTTTGTTCCTGGCTGCTCAGCCCCAACATAACCACATAGAAACTGTATTAACTGAATCACTGCTTGGCCCATTAGCTCTAACTTCTTTTTTTTTTAACTGTTTTTTTTTAATTTATTTATTTATTGAGGATTTCTGCCTCCTCCCCGCCACCGCCTCCCATTTCCCTCCCCCTCCCCCGATTAAGTCCCTCTCCCTCATCAGCTTGAAGAGCCATCAGGGTTCCCTGACCTGTGGGAAGTCCAAAAAGCATGGGATAAAACCGGACTAGCTCTAACTTCTTTTGGCTAAATTTTCCATCTTAGTTTAACCCATTTCTAGTAATCTGAGTATCACCATGAGGCTGTAGCTTACCAGGTAAAGTTCTGGCACCCAGTTCCATTGGGGCTACATGGCTTCTCCTCACTCTGACTTCGTTTAGTTTTCCCACCTACCTGTTTTGCCCTGCTCAGCTACAAGCTCAAAGCAGTTTCTTTATTCACCAGTGGTATTCAAAGCATATAGAGGGGAATCCCACATCAATCTCCTGAGTAAATTGGGAGTGTGGAGATCAAGGTACAGAATAGACGGGGTAGGGGAGGAAGGGAGGGAAGCAGAGAAAGATATATAGCTCAATAGAAATAATTAAAAAAGATTTGTTCTTTTCAGAGACTCAAACCTTCAATGACTTTTTTTGTGTTTTGTCCTATTCTTCAAGTTTGTAGTGCTATACACAGTATCCAGCACTTTTATATATTAATAGAGCATTTTTAAAAAAATTTAGTGATGGGATATATGTGTGTATTCACCATCTGATTTAGTAGCAGTTCATGGAAGTGACCTATTTACTGCTGTGGTTGAGAGAGAGTGCCATGAATTTTGATTCCTTATGATCTATTTGCTTCCACAAATCCCTATCATTGACAACAGTGCCTTATACACTCATTTAGTGTTTCCTTTTGTCCTGAACAATGCTTGACTAATGCTAAACCAGTCCATTGTTGGATACAATACCTGAAATCTAGTATGTACTTAAGCAAGGCAGTGTTAGCTCTGATCAGCTCCTTTTCTCACTCTTCTTAATCTGCCCTTCATTCTTTTATCTGTGAAAACGGCAATGACTCATAAGACTGCTTCTTCTTCCATATTTGCCACAGTATGAAAGCTTTTATGTTTCAACATGGAAATCTTTATTTGGGGTCTTTTTAAAATATACATCATTTGCCTTTCACAGCTGAAGGTTTTGAGGAACTGGTGGATTCTGGGTGCAAAAATTGGTATTTATCAACATAGTGCTTGTCTCTTCAAAGATATTAGCCCAGAGTGAAATCATAAACTCCTGTGTCAAAGGTTTTTAGTAGAGAACACTAAAGTGATAATGAAGATAAAGCCACCTGCCCTCCCCCACCACCAAACACACACATTCCCTGGTTCTACCAGGCTCACTTGGAAAGGCCCTGCTTGGCACTGCATCTATTTTGTATTTATCTCCTGTTGCAAAGTCATTTTCCTAATATGTGACTTGGATAACACTTGTAGCTCTTAGCCAGCACTGTTCACTGCAAGACAGACAGACAGAGAGACAGATAGATAGATGGATGGATGAGTCTGCATAAATCCAAATAATTGCTGTATAAATTCATATGTTTTCTACATAATGTACTATAATTCACAGTATTAAACAATTTAACATCTGAAAGATAAACATTCTTGTAACATATGCTGTTGTGGTCATACCCTTCGTAGGTCAGATGTCAACACTTAGAGTATGTATAAAAAAAGTCTATGAATGTTGAATAAAATGAACTCAAATTAGTTTGCTTTTGCTTTTAACTGTGAGAACTTTTTCAAATCAAATTCTATAGCAATATAAAAATATAATTTTCTAAGGCAGTGGTTCTGAACCTTCCTAATTCTGCAACCCTTTGGTATAGTTCCTCACATTGTGGTGAAACCCAACCATATTTTTTTTTTCATTTACCACTCCATAACTGTAATTTTGCTACTGTTGTGAATCATAATGTAAATATCTGTGTTTTCTGGTAGTCTTAGCCAACCCCAAATGGGTCACAACCCACAGGTTGAGAACCACTGCTCTAAAAGATAGATGAAGTCTCATTACTTCCTATGCCCTTCTTTCAGGTACCTCTAATTGAGCATATGGCTCTAAGTCTCCTTTAGGATTTTCCAACTCACAAGATTCTCAGTGTGAAATGCATAAACTACCATATCAACATCAAGAAGAACTAGTTAATAATTCAAGTCCTAGGCCCCGTCCAACCCAATGAATCAGAAAATCTGACTACCTGATTTAAATAAAACTCTGCATTTTAACAATCTCTTTTGATGATTCTAACACACAGTAAAATTTAATGAGATTTCCCAATCTCAATTTTATCTTTTTATACATAAGGAAACTGAATCTCAGAAAATGTCACAGTCCAGCAATGTGCAAGCCACAAAGCAAATATACACTGAGTTTGCTCAGGGACTCTTCTGTCTATGTTACACTTCTAGTTGGGATTTCTTGAAGGTTTATCAGTGTCTAGAATTTTTTGGACTGACAACAGAAAATTGACTTGAATTCAGGGAATTTGGTCTTGCCATGGGTATTAACATGAAATACAAAGGACTTGCACATGTGCTTATCACACACACACACACACACACACACACACACACACACACACACACAACATGAAACTGCTCAGTAGTGGTAAGCTTTTTGTTCCCAAGTTACTCAGACACAAGGGAAGGAAGAATAGAGCACAAAATGAGGTTTGAACCACAATAAGTGATCTTCAGGGTCCATTTGCTTGTGAAGAATTTTGTGATATTCTGAGTTTGTAATATGACATTTTCTATTTCATCAAGTACTAAAGAATTTTTCTGTGAGAAGAGGACTATCCTGAATTGAGATGCAATTCTTCTGGGGTCTTCCCCCTCCCCCTGCTCCTCCTCTTTTTTGCTCCACAAAAGCCTATGCTCAGGCAGATGCTTCTCCAGTTCATTTTCCATTTAGGTGGCATTTTCAAATATAGAAAACAATTTTATAAACTCCCTGCCGTTTCTGTTTTGCTTGGGCTCCACGGAGGCTCAAATAATTTATGGAAAAACAGCACCTGTGTTTTCCCCAGGAATGGCATTCACAACATTGATGAATTTCAAATGAAGGGCATTTACCTCATTCAAGATAAATGGGGAGTCAGTTCCCTCTCCATTTCCAGAAATTGATTGCAGAATGTGCCCGAAATCTATTTTCTTGTCCCATAAAAGCATTAGGCTGGATGTAAACATTTCATACCAGACTCTACCCGTGGAGGGAAAAGGAGATAGCAGATTTGAGGTATTTTATAAAAGGAAGAAATTCTAAGGTTGATGTTTTTCTCAGAATTTCCAACTACATAAATTCATTATTTCACTCATTCACGCAACAAAAGTTTATGCAGTTTTCAGTTGTTCATTTAACCAATAATTCACAAATGACCTGTGACCTGAGGACTCATACTAAGTAGCAGATAGACTGTATTGGTGTCAATACAAGGTAGACTTAGTTCAACAATCCCGACTGAGCATTGGAGTTATCGTTGCTTTAACCTGAAATGGGCGTGTGTGTGAAGGGGGGTGTTCAGCAAACAACAATCTTTGAGACAAATACCCCATTTTATGAACAAAGTTTCATTTGAGCAATGTTACAATATCTCATTTACATACTGTCTAATGATAATACCCGCCTACCCCATCTCTGTTATTTTTCTCTCTGGGATCCATTTTCTATAGTTTCTGTTGCTGTCTTCATAGTCACTAATCATTTTATGTTCTGCAATGCTAAACATACCCTTGGTCTCACTTCTCCTTTGTTTCTAAATATTAGATTTTGTTGTCTACCTACCTATCTATTTATTTATATATTTACTTATTTTTTGAGACAGTATAGGTAAGTAGCCCAAACTGATCTCTACCTTTAGCACATGGCAGGCTGGCATTGAATTCACAGTCTTCTCCAGCCTCTGTCTCCAGTTGGCTGAGATTATAGGCATGCACACCATGCCTGGTCATCAATCTTTGATATGGGATTCCGCTCTGTATATTGTGAATACCATTGGGATGCAGAGAGAGAGAGAGTAGGCAGAGTCAGTGAGACACCATGTAGCCTCTGGAGAAGACAGCAGCAGAAACCTTGCTTGTAGATAGGCCACAATTTTGTGGCAATGCACGAATGAATAGAAATGGATTAATTTAAGATATAAGAACTATCTAGAAGGATGCCTAAGCTATTAGTCAAGCAGTGATTATTAACACACTTTTTGTGATTATTTCGGGTTTGGGCAGCTAGGAATGAACAAGCAGTCTCTGGCAACAGATCTTGTGTGTTTTAGAACATCTGCGTTTACCCCGGTGCCATTTCTTAGTCTATTCATCAGTTTCATTTGGTTTGGTTGCTCTTTTTTCCCCATTAGAAGTCATATTGTCTTGCTTCTTTGTGTGCCAAATCATTTCTAGTTAGCTGTTAGATACCATAAATTTTATCCTATTGTCTGATCAATATAGTTGCTTAAAACTGTGTGTTCTCATAGTATGAATGAGTGTCCTATAGTATATACCCCAAAGTGGCATTATGTGTAATAGCCAGAAGCTGGAAACAACCTAGATGCCCCTTAACCAAAGAATGGATAAATAAAATGTGGTACATTTACACAATGGAGTACTACTCAGTGGTAAAACATAACATCTTGAAATTTGCAGGCAAATGAATGGATTTAGAAACAAAAAACCATACTGAGTGAGGTAATCCAAACCCAGAAAGACAAGTGTAATATGTACTTACTCAGAAGTAGTTTTTAGACATAAAGGAAAAAAAATCTTATAGTCTACAATCCCAGGGAACCTCTACAACAAAGAGGACCCTAAGAGAGACTTATATGGATCTAAATCGAAAGGAGAAAAAAATATAAGATCTCCTGAGCAAATTGGGAGTGTGAGGGTCACAGGAGAGGATAGAAGGGAAGAGGTGAGGAAGGATGAGAGTGGAGAAAACTGGATAGTGACATAAAAACAATAAAAAAGTATGTTGCCGCTCTCTCTCTCTGTCCTTCTTCTGAAGAGGTCTCCCTCTCCTCACCCCATCCCTCTCTATCTCTCCCTCACTCTCTCCCTGCACCAGCTTCCTCAGGCCTGCGCAAATGTCTTTCTCTTAATAAACACTTAAAGTGGGAAAAAAAAGTAAAAAGTATGTTGCCATGTATAGCTAAAGTTTCTGAGACTGGGGAAATTGCTAACCAAGAGAACTAGTGGAAATTACATTTAGCATCCCATGCACAGTGCCAGAAATTGTGTTTGTGCCCACTAGACATACTGAGAATAATCCTAAATCCACACCCTGCCAGGCAGCTGCTCAAAGCTGATGTTGAAATTTTTCCACTCTTGAGAAAGTCCTTTCCCCTAGGTCTGAGAACTCATGATGATTTTATGTTTTAAAAATAAACTTTTTTTTTATTGAGCTATGCATTTTTTCTCTGCTCCCCTCCCTTTCTCTTCCCTCCCCTTCTACATTCTCCCATGATCCTCATGCTCCCAATTTACTCAGGAAATCTTGTGTTTTTCTACTTCCCATGTAGATTAGATCCATGTATGTCTCTCTTAGGGTCCTCATTGTTCCCTAGGTTCTCTGGGATTGTGAATTGCAGGTTGTTTTTCTTTGCTTTATATCTAAAAGGCCCTTATGGTGAGTATATACAATGAACCTAAATGCCCCTCGACCAAAGAATTGATAAGGAAAAAGAGGTACATCTACAGAATGAAGTATTATACAGCAGAAAAAATAATGGCATCTTGAGATTTATAGGCAAATGGATGGGTCTAGAAAACATCATATTGAGTACATATATAAATATCCTATGTACTCATATGTTTTCTAACCTGACTGTTGAGAACAACTCTTGCTGTATGTTTGGATGGCAGGATGATGCAGCAAATGCTTTCTTGGCCTTCATACATTTTTTTGTGAGTCATCATCTTAGTATTTGTATGTAAATTGATATTTTGGAACTCGTTCTACCTTCTTAGAAATCTGCCCCGTGATTTCTAGGCATGTTGTTTCCTCTGGTTTCTCATCTCTAACTTGTGCTCACAAGATCTAAGAACACTCTAGTTAGCTTCTCATTCCCAATTCCACAGTCTTAAAAGAAAGGAGATTGAAACAACAGAGACACACCACATTCATGCATCTTCCAGGAATAAGGTACTTTAAAAAATAAACAGATAGGTAGACAGATAGACAAATAAAAAACGTCTTTTGCTTCACATTCTCTATTTTTGTTTCCTCACTTAGCAGGAAGAGAAATCTAGTCCCTGGTCCTTCCTCACAGATAGAATCATATCCTAGAACCATCAATGACATGATCATGTGAGAAAGAACTTGCACGTCCTGTGGAGGGACACAAGCAGTCCTCTGTCCAGGCCTCCTACCTGATGTATCAAAATGATGGCAGGGTTTTCTGGCAAAAACCTGTCTCTCTTAGTACCACACCTTTTTTTTATCATTTTCTAAGCATCAACAAGTGAGACTTTAAGGAAGAACTTTTCTTATATATCTACTATATAGATATGACTCTTAGCACTTATAGCAGGAGCATACTTGGTGTGGACAGAATATATTTACATCATTAGTGTAGAAGGAGTGTTAGGCAAGAGGAAAGGAAAACCACGGAGTTAAGAAAGAACAAAGACTCATCTATCAAAAAGATTAATTTAAGACTATTAGCTAGGTAATTAGAGAACTGAAACTATAGGACATTAAAACCATCTTTTTTAAAAAAGAAAATTTCTCTTATACAATACATGCCAATCACAGTTTCCTCTCCCTCTTTCCTCCCAGCCCTAAGACCTAAGATCCACACTTCATCCATTTCCTGGGGAATCAACCAAACGTGGCATAGCAAGATACAATAAGACTAGACATAAAACCTCATGTTGAGGCTGGACAAGGCAACCCAGTAGGAGAAAAATAGTCCCAAGAGCAGGCGAAACTGCCAGAGACACCCAACTCCCTCTATTAGGAGTACCAAAAAACACCAAGCTAACAACAGTAATAAGGATGCAGAGGACCTAGTGCAGATCTATTCAGGCTCCCCTGTGAGCCCTTCTCAGTTGGTTCTGTGGGCCATGTTCTCCTGGTATCCTCAACCCTTCTATCTTATACAATTCTTCCTCCCTCTCTTCTGAGGGTTTCCCAAAGTTCCAAGGGAGGGAGCCAACAGAGATCTCCAATTTGGGCTCTCTCTCCATCTAATGTCTGGCTGTAAGTCTCTGCATCTGCTCCCATCAGCTGGCAGAGGAAGTCTCTCTGATGACGACTGGGCTAGGCACTGATCTATGAATATAGCATAATATTATTAGGAATCACTTTATTGACTCCTAATTGTTTTTCTCTACTAGGTTTCTGGGCTATCCTTTTAAAGAAGAGTGCAGGCCATATTAGGCTAGATAAAACCCCATGGGTGATTATCCCTAAGGAGTGCTACTTTCTTGGTAGCTTCGAGAACTAGATTCCTTTCACAGTTAAAACCCTCAGCAGTTGTGCGCAAAGATTAGTCAAGTTCATTAGCACCCCTAATAGCTTCTAATTAAACTGTTTCAGTAAAGCTGTGGAAATTTTTAAAAATTCAATGCAAAGTAACACCTGTAAAATGTTTTCGTGTGCTATGCAAAATACAGAAACTGTGCATAACTGATGCATGCCCCGCCCCCGGCTTGCCTTAATGCGTCCTACCCAGCCCCTGATAGAAGAGCAGCAGTGACAAGAATAAGACTTACTAAGTCTCCTGTTACTGATGAGGTGCAATCAAGGTACAGGGAGTAGTGCTAGGGTGAGATGGGCTGGGGGTGGGGAGCAGGCATTGCTTGATGCCTCTACCAAAGTGTCTACAACAAAGGGACACCTCTGCCATTCCTTTTATCTTGAGGTTATGATATTTCTAAGATAAGGTATTTAGACACAAAACGCCTTTGTGTTCTCTCAAAGCCTTGAAACCTAAAACACAAGCCTGTGAGTTGTGTGATCCATTGCCATCGTCAGCACACATCAAATGCTTAAGATACATCTGATTCTGAAAATAGATACAAAGGAACAGCCGCTGACTTCAACCTCAGAAGCTAGTGGAGCAGGATTGGCTTCCAGCAATTCCATGAGTAGAACAGAGTCAGGGGTACCTGACAGTCGCATCCTTAGCCTTTGAGAAGGCAAAGGGATTTTTCCACAGGCATTGCTACAGTTTTTCTACTTGGACAATATCGGTCCTTGGTCATTTATATTGTTCATAAGTTGCCAATACAGGATCATTTTACTATTCTTTCCAACAGTCAACTTTTAACAGTCTCACAGTCCTAAAGAAGCTTGATCTCTCTTAACAGAATCTTCCAGAACACAATAGTTATGCCCAGATTTAAGAGGAAGCCAGCAGCTGGCATTTTCCATTGAGGGAACTTAAAAGAATGTCTAATAATCCTTTGCTTTATTGATCTGCTTTGAAGCCACTGCACCAGTCCAGAGAGCAGCAAACACCCTCTATCCCTAATGAAACCAGTAATTCATTATGATGAGGAGATAAGATTGCCTGGGCCTTAATTACAAGCACCTTGGAAGACACAAAAGCGCTGGAAAGGGGCCTGATGGGCAGCAGAGAAGGCTATGACTTGACAGAAGAGGACAATGCTGGATCCTTTTGGGAAATTCTCTTCTTCCAAAGAGGGAGAGGAAAAATAAATGTTGGGGATGCTATTTTTTTGTGGTATGAATTAGCCCTTGAGCATGACAAAGGTTGAGTGCTTTTCCTGGGCTGTCTTTCTCCTTTTTTTTTTTCTGGATGAAATTCAAGGGAAAGAAAGAAGCATAAATTGTTGGCCTTCTGTGAATTGAACTCAGCATGAGTCTTATCATAACCCAGATGGGGCTCAAAATAACATTTATTGAAGCCTTTCATTATTCTGTTTAGTAAGGGTGTTTTCATATGTCTTTGTTCATGCATATTGTGTGTATGTATGTGCACCACTGTGTTTTCCTAGATCTTTATAATTAAAAAACTCAAGCCAATATGCCAATGTGATTTTAAGCCTTTACAAAGTAATTGTGTTTTTATGATGCTCCTGAGATGAATCCTAGGATTCAAAGGCAAGTCCATGAGGGTGTGTAGGATGTGTGTGTATGTGTGTTTGTGTGTACCTGAAGCTATAGGCACACAGGCCACAAAAGATGATGAACAAGATAATTGGATATATATGTTTATAACCATTTAGAGTAGTTCATGTTTGTGAAAGAAACATTCCAAGATTCTGCAGCCTCAGATTGTTAAAACTCAATAGACATTATCCTTATTATAACACATATGTAACTAGGAAAAAATAATTGAAAATTTATGTACATAGAATATAATTAATGTTTGAAATGGAACAATTATAAAAATGTGCATGTTATTTAAAACTAATGAATTACTAATCTGAAAATTTGCATTTACTCTTTTGACCTATTACTGGTTACAGAACACTGAAAAAAAAAAGATTCTGACTAGATTGTAATATACTGACCTTGAGAGTTATAGATATAGTGGAAACTATTTCAATGCCTCTCTTGGTTTGATTCTTCTTTTTTGCTTTATACATGAAAAAAGCTATGTGTTTTTTTTTAATTATGATAAAGTGCCTATTGTAGGGAGTCTCTGCATGAAAACAGACTCTGCTTTAAGCTTTATTTAAAAATCTCATAGGAACAATCACAGAAATGAAGCTCTGATACTAATATCATTAAAATTACTTCCATTTTCAAATGAACAAATACAAAGAGGCATGGAAGCAATACATGGTATTACAAGGTCCAAGGCTGAGAATTCAGCTCAGAAAGTTCAGATCCAGTTTGCATAGGCCAGTCTGCTCAGCTGCATTGTTTTATGACTGTATCTGCTGAAATTACCAGAAGACTTAATCTCACAGCAAACCACCTAACCTTCTGTTTTAGAATATTTCGGCCCTATATGTTTGTCTTTGGATTCACCTTCTTATTTAGCTTCTCTAGGATTGCAAATTATAAGCTCACTGTCCTTTAATTATGGCTAGAAACCAAATA
>NW_004949103.1:8121852-8152281 GCF_000317375.1 Microtus ochrogaster
TCTCTAGAACCCATTCTGTATATATCACATGTACATGTGATATAACCAGAATGGGTTCTAGAGAAAGAGAAAAACATGATAGAGAGAGAAGATGCAGGGAAGCTTGGCTACAGTGAATAGGAGGGATGAATTCAGGGAAATGTATGTGTGAAAGGAAACTATCTGCATCAAACCAAAAACTCTGTTCAAGGAATGCACATCAATAAAATGCATTTCAAAAAGACAAGGCAAGGCTATTAAGTTCTTGAATATTAGCTAAGCATTCTATGTGCCTATGAATTCTATGACAACTCTGTAAAGAAAATTATGAGTGATGTTAGTTGTGGTCTATTTGTAATTTTTCCTCTATTTTTTTATTATTTCTCAACTAAAATAAATGATAATAGTGCATCTTTCATATATCCAGAAATATGTAAAAAAAGTTGAGCAGGAAAATATATCAGAGTCCATAGCATGTGAGAAAGCAAATCTATCCCTGATACAATAACCAAGACAATTATAAATACAATAAGAAGGGACTTTGCTCAAAAGTATTCACGGTGTGGAGTCCATAATAGCCAAGACTAGAAATGATCTAAATACCCATTTACCAAAAAGGTAATAATCATTCTGTCAAACACCTGCAAAAAAAAAAATCGGCAGTGAAAGAGAGCAGACTACTAATAAAATCAATAAAGTGGACAAATCACCAAATAAGGTGCACAAGAAAAGATGAAAACAAAGGTATCTGTTACAGGTGGCATTATATGCCATCTAAGAACAAGTATTGATGAGCTCAATCTTGTATTCTGACTTTATGAATGCAAAAGCTATGTCCCATCCAGAAAATACCTTGTTGATATACACTTTGCTGCCCTCAGCCCTTGTTTATTTGCCCCTTCCCATTTGCAATCACTGTTCCTTGAACCTTGAATGGGAGGTGTTAGACTATCCCAGCTGTCTGTAAAATAGCTAAAATTCATTATATTGGCATACACAATTGCCAACAATAAAAATGGATAAAAGATACAAACACAGTTGATTCAGAAACATGAAAATAAGAATAGTCATTTCTTTTCATCAGAATCAAATGGAAAGGGGAACGTAAGAATTTTCCCATAATGGGACGTTCTAAATACCTTAGCTAGGTAAAAGATGGACTGAGGAAAGGACTTGCTGCAAACATTAAGCTAATCAATTACAATAGTGCACTTAATTTCTAGTATATAATGGATTAATATTAATATTAACAAAATCTCTAAGACCAAACAAGATAGGCGTTTTGATTTCTGCATTTCAGAATGTAAGAATAAAATGGAAGTTCCTGCTGCTCCTCCCTTTCTCTGTCAACTCTCCAGTTGTATACCTTCCACTATCATAAAGAAAAAGATCCCTTGTTTGTAATGGCCAGTGAGCAAATCCCGTCAAAACATAAAACTTGGAGGATGTCTCAGAAATGCACAATTGGAACTGGAAGAAGTTTGGTCTAATGTATGCAATCCAATACAACTCAATACCCCTCGTCTAGGGAATATATTAGTAAAAATTACTTTTTATAACAAAATATGAGGTCTTCAGTGAATTCTTTATGACCCACTAAAATGGCAGCCAAATGTGGAGTGTTTTGTTGTTCTTGTATTTTCCAGAAACCACATACCTTATATTGAGAAAATCTATAATTGTTGGGCAATTTCTTTTTCCAACTGAACAGCACTTTTGAGACTATGTCTTTCTGAGAGGTCATGAAAAGAAAATTGGAAATATCTGCTGACATGACATAGAAAGGTCCTTTCACTTTGCATTTTCTTTTTCTTTCTGAACGAGAGTAAAAAGACCCTTGAAAGACAAAAATGTCTCCTTTGGGTGCCCTCCCCTAAATGAAAACCATTTATTCTATAATTTGAGGCAACATTTCTTACAAATAAGAAATTGAGTCACAGAAAGCTGTTTGTTATTTTAAACATGGGAAACGCTTGCATGTTCTTTGTATAAGTTGAGTATGTCATGAAAATACTGAGTGATTTTACCCCTATATTCTCTTAATATTCTATCTTTTTTTTTAAAGGGAATCACTTTCCCACTTTCCCTTTTCATCTCAAATTGCAGCATTTACTCTGAATGCTTTTCTTGGCATGTGGTCTTTCCCGTTCTCAGGCATAACTGCATCAAAGAGTCGCCATATTTGTGAGTTTAACACCAGAGTCATTGTGAAAACACCAAGACATGTTTATGACTGGCTCTTAACACCCCCCTCCCACTTGTTATGCTTACTGGTTGGGAAATCTGGGTTTATTTGGATATAAAAGTGAACAAAAAAAAGGGGACAGTGATAGAAACATCCCTTAAATTTTAAGTTAGTTCCCAAGATGCTTTTTTTATTTATTTGGGGGAAAGCTCAGCTCACACTAATGTGAGCAGTGATCCCACAATGAGCTAACAGGGAACTCTCTCCCTGGAAGAACCCGTTAGCTCATTTAATTTCTGCTCTGTTGTTTCTCTTTGCCTTTTCTACTCTTCAACCAAAGCACTCCAAATGTTCTTTGTGTATTTCTATTCTCAATGTTTATCATTTCAAAATAACTCTATATGAAATTCAA
Organism: Microtus ochrogaster; assembly: GCF_000317375.1. Taxonomy (NCBI): domain Eukaryota; kingdom Metazoa; phylum Chordata; class Mammalia; order Rodentia; family Cricetidae; genus Microtus; species Microtus ochrogaster. The sequence goes on from NW_004949103.1 coordinate 8,124,429, forward strand.
TGACATATTGTGAACTTCATACAATTCTATAATTATTTTATGAACAAAAAACTTGATATAATCTGTACTAGTAAAATATTGATGAGGAAACAAATTAGAAAAAGAACAACTAAATGCTCCAGAAGAAGGTAAAAATATGGATAAACAGCAATAGATGGTATAAATATCACAAATTCATGAATAATTAAAATGGAAAAGAATTAAGATTGTTGTATGTGGGTGTGTGTTCTGTATTTGGGCACAAATGAAGAGTAGAATAGGGTGTTGGATGTCCTGGGGCTGGAGTTAAACAGGTGGTTTTGAGCTACCAGATGTGAGCATTGGAAACACACCTGTGTCCTCTCAAAAAGCATTAAGTATTCCAAACTACTGAGCCATTTCTCTAGCCCCTAACTAAATTTGAGATTTGTTAAAAGTTGAGTGTCCAAAATAAGACAGTATATAAATATGTGTAGAATTGCCTAATAGTGGATCTGGATTTACAGAGCAACTTAATAAATTTAGCAAAGTAAAAGTCACCAGTTTTTAAAAATATATTTATAAACTTTATTTTAAAAAACCTTGCAAGCCAATAAAAATATCACACACCAAAGTAAACCAGACCCAAAGTCTATACAGCCAATTTTCTTTCAGAAAGGGGAATAAAATATAAATATCACAGGTGAAAGTATTCCAGCTTAAGAAAAACATAAATTCTTTACTATTATCTATCCAATTCTTTTGTTTTAACAGATCTATTTTTTATTAAGTAGGGATGGAAAAGTAAAGTGGTTGCTTTTTGACTGAGACAGAAAACAGCAGCAAATGACCTTGCAGGTGTAATTTTTAAGAGGACAGAAGCGGACGGGTCGGTGTTAGAATGGACTGGATTGCAGTGCAGAGAAGATAGAGGATGGGGGAGAAGAGAAAGGGAACAGGGGGAAGGGAGAGGAGTAATCATGTGAGGATTACTCTGCATAACCGGAGACAGATGTGGCACATAGGAAAATGGCAGTTGATAAAGGTAAAAGGGGAAACCCCACCTTAGGACAAGGTGTTTAGTTTTAATTGGCCATGTAAATTCCTTAATTCAAAGGAAACTTCTGATTCCTGAACCTTGGTAGTCCGTCTCAAGAGAAGCAAGTATCCAAATAAAGGAATAGACCTTGGGGGCTAGCTTTAGGAATGTAATCTAATGGTTTCTTAAATAGAATATAATTCCAAATTTATTCAATGGTTCAAAATATTAATTAAGGTAGCTTCATAACTTGCTTGAGGAACAAAACATCCATTTTACATCAAACTTTATACCAAGAAATAGAAACATATTAATTTCCCATTTTAAAAATGACGTCAAAATTAAAAGAAAGAATAATCCTTGAGCTGTAGGGGGAAATATGTAACATAGTTGTTGAGTTGAGAAATGAGCAAACCATATAGTAGGTCCCTAATATGAACTCCCAGCCCCTATAACTGTTTTCACCAAAAACTTCACCAAATCAAGACAGCCAAACTTCCATTACGGATGAAATAGAGTCTTGGGAAGTCCACCCTAGCTGAGGAGGTATTAGTACCACATGGCTTCTTGGAGAGGGAGAGTCAGTTCTCTTTAGGGATGCAGCCTCCTGAGAGGCTACCCCTGTCCTTGTAGATGGTCCTACTTCGAAGCACATACTGGTTGCACTAAGTGAGTATGGGTTTTAAAAATAAAACATATGAAAATAATATAATAAGGGAAATGATATGGGAGAGAAATGATGAAGTAACTTAGGTGAGGAATTTGAGAGAAGGGAGTATGGGCTGGATTTGACCAAAACACACTGTATCCGTCCATGGAATTCTCAAACAACAAAAAAGAGGAAAAGAATATAGGAACTGACAATTAAAAAATGTATCCCAGAGTTTATACTATATTTGAAACTTCAGGATAGATCATAGTTTGGAAAAACAGGTTAATAATCCACCATTATCAAAAAAGAACAAATGACAAAATGATAGAGATCTATCAATAAAGATGTCACAATTCATGCGGCAAACTCTATGAGAAATAAAGACAATAAAGAACAATATAACATTGCTTCTTAATTCAACTATCAATTAAATGAAAGCAAGCTTAACATTACCTTTATTAAAGTTAAGCATAAAGATGCCAAGGAAATTAGTGTTTTGAACCTTCTAGTTAATATAATAGGAGCACAATGACACCAGGAAGGTCAGAAATGAAAATTTACTTATTTTAACATTGTATATATGTTGATTAAAGACCTTGAAAATGTAATAAAGGAAGAAAACATAGGAGAGAAAGAGAAAGGAAAACTGTAGACAAATTTATGTACAAGAACTGAGAAAGTAAGTAAATACTGTACTTGGACACAATACACATATACAAAACTATTCTTGTCCCTTATATTAATAATATACTGTTAAGAATTTTAAACTTCACAGAAAGTTCTTGCTTGTAGGGCCCACATTAAACCTTAAAACAGTGGTTCTCATCCTCCCTAATGCTGTGAGCCGTTAATACAGTTAGTTCCCCATTCTGTGGTGACCCCAACCGTAAAACCATTCTCACTGTCACTTCATAATTATAATTTTGCTACTGTTATTAATTGTAATGTAAATACCTGCTTTGTAGGATGTCTGATATGCAACTGTTGTGAATAGATTGTTCAACCTCCAAGGGGTCACAACCCACAGGTTGAGAATTACTTTCTTAAAAAACAATTTGTATTATTATAATATAAGTATGTATTGAAGACAAAGGCTAAAAATCACAGGGGCAAGCAAAACCTAGCAACAGATTTCTGGAGGCTAAAGCCAGGATGCTTCTTTGAGTTCCTCACATTTGGCTAGCATGCGCATCTAGAAGCCTTCTAGCTCAGAATTACTTGCTATGAGAGAGATTTGAATTGGAAATTTATGTTTGCAGAAATCATGGTTTCTTCTTCACAATGGTGCTTGGAATAAAGTGATGTCATTGCGGGAGAAACATGGGGCTTATATTCATTGGCATAATTAATGCTGTCAATAATAACATCGAGCATCAAGGCTACCTGAGTTAGCAGCTCTCAAGTCTAGCTGTATATTAGACACCTAAGTAGTTCTCACACACATGGTAACCAGATTCAGTCTCCCCTCCTCCTATAGCCAGAGATTCTAATTCAATGCTGAGAGTAGTTGGAGCATATCCTGAAGACCTCTAAGCTGATAACAACATAAAAACGCTATTGTGTAACCAGAGCAATGAAACTGTCCTTTACAGCATGTGACATCTTGAGTGAGACCTCGCAGAAGAGTTTCAGGTGACAGGCACGGTGAAAGAGGAAGCGCTGGAAGCAAGGATGGAGGGTGGAATAGAAATCACATCTGCAATCAAGAAAATTTATACACCTCTTGCTACTAATGTGAGAGACTTGCCTTCATGCCCACAGTGTGGAATATGTATAATTTGTTTCCAACCAGAGAAGATAAAATGATTGAAGTTGAATTCTTTCTGAAAAAATATACTGAGTTGAAATGGCAACAGGTCCTAGATATGGTGATATTTTAAGAAGCTAGAGTTATGGAGAAAAAACTGGAAGCTAAGCTTAGATTTCATTTAGACCTTCTTAGCATGTGATTAAATCTAAGCCCCAACTTGGTTCCCTGTCTCAGGGGTAGCATTAGCAACAATCATATGCACTTCAAATCACTCAGAACCTACTTTCCTCAACTCCTTTTTGCTCCTTGACACTATTTGAATAAATTCCATTCTCATATTGCATAAGCTGTTTGAAGAAGAAACCTTTATCTGGCAACCTGCCTTATTCTTTCTATGTTTACATTTCAGAAGAGTGTTTTCTCATGTTGGAGCAGGGATGTTGAAGTATTATCTGTTAAATCACAAACTTCCAATTCTGGGTGATGGTAATGATTGTCATAAGACCATTGAGTTTGCCAGTCTCAGTGCTAGAAGCAAAACCAATATGACCCCGTGTCCTGGGTCCTGTCTGCCTATTCAGGTCAAAACATACTAGCTACAGAGCAGCCTCTCTTTTCTACTTGCTAGAGGATCAGGAACACTCCCATGTAGTGAGGAGGACTCCTGAAAAGTCCCCAGTTTACATTGGACATCTCTAGGCACCAACAGAATTTCTAGTAAACCAGGGCTCAGTATAGCTCTCTATTGTCTAGGAATGGATTTTGCAATACATCTCAGAATGCTTATTTCTTCTATTGCTCTTTCTGGGCTAACTCCTATTTTGCTGTTATCTCATCATTTTCTACCTTTATGACAGCCAACCTGAAAGCCTATTGGCCACATGGATAACTGTTATCCTTTGTTCTACTGGCAATGAATCCCATGTGGTAAGGCCTGCACAAAGAATTCGACTTATCTCTTGTGGGCTCTCATTTCCTGGTACCAAATTCTGTGTGAATAAAGTAGAATTATGTATGTTATTTTTAATGAAGCAAAGTAGATTTCCTTTATCTTTTTTGGTCAGTGAGGTCTTAAAACGTTGTATCCTTCCACTGGTTTTACAGGCCTAAGCAGGCACTTTTCTTTTGCTGATGCACACACCATTGCTCAATTTAGAGTGATTCAAAAGGCAGGGAGGGGGGGACCATAAAGCAGGGTGCATGCTGCTGAGAAGCATCACTCTGCTTGGAGACATATGCAGCCACAGAAGGCAGAACAGACCACAGTAGCTTAAGGCGCTGGAAGATAAAAGGGCCAGCGTGGCTGATGTAGACTCCAGAGACCAGTACTGTCTGCCTGCACCTACCCAGCAGCCTTCATTCTGCTCTCTTGCACGCTCTCTCTCTCTCTTTTGTGTTCTCTATTTCTCTCTCTCTCTCTTTCTCTCTCTCTCCCTTTCTCTCTGTGTGTTTATTTTCTCACTAAAACTCGTAGTTTTAACAAAACCATCACTGTAACATAAAAAAAAACAAAAAAACAAGGTTAATTAAAAGTTAATTCCCTGCATCTTTGACAGATAAAGCATCAAAGAATGACTGTCATCGCTGAAGCTTTGGGGTAGCTTTTTTTTTTCATTCTGGTGAACAACAATTTCTAACTTTTGATGTCATAGGTAGAGGAAATAACATCATAAAGGGAAGCTATTTGTAGAAACACTTGCACTGAAAAATACTAAAATACCTTTCCTCCATTCTTATCTAGAGTTAGGTCACCCAATCACAGTAGGTCTTAGCTTTAAAATACAGACCATGATGCCCTGTCATAGGATAGGATGTTACTAGAATTAAATGTTGCAACTGTTGCTAACATCTCTGTAAATTGTACACATTTAAAGTATACAGTTGTACTTAGTCTAGGTAACTTATGCTAACAAGAAAAATACAAAGGACCTTGCAAATTAATATCCTTTATATGGTGGGCAGTGAGCTAAGAAAGTCACACTATGTAGTGAAAGTGACAGGAATCTTCCATGGGGATTAAGAGCAAAGCCGCGGTGACTAATATATGGCCACTAACACTTATCTACACTTATTAGAGGCAGTATTCAAAATGCTTGGGGCATTTTTACTTCATTAAACATCACTACTGGCCCTAAGACAGTTTAATGCCATCACTCTAGATTTGATATGAGGATACTGAGGTACAGAGAGAAAAATCACCTGTCCATGATCATACTAGTTAAATAGGAAAGTAACATCTGAATGCAGACATCTTTGGGATGTTTCCCCCATAATATCATATGGATTGCACTTGCTCTTTAAGTTTGAAGCTGCACTCTTTATTTGAATTTATAAACATGAGGGACTCTTTTATGCAGCAAGTATCATTTCTGCTTACTTCATTGCTTCCAAAAGAACCAACTATATTATTCTAACAAATACAATTAAGAAAAGTGCTATGCTATATATAAAGATGATTAATTTCTCAATATTCATAGGCAGTACTTTGAAACTCAACCTGTACTAATCCCTCTACACTAATGTGATTGTACACTTAAGCTTCTTTTGTGTGTGTGTGTGTGTGTGTGTGTATGCAGAATCATATGCAATCTCAAAACTAGAGGCTGCTATTTAAATTTTCTCTCTCTGTGGTAGAGCAGTTTGAAAGACACATCAGACAAATATTAGGAAATAATTAAAATTGCTGCCAAATTATTGCTACCTTCTCCAAATGTCTGTAAAACCCATTTTAAGATTTTGTTTTACTCACCTCCTTTTTCTGCTTCCTGAGACTAAATAAGTGAATATAAATTCATTCACTTTATTGTTGTCTTTGTGTTCGCCATCTAGCTGCTATGGAATCAGCACAGGAAAATGAAGCAAGAGCAAGGAATGCTAAAACATGAAAAATCAAGGAAATATCTGTCATAAATGCAGGGCTTATATATGCAGGGTTTCTATGCAAATGCATGCACACATACAATTCACATCAAACTCATGCCATTTGTAAGAAAGTCTAATTTGTCACAAGCAGTTTTGTGACATTTCCTAGTGTCTGAACTCAGAATTTATGAAAACTCTGTACAGCTTTGCTCATTTTCTTTATCACCTAAGTTGGCCACAAGATGAAAGCTCTAGGGATCATCCCTGCGTCTTTACTTACAGGCAGAGCCAACAAAAGGAAAGGAACCTTTCCTTTGGCTCCTTTCTTTGCTAGCAGTGAATAGGAAGCCTGGGCTGTATAATTGAGAAATCGTGTGTCAGCAAAGGATTACATAAAGCCAGTGGGACATCTTCCGTTCTGTCTTACACTTTGCTACTTCTCTGCCTTTTCCTGGAGCAGATTTTCCTCTGGCTTTGAAAGATGCTAATGGGCTGTTATTAGTCCAGGAAGAAAATTGCCCTTGAGAATTGTAATGACTTCACTGCTGGGGTGACATCAAACTAGACCATTTAAGAGTAATAGGGACTTAGATCCTGGAGAGAGAGTTAGATTTGGAAGAGAAATAACAAGGGAAAGTCTGATGACATGTGAGACAAGAAAGGAGGGCAAATGTTGGAACTTCTGTGCTTGTTCAGCTTGTGTGGGGCCACCCTCATCCTCTCCTGACATCTAGTTCAAAGATGCAAATAAAATATTTAAGACTGGCTTCAGCTCTTCCCCCAGGCTACCCTTGCAGCAGCGTTAGAAGGCAAAGGATTCTTTATCCAAAAAGAGCACCCCTCTGTAAATCCAATGCTGTCATCCTGTGCTTATGACTAATGTGTCTATGTGTCTTTAAAATCTGATCTGTATATAGGGAATTAGACTTGATAATTTAATAAAAGAAAAGTAAATGAAGGAACATTTATAAAAGGGTCTTTTGATGTCCAGAATGTTATTGTTTGTATACCAATGGCAGACTGTACTGGGAGTTCGTAGGGCAATCTTCCTGTAAACTATCAAATAGCTAGGGAATTACGAGAAGAGGATTTTATTGTTTGTTTGTTTGTTTGTTTGTTTGTTTGTTTTTTTGCAGAGAGAAGTTGTTGCTAGTACAAGAGAGTTTCGTAGGTGTGCATTCAGCACTAATAACGAATACATAAACAACTTATAGTAAAGTTAAACAACAATTCTAACATGGAAAGAGAGCTTGACCCAGGTTTCTTTGTTGATACCAGTAGGAACAGGATAGAACCTTTTTATTAAGCAGTCAGGTTCCAGAGAAAAAAAATGAAGGGGAGAAAGAATGAAAAGGAAGTTACAGATGCCTGCAGTGAAAAGACCTCATAGGGCAACTCACATGCACTATTACAATACAATATCTGAAACTGGGTTATATTTGTATGTGTGTGTGTGTGTGTGTGTGTGTGTGTGTGTGTGTGTGTGTGTGTGCTGCACATGTGGACCTAAAACCTCATCAGCACAGTATCACTAAGCTATGTCTCCAACAAAAAAGATATCATTCTTACTCTTATGAGGACTGAGAGGTCCTAGGGAGACAAGAGCAGATTCTGTTTGGTAAATGTGAGATCTTCATGGATGGCCCCACTGAGGTGTCATGACATGACAAGATAACATATAACCAAAAAGAACCCATAATACTTCACATTATGAGGCAGGAATATCATTGAAAGTCATTCTCCCACCACTGTGTTTCTTTAGTTAAGTAATGATAGTAGTAGATATTTTTGTAAGGTCTGCGTCCTGTCTACCAACAGGTTTTTAGCTCCTATAACAATGCCAAGTATGGGTTCCTCCTTGTGAAGATGCTCTTAAAAACCAATGATTTCTGGTTATTCCCATGATGTTTGTGCTACTATTACACAAGTGGGTAAGACTACCAGGCCAGTTGTTGTAGTTTGCAGGCTCCATAGTCAAACAGCTTCCACACTGTGAAACCTAGCAATAGGAATAAAACTTTAAGACCAATATCATCTTGATTTCTCTGTAGTCTGTGACTCAAGCATATGGTTGCTTTACCAATGGTCTTATTCTCAAATTCTGGAGGCAATCAAGAACATGACAACATATTCTGTGATTTGATATGTCCTATAGAACCTCCTAAGCCCATAACTGTAAAAGAGTTAATTCGTTTCTTGTTCTGGACTTTTTATTTGTCTTCCTATGGTGTCTATTAGGAGAAATATTGTCCATTATAGGGTAGCTCTACTTATATAACTATATATTTATGTCTTAGGAATCTTCTGCAGTAGTTATTTGGCATATAAATTTTCATAAGGTTTTCAATGTTATTCTAGCTTCCTCATACTTCCTCCTCTATCCTGCCTTCCCAATTTCTTCTCTCCTTCACCCTCTCTGCTCTATTATTTCTCTTTACCTTTTGTACCTCCCTTGAAAGTCTCATACTTTGGTCTGTTACTAATTTCATGACCTCTGTGGGTATTCCAAATAGAACATTACTCTATAAAGACTAAAAGTTAATATTCACAAATGACAGAAAACATGAATATTTGTCTTTCTGGGTCTGGGTTATCTCACATAGGGTGAATATTTCCAGCTCTATCCTTTTAACTGTGAATTTCATATTTTCACTTTCAACTGGGTAAACATACAATATTTTATTTATTCATTCAACTATTGATGGATATCTAGGATGTTTCAATTTTCTGGCTATTAGGAATAGGGCACTAGTGAACATGGAGGAGCAATCATCTCTATAAAACAATACAGAGATTTCTGTATTTATGTCTAAGAGTGGTATATTTAGATCACATAGTAGATCAATTTCTAGCTTTTTATGGAATCACCTCACTCATTTCCATGGTGGTTGCACAGGTATTCTAAAAGAAGAGATGCATCCCAAATATAGATCATGTCATCTCATATCTTTTTCCTGTTGAGTCTCCTAAGAAGCTCTTAGACAAAACAGCTTCTGTTGAGATAGCTCTTAGGATGTTAAGCAGGAGCTATTTTGTATCCAATGACTGTAGGGACTAAAGCCCAACTCTTCCTCTTGGGACTTTCAAATTGAATTTTTGAAGACATGTAAACTTACACATGGGTGTTTTAAATGAATTTTTTTTTTAAATTTCAGACTGTGTCTGCCAGGCACCTAGAGGTGCTTCTCTGAGTTTCTCTAGTGGCAATTTTCAGAATTAATTGAAAGAACTTACCAGAGATACTTAATTAACTGTATAATTTTCTATAAATTCTGATGTTTTTCTTTCAATGATCATATTTTAAGTGTCCCCAGAATTTGTTACAAGAACCTCAGCTACTTGCTCTTTCCCAAGGACTATTTACTGACTAACTCTGGGAGAGTTCATCTAAAGATTCCTGAATTGCACCAGAATTGGGTTGCTGCATCTTTCACTCTGTCTATCTTCAAGAAGAACACAAATCTCAAGGCATCAAAAGATGCCAATGGTGTCAGATGATGACACACAAAAATGAGGCTGGCAGATTAATTTTCTAAGAATTAGACTTCACCAGTGTTGAATAGGCACAGATGGGAATAAGCAGGCTAATGTCTATTAAATTTCCATTCCCATGCTCTCTGAAGTACAGGTGTCCTATGGGCCTGTCCAAAGGGCAAAGCACCCACTGTGTTTCTTCTTGGAGTGGGGCCTGCTGGTATTTGTTTCTTAGATTTCCCTGCCTCCTTCTCTTTCATCCTCATTGCGGACATCATGTCGTGTATACACCATCTGAAATGAGACACTAGCATGCTTGCCATGACTCAGGCTCTTTCCCTAGGAAACCAGAGGGAGTGAATCCTCCTCCTTTGATTCTCTTCATTTTCACTATGCAAAATGCCTGCCAACTGGAACAGAGTCAATGATGACCTCATTGCTACCAAAAAAATAGCAAGGAGTACTCTACAAGCACCCTCCTATGTCTAGAAGTGACTTTCACAGGTTATTATATTGCAGAATGAGACCAGAATACTCCCATTCAAAAGAATATCAACCTAAAACATCTGAGGGGAGTGATAACAAAAGGATGGCAGATATAACCAAGCAGCCTACTTTTATCTAGTTTGATTTCTTACTTTTCCTCAGAAAAGGAAATGTGTGACATGGGCTTAAATTAAGGAAGGAGATAGAAAACCTGTAATCTTCAGTCTGTTGTAATATTCTTTACCTTTCAATGGTGCACTATTTTTGTTAGAGGAAAACTTTAAGAGTCATCTTTGTCTCAGTCTTTCAAACACACGCTTTTTGATTGTTGACCGAAATAGTTATTGTTTCTGAAACTGTCTATGAATTTTCACTTTTGGTCTCAATTATTCTCTTCAGTTGATGTAGAACCGATTTTATTGTTTCCTTGCTCACTGCCTTTACAGCTTTCCTTTCAAAATCTTACACATTCTCCTCATTTGAGGTTGAACAATAGCATCTCTAGGAAAAGTTCCCTGATGTGAGACAATGGTCTTTTATCCTGTCATTTGTATTATTTTTAAGAAAATGCTGATTGGCTAGTAGCCAGGCATAAAGTAGAGGTGGGGCAATGAGAATTCTGGGAAGAGAGAAGTTGCATTCTGCAGTCATAACCCAGACACAGAGGGTGCAAGATGTGACTGCCTCGCTGAAAAAGGTACCAAACCATGTGGCTAATATAGACAAGTAATGGGCTAGTAAAAGTTATATGAGTTAATAAGAAGTCTGAGTAATGGGTCAATCAGTTTTATAACTAGTGTAGACCTCTGTGTGATTCGTTGGGCCTGAATGATGGCAGGACAAAGAAGGACAGAAGCCTCAGTTAACAAATTGGGCCCAAAGTGTGGACAACTGCATCCACATAAAGCCTAAGAGAGTTTGGGAAGTAATTCTAGACAGGAAAGAATAGAGTTAATCACAGTTTATTGATAGCAGCATTTTCTCTGGTGGGCTCTGCTTGCTACAGGCAAGCACTCTCATTTAAGAGGGGCTTCCTGACTCAGCTTTAGCTGCAAAACCTTGCAGATCTTTTAAGAGGTCCTGCCATGAAACACTTAAATGGTGTTGATGAAAAGCTCACTGCATGATTTTGGGTGGTGGCAGGGACCTTGAAATGCCATTAGTTGTGGCAATAAACATGGCTTCAGCCAATACCTCTGCCATGAGGCTAGACTCTCAGAAAGATAAAAAATGAAGTGGATCCAGCCATCAAAGTTGCAGCTTTAATCCTAACCATATCACTTAGCAAATTAAAGTCTCATGTGGTTAAAAAAAGAGATACAGCAAAGAGATATTCAAAGATGAAGAAAACCTCTAAATGGTTTACAGTGTGTTAAAAATATCTGTAGGCTTGAGAGAGAAAAGAAAAAAAAGATAAAGTCCTTAAAATAAAAAAAAAAAAGAGAGTAGTTGGGTGTGGTGGCAAACACCTTTAATTCCAACACTTGGGAGACAGGCAGGAAGAGCTCTGTGAGTTCAAGGTGTGATGGCACACACCTTTAATCCCAAACTTGGGAGGCAGAGGCAGACAGATCTCTGTGAGTTTAAGGACAGCCTGGTCTACAGAGGGAGTTTCAGGTCTTCCAAAGATACATAAAAAAAAACCCTGTCTCAAAAAGCCAAAAATTAAAAGAAAAAATACACAAAAAGTCTGTCTCTTCTGTTCAGAGTCAACTAATATTTGAGGAGCTTCTATTATAGTTTAATACATCTGCCTTTTTAACCTTGTGAATGGCTTAAGAATCATGCTCTGATGGTAAGTTGGACAGTGTACCATTCAATAATCAGGCCACTTTATGACCACTCAAGAAACAACTTTTTCCTGTCCATGATTCTTGTCCAGCCCAGGATGAAAAGGGTGCTGAAAGCCTCATATGTGGGAATAAAGATCATATCAATCTCCTATGGGGTCATCTGACATCTTGGTCCCATAGCAGAGGAGTAGAGAAACTGAGAAAATGTGTTTGCCCACTGTAGGATCAGCACATCAAAAGACTCATAGGTGAGACCTTGCATAGCTATGGATGAGTTAGAAAATCTCAGTGGTGTTTTTATCCATTTGTTTTGCTCTAAGAGAATACCTGGTGCTAGAGGGTTTATAAATACCAGAAATGTATTTTATTTTTGGTAGTTCTGGAAGCTGAAATGTCCATAATCAAGCTGTTGGTTCTGTGTGAGGTCACAGACTCTGCTTCCCAACTGGTACTTTGCACAATGTACAAAGATAGTTCCTTCTATTTATTTTAATGAGGTTTCTGTCTTAAATTTCCTATTGCCATGACGAAACACCATGGCAAAGGTAGCTTATAAAAGGAAGCATTTAATTTTGAGGTTCATGGTTCCAGAGGGTTAGTTTATGACTGCTATTGTGGGTAGCACGACAGCAGACATGGCACTGGAGCAGCAATTGAGAGCTTATAGTTTGATCCATAAGGAAGAGGCAGAGAGAGAGAGAGAGAGAGAGAGAGAGAGAGAGAGAGAGAGAGAGAGAGCGCGCGCTTTAAGGAAGAATGCTTCTTGAAACTTCAAAGACCAACCCCAGTGACTTGCCTCCTCCAACAAGGCCATACCTCCTAATTCTTCACAAACAGTTACAACAACTGGAGTCTATAAGCCTAGGGGCGCCATTCTCATTCAAACCACAGTTGCCATTATGGTTTGAATATGAACTGTTCCCCATAGGGTCATATGTTTGAAACTCCAGAGACAACACAAAGAAGTACCTTTAGCATAAAATACCTTCATATAAAGGGGTCAGGACGCATCTTGAAGTGGTAGCAGAAAATAGCAGTGTCATCTGTGTGGCAGTGGTTTTGTAGGCATGGAAGATGCAAGATTACGAGTCATGGCATGTTGCTCCATAGTTTCAGAGAGCTGCTGAGACCAGGAAACGTGCCTGGTAGAGTTCGTACAACTTTTCTTCAAGTTTCATGAAGAGGTGAAGATAGAGATGAAGATGTTGCAGTGGAGATCCCAGGGTGTTGTGGATACTATGACCATACAGAATCAACTGAGGAAACCTCCTAGCAAAGCTGACCCAAGAGAGAGGCTGTGTATTGTAAGTAATAAATGGAAATTTGAGTGAATGTATTTTCCATTAGAGGCTGACCATGAATCTTTGGATGAAAGGGAAAGGATTTTGTTAAGGTTAATGTGCTTGAACACTTGGTCCTTAGCGAGAGTGCTGTTTAGAAAGGTTCTAGATATCAGGATGTAGATTGCTAGGTGCAGGCCTTAAGGTTTAATAGCTGTTTCACTTGCGGTTCACTCTGATCCCTGTTTGCAATGCAATGTCAACAACCAGACGCTTCCCCCTGTTGCCATCATGCCGTCCACAGCCTCTAACATTTCTTCCCCACCATGATGAACTACATCTCCTTGAACCAAAATAAAATGTCCCTCAATGTAGTGATATTTCATTTGTATTTTAATAAATAAAGCTTGCATGAAGTTCAGAGAGTGAAACAGCTGCATTGATCAACCTTACAGACCAGGTAGTGTTGACACACACTTTTAATCCCAGCAGCCACACTAGTTTGCCATAGAAACTGGGTGGTAGTGGTGCATGTCTTTAATCCCAGCACCAGAGATGAATATGACAAAGGAGGAGACTGGTCTCACACACTGTCTCATTCTGAGATTCCTGGAGGCAGGATCACCATTTCAAACTAAGGTAGAGGTAAGAGCAGGTGGTTGGCTATTTTGGTTTTCTGACTTTCAAGCTGAACCCCAAAATCTGACTTTGGGTTTTAACTATTTGTGCTGCACCACAACAAAAAAAAAGTTGTGGTGTATTTTGTCACATAGAAAACAAAGTAGCTAATACAGCCACTAATCCTGTTTATAAGACTTAGTCTTCGTTTTTAATCTTTGATCATAAAGTGACTCACAGTTTAAAAATATTCCATTGACCATGAAGCTATAGTACATGTGTATCCACAGGACAGTGGCTCACTGATCCATGATGCACTTATATTCCAATTAAAGCATTGAAATTTGAAAATTGGGTGGATGGATACTGGGTTAAATACTACCAAGTTATTGAACACACCATAGCTTAGCTTAAACTTACCTTAAACAAGTTCAGAGCACTAATATCAGCTGCCAGCTAGGCAATCCCATATACTTCAGAGCACATTAAAATTAAGATGTTGATTCTGAATGTTTCATCTAATGTGTTGTAGTTCCAAACTAAAAGTGCAAAGTGTTGAGACAGCTACCGCTAGAGAGATAGGTTTGTTACTCTTCCAGAGGACCAGGGTTTGGTCCAATGCACCTGCACTTGGGGGCTCCCATCTGTAACTCTAGCTTCAAGGAACCGACTCTCCATTATGCCTCTGCCATGCATTCATATGAAGACACAGGCATTACACAAGCACATACTCGGGGACACACACACACATACATGCATGCACGTGTGTACACACACACACACACACACACATCACTCTCTAAAGCTTACTAGCTATGAGCTGTACCTGTTTTCTCTTGTAGACAATGAAGAAAACACCTCTGATTATAACAAAAGTTATAGCATAGGTTGTCGTTTCATTACAGTTAGAATAAAACAGATAAAGTATCCTAACATTTCATTTCTTATAAAAACTTAAGGGTTTTACTGTTTTGTTTCATAGTGCATGACTTTGGTATTATATTATATTCTAACCTACTTTTACATTTGCCCATTGAAAAGTAAAATCTATAAAAGTAGTTTTTCTTTTTAAGTACATTGGAATCCTTTTGTTAACAGTTACTTTTTATTCACTGGGCATTTCATGCTTGCCTGCCATAGAATATGATCACTCCTTCCCCATTTCTCTCTCCAATACTTTTCATCTGCCTCCAGCATCCCTCTCCTACTTCACATTTTCATTTTGTCATTTTGTTTGTGATAACTTACTAAGTCCAGTTAGTGCAGCTCATGTGTTCACGGGTGTAGGACACCCTTTGGAGCAAGGTAAACATCATCAATCTCCCTTCAGAGAGGAATAAGGGTGTAGTGGGTGGATTAACAAAACTACAGGTGCATAAAAGCCCTGTGGAATTCTTTATAAGTAGCACACATCAGGTGCTCAATAAATGTATTTCAACATGTTAATGGAAGGAAAGGAAGTAGAAACTTATCTGTTTATGTACAGCAGGTGGTCTCAGTATGGTCATAGATGAAATAAATTGGTTGATGATGGAGTGAATAAATGGTTGTGGTCTTATAAAGTTATACTGGAGGGATTACATAAAATCCCTCTTGCCTAAAGAAGTTATTGCCATCATAGTGCCTTACTGCAGTACGTTTGTGATGATGTGTAAACAAGCTTACTGTGCCTCCAGTTGAATGAATGACTAGCATGCATAATAATAAATAAGTATATTTGGGTTTATATATTTACTATACTATACTTGTGATTATTTTAATATATACTTCTACTACTAAAAACTGCTTGCTATAAAATGGTTAGTTATATTACAATGGTTATAATTTTATGTGCCTCGTGCTTACTCTGCCATCTGATTGCATCAATAGATCACATCTAGTGATTGACATGACTATGTAGGGTCTTTTATTTGTTTACATGAAACAAAATGGTCTAGTGGATATACTTAACAGCATACATTCCTACCATTAAGTGATGCATGATAATATTATAATCTTCCCAATTACCTTCCAGAGAAAAATGAATTGCCCACAGTTTACAAAAAAAGAAGAAGGGAGATCAGAAAGAATAATTGTCATACCTGAGGCACAATGAGGAACTCTGCTAGCTGGTGGATTCTATAATATTTCTGTTATAGGTGTTATTATCGATCTCCAAACCTCACTATTAATTACCATCTCACCTCCCAAGGTCTACAGGGTATGCCATGACTTGTTCTACTCTGTTTTGGTTTGACCTCAAGTCTACTTTAAATGCTTTGACCCAGCTATGTGCTGACTACTTCCATATTGCAATGTGTGTACATAGCTATCACCTCGTCCACTTTTCAATCTCCTGTCATCTCCTCCTGCCCCTGTCATCTAGAATAATTTTTATACATTCCTGGCCAAATGAAACACACATAATCACCAGTCCAGATCTAAGCTGAACAAGCAATTCAAAGTGTTGACTGAGGAGGGAAGTTATAAAAAGTAATTCGATGTTGATATACATAAATAATTGGATTATAAATTACACCTGAATTTACCAATAACTCAGTTTAAGCGTGGACATTATGACAGGCATCCCATTCATTCTTGGAGGTGGCAATCAGAGAACAGATAACATTCAGTTTCCCATTTCTTCCCAATGGCATGATACCTTGTATATGGATAAAGTACACCAATTATGACACTTTTGGGGACTTACGCACATGATTCCTTTGAAGCACATAACTCATAGAACTGAAACAAAAGAATGTGGTGATATAGACAATGTTTAAATTGCCCCAAGAAATTGTTGTGGCACAGTTATTGATTAATATGTTTTATAAAAGAAATCAAAACATTGATTCAGAGTTCTTCAGTGTTAGGTCTTGCCAGTTTGAACGCATCTCCTCCCAAGTCCTGGGGAGAGCAGTTGTCCTCACTCCTCAGTTTGTACTTCTCCATCAACAAATCTACTTCCTTGGGAAGCCCAAACTCTTTGAGGATAATCAAGATATCGTCTCACCACAATCATGCCAGACTCTAGCATGATGCTAGCTTTCCAAATATCTTGTGATACTTCTTTTTATGCCCCTCTCCATTCCCATGTGAATTACACAAAACTTGTTTTTCACTGACTGCAATTACAGTTGTGGATGTTGAAACTGTCTGAGAAGAAAGCACACTTCATTCAGATAGAAGAACAATCCATTTCCCCATTGCTGGCCCCTTAGGCAATTACATCACTAGGCCAGAATTTGCTCCCATGTTTTGTTCATAAAACATAATTCCACCACCAGCTGCTCACCAACATTTTGATGTCGCCTCGAAAGACAACAAAATGACAAAACGGATCATTAGAGGGTGATCTGCCAGCATAACCAATGAGATGCAAGGCCCTCCCCACCCTCTCCGCAACCAGCCTGTCATTAGGAAGCCTGCTTCTAAAATAAACCCTCTGACATCTTTGCCTTCCTGCATCTGTTCTTCAACCTGGAAGAAATGGTCTTTCAAATTCCAGGTGCTGCCATGTGTCAGAGGCACCCAGGAACACTATTCACTGGTGGTGAAGGTCAGAGAAGCAGGCCTTGGAGACAGAGGTTTTAGGCTAGTGGTAATCACAGTATGTTTAGACATGAGGTGTTTGGTGTAAGTTGAAACATGATTCCCTTGCCTGAAAACCTGTTGTCACCTCACCCCTGCATTTATCATTTATGTTATTCATTTTTCTGCTCACCTGGCTTTATTCTCCATCATCTCACCCACTCCCACTCCTACCCCAGCCAGTTGTAAGTGACCTTGCAGTTTCCCCAGTGAGAAAGGAAGGTAGAGAAGAGGGGAAATGTCAATGCTTCCCTTTAAGGAAGTCACACCATCTCAAGGATACAAACTATATATACACTTCCTTGGCATAGGCCAGAAAGAAAAGAATCCCTGGGGAATTTGATGTAAAAAGGTATTGCCTCTGAAGAACACATCCAGTGCAATAGACACATTGCATAATGCAGCACATTCAGAAGTTTGTCAAAGCAAAATGAAATAGACATAGTGATAATTAATTTTTAAAAAAAATAGTAACATAGTAGCTAGATAAAGTAACTGTGAGAAAAGAAGCTTCTAAAAGGAATATAACACAAAGACTTAAATTTCTTGTTGAACAGCCCTTTTACTTCTTTGGTTAGTGTTACCCCAAGATATTTTATGAGATTTGTGACTATTGTGAAGGGTGATATTTCTCTGATTTCTTTCTCAGTTTCTTTATCATTTATATATAGGGTGGCTACTGATTTTTCATGAGTTGATCTTGTATCCTGACACATTTCCAAAGGAATTTATCAGCTATAGGAGTTCCCTAGCAGAGTTTTTGGGGACACTTATGTAATATACTATCATATCATCTGCAAATAGCAAAAGTTTGATTTCTTCCTTTCCAATTGGAATACTCGTGATCTCCTTTTGTTATGCTCTAGACAGAACTTCAAGAACTGTGTTGAATAGATATGAAGAGAGTAGACAGCCTTGTCTTGTTCCTGATTTTAGTGGAATTGCTTTGAGTTTCTTTCCATTTAATTTGATATTGACTGTCAACTTGCTGTATATTGGTTTTATTATGTTTAGATTTGTTCCTTGTATCCCTGACCTATCCAAGACCTTTATCAGGAAGGAGTATTGGATTTTGTTGAATGCTTTTTCAGCATCTAATAAGATGATCATATATTTTAATTTCAGTTTATTTATAACGTGGATTGCATTGATAGATTTTTTTCATATGTTGAACCATCCCTGCATCTCTGGGATGAAGCCAACATGTTCAACATGCTCAACATCCTAAGTTATCAGTGAAATGCAAATCAAACAACTCTGTGATACCAGTTAGAATGGCTAAGATAAAAATCACCAATGATAGCTTATGCTGGAGAGGATGTGGAGTAAGGGGAACACTCCATCATTGCTGGTGTTAATGCAAACTTGTATAACCACTCTGGAAATCAGTATGGTAGTTGCTCAGAAAATTGGGAATTAGCCTACCTCAGGACCCAGCAACATCACTCTTAGGCATATACTCAAAGAGGCTCAATAATAGTACAAGGACATTTATTCACCTATGTTCATAGAAGCATTATTTGCAATAGCCAGAACCTGGAAACAACCTAGATGTCCCAAATAATAACATTTTGAAATTTCATGCAAATGGATAGAACTAGAAAAAACTATCCTGAGTGAGGTAACCCAGACTCAGAAAGATAAACATGGTATGTACTCATTCATATGTGGATACTAGCTGTAAAGCAAAGAATATTGAGCCTATAGTTCATGGTCTTAGAGAAGCTAAGTAACAAGGGGAACCCTAAGAAAAATATACATAGATCCACCTAGAAAGAATAGACAAGTTCACCTGACAAAATTAGGAGCTTGGGGGTTGAGGGAGAAGACAGAGTAGAAGGGGAAAAGGAAGGGAGAAAGGGAGGGGGAAGGAGAAGTTGAGGAAAGGCATAGTCAAATGGAAGAAGGACAGAGATGGGAGCAAAGAAAGAGATTTTTTGATTGAGGGAGGCATTATGGGACTAGCAAGAAACCTGGCACTAGAGGAATTCCCAGGAATCCACAACGATGACCTCAGCTAAGACCCTAAGGAATAGAGGAGAGGGTGAGCAAACTGGCCTTGTCCTATAGTCAGATTGATAATATCTTAAATGTCACCAGCAACTGATGGAAACAGAGGCAGAGACTCACAGCAGAGCACTGGACTGAGCTCCCAAAGTCCAGTTGAATGAGTGAGAATACGAGCAAAGAGGTCAATACCATGATGGGGACAGCCACTGAAATAGTTTAGCTGAGCTAATTGGAGTTCCCCAACTCCAGCCAGACAAAGAAAGGATCAGCATAGGTCCAAACTAGTCCTCTGAATATGATTGACAGTTGTATGGCTAGAGCAGACTGCGGGGCCACTGGCCTTATCCCTACTACTTATACTGGATTGTAGGGAACCTATTCTCTTGAAATGGATACCTTGCTCAGCCTAGATATAGTAGGGAGGGCCTTGAACATTCCCCAAAACAATGTGCCTTGCCTTCTCTGAGGAATGAGTAGGAGATGGGAAGGAGTGGAGGAAGTGGAAGGAGGGGGGAAAGGAAACTGGGATTAGTATATAAAATGAAAAAAGATAGTTTACTTTCCTATTAAAAAATAAAATAAAAAGAATATAACCCAGGACTGGGAGGCTAATACCCTAAGCAAACTGTAGACACAGATCCAGGATTTTATAGAATCTCCTTGTGACCACTCATTTCTGAACAACAACTGGCCTTGTCCTATAGTCAGATTGTCCTATATAGCTGTTGTTGCTATTTAAATATACTTTCTAAACATTCAAGTTTTGGAAATCTAGTTCTTTATTCATGACAATTTATCCAGGAGTTGACAAGTGGGATTTGGAGACATGATTAGGATTAAATGAGATTATAAATTCCCTTTTTTCCCTCACAAACTGCTCTACTACTCTGTGCTTTATAAGTAGAGAAAGAAATATTTGAAATATCACACTAGCCCAACCTCAAATGTAATATTTTCTGCTGAGACATCAAGTATGGTTTTATCAGATATCATGTGCTGGTATCATATTCTTAGACTTTCCAACCTGTAGAATCCTGAATCCTCAAACACTATTCTTTATAAATGATCTGGTTTCAGTTATTTTGTTATAACAACATAAAAGTAAGTGAGATATCCACAAATCTTGTTAAATAGCAATGTAAGTGAAGTCAGGAATCAAGAAAAGGGGACTGGAGACTAAGCACATCATGCAACAGTCTCAGGAGATAAGATAATACAGTCAGGACTCTCTCAATGGAAAACATTTACATCTCACTTTCACTGTTTCTTATATATGTCTCAGGATCATGCATAGGTGGATGTTTCATTGTGCATGACACAGCACTTCAGAGGAAGTCAACTGATTACCTAAAATAGACATCATCACAACCCATCTCGATGCACCCTTATAAGAAGGTTCTCATAACCCCATTTGCAATAAGGAATCAGAGATTTATGAGAAGTTACACTATTTATTCAAGGGCACACACTTAGAAGCAAGCTGCGAGGAAGCCATTTATTTATTTACTTGTACTATGACAAATTTAGTTAAGTCTGAATAACTGTCTTCCAGAAAACAATTGGCAATTAACATTGGTGAGGGCGGCTGGTAAGGAAAACTGCTACCCACTGTCGATAGGAGTGCAAAATGGGGCAGTCACTAAGCAAGCAAGTTTGGCTATTTCTCAAAAATCAAAAAAGGAATATTACAATCTAACCACTTCATATACTCTTAATTTTATGTGATTATTATTATACTACACAACTGGTTCATGTTACAGAGGAGAAAAAAAAAGATGTTTTGTACTAAAGTTCTTTGAAAAATGTTGTGTTTGGGGGCATGAGTTTAATTTTTCTTCCTTGCCCAACTCTACATACCAGCTTGAAGTAAAAGATATTTATTGTTTATTTGTGGCATTCTGGGACCTATTTCTAGAAATAAAGTCTTTTAAGAGAAGCTAAAATATTTATGAGGATAGGGGAAATAAAATGAACTATACTTTTAGAGACATAAAAGGAAATCAGGCATCTATTCCACACCTTCTGCACAAGTCAAGGAGGCTGAGGCCACAGAGGACTTTGTTACCTTACTAAGCTGTCCTGGTTCTCCCATGTTTATTTTTGCTGGCACATTGGAAAGATCAGAGAAAAAATGAAAATGGCTCAGTTCCTGTTTTAAGGAGCAAGAAAAATACATAGACATCCAACAATGTTTAGGAACAAAGAGCTTAGAAACATAAGATGCGCAGTATTGGTGTGAATAAGACCATCAAATTCCATCACAGGGGAAACAATAATATGAGCCTGAGGTGGTGTCTTGGAGCTTATGGGGGTCACATGCATGGATTACAGATCTGAATACCTACTTTCTCTCCGTAAATTTTTTGTAAGTCAGCATGCACAGTAAAAATTTTAACAAAATATGTTCTAATAAATGTCTTGAAAAGTTTTCGAGGACAGCTCTCCTTACCACTGTATCAAGCGATGTTTCACACATGAGATCAAGTTCATCTTGGAAGTGTCTTTACTTAGAAAATGAGTTAATCTGCAATTTTAATTTGAGCACTCATGTCCAAGTATTAAATCTGAAATGAGATTTAAAAAAAAAGGAAAAGGCCAGAGAGCAATGCAGCAGAAATTGAAATGATTTAAAGGGATGGTCGACTTCCAAGAGCATAAGTGCAAAAGGAGTCTGCAGGAGCAGGATGGATTGGGGTTCAGCAAAGGAAGGCAGAGCCCAGCTCTGGTAAATTTTGGTTCTGGAAAGAGTAGATAGTGAGGCAGCCTTAAGATTCCATGTCTACTAAGACATCAAAATCTTCCAAGGTCCCAATGAGGAGCAGAAGGAGGGAGAACATGAGCAAAGAAGTCGGGACCACAAGGGGTACACCCACCCACTGAGACAGTGGAGCTGATCTATTGGGAGCTCACCAAGGCCAGCTGGACTGTGACTGAAAAAGCATGGGATAAAACTGGACTCTCTGAACATGGCGAACAATGAGGGCTGATGAGAAGCCAAGGACAATGGCACTGGGTTCTGATCCTACGTAATGTGCTGGCTTTGTGGGAGCCTAGCCAGTTTGGATGTTCACTTTCCTAAATATGGACGAGGGGGGAGGACCTAGGACTTACCACAGGGCAGGGAACCCTGACTACCCATTGGACTGGAGAGGGAGGGGGAGAGGAGTGGGGGGAGGGGAAGAAAGGTAGGAGAAGGGGGAGGGAAATGGGAGGCTGGGAGGAGGTGGAAACTTGTTTTTTTCTCTCCTTTTCTCAATAAAAAAAAATCTTCTCAGTAGAGCTGGATATTCAGGCAAGGCCATGTGAGGACTTTTTAATTGTTTCTGTTCCAACAAACATCCTGTAAAGGATCTTCATCTACTCAGAGCACTCAGGAGGAGCATAGGTTCTGAGGTGACATAAAGCATAGAAGTTCTATGCTCTGAGGTCTTAACAGGTCCATGGTGGAGAGTGGAGGAGCACTACCACCTTTCCAAATGCTACAGAATGGAGTTTTTGTGACCAATCATTGTTTAGAACATAAAGGCTGGATCTTTACTAGCGATACTAGAATTGCATATATTTGTAATATCCTTATTCCTTTCACAGATCACAGTTAAATATCAAGTGCTTACAATGTCTTTAAAAGAAATATATAATTATATGTATATAATTAAGAAAATTATAACAGAGGCAGATGATGGAGTGCTTAGGGCTGGAGAGAAGGCTAGAGGGAAAATATGAGGATCTGAACTCAAATACCCAGTACCCACATACTGCTGCATGTGATCGTGTACATTGATATTCCCAGTACTCCTAAGAGAATGAGAGGTAGAGACAGACTTCCTGGAAACTCAAGGTCCACCTGGCCTGGATTATGCAGTGTTAAAAAAGAATTTCTGTCTTAAATAAGTTAAAAGCAAAGATTGATACAGAAAGTTTTCCTGTGATCTCCACACATCCACATGCACAACATGTACAAATATGCATACACATGTGTGCATATGAATCATATACACAGTGGTTGTAATTACTCCTTCCACACTGGAGTAAATGCAGGTGAGGACCAGAAATGTGAGGTGGGAGAAAATCACTTTAAGAGAGGTGCTGGGAAAAGTTATAGAACTCATGAGATATCGAAGTGGAAGAGGACCTATACCAGCTTGCTTTCCCACCAGCAACGCAGGAGTGTTCCCCTTTCCCCACAACCTCTCCAGCATAAGTTGTCATCAGTGTTTTTCATCTTGGCCATTCTTACAGGTGTAAGATGGAATCTCAGAGTTTGTTTTGATTTGCATTTCTCTGATGGCTAAGGATGTTGAACATTTCCTTAAGTGTCTTTGAGCCATTTTAAATTTCTATGTTCAGAGTTCTATGTTTAGGTCTGTACTCCATTTTTATTGGATTATTTGTTCTTTTAATGATCAATTTTGTGGGTTCTTTGCATATTTTAGAGATCAGATCTCTGTATGATGTGGGGTTAATGGAGATATTTTCCCATTCTGTAGGCTGTCATTTTTCCTTGTTGAATATGTCCTTTGCTTTACAGAAGGTTTTCAGTTTCAGGAGGTTCCATTTATTAATTGTTTCTCTAAGTGTCTGTGCTGCTGGTTGGTCTCTTGTGCGAATTCATTCAAGTCTACTTCCCACTTTCTCTTCTATAAGGTTTAGTATGGCTGGCTTTATGTTGAGGTATTTGATCTATTTGGGCTTGAGTTTTGTGCATGGTGATAGATATGGGTCTATTTTAATTCTTCTACATGTTGATATCCAATTATGCCAGTACCATTTGTTAAATATGCTTTTTTTCATTTGGTAATTTTTGCTTCTTTGTCAAAAATTAGGTGTTTGCCCCTATGGATATCGGTGTGGCAATTTCTCAGAAAATTAGGAAGCAACCTTCAAGACCCAGTAATTCACTTTTGGGTATATATGAGGATGCTCAATCATGCTACAAGGACATGTGCTCAACTATGTTCACAGCAGCATTGTTTGTCATAGCCAAAACCTGAAAACAACCTAAATGCCCTTCAACTACAGAATGGATGAGGAAAATGTGGTATATTTACACAATGGAGTACTACACAGCAGAAAAAATAACATCTTGAATTTTGCAGGAAAATGGATAGAGCTAGGAAACATCATTTTGAGTGAGATAACCAAGACACAGAAAGACAATTATCACATGTACTCACTAATAAGTGGTTTTTTAACATAAAGCAAAGAAAACCATCCTATAATCCCAGAGAACTTAGGAAAAAATGAGGACACTAATAGAGACATACATAGATCTAATCTACATGGGTAATCAAAAAAGACAAGATCTCCTGAGTAAATTGAGATCATGGAGACCTTGGGAGAGGGTTGAACAGAAGGTGAGAGGTAGGGAGGGGAGCAGAGAAAATTGTAGAGCTCAATAAAAATAGGAAAAAAATAAAGTGGAAGAGGAAATATTAGAGAAGTACAGCAGGAAGAGTGAAGGGCAAACTGGGGGAAAGATAACGGACAGGGTACAGCCGAAGAATTATCCAAAATGAAGCATGCATTACAATTATATAGAAAATTTGTTACTTTATAAGCTAACTTTAAAAAGAATAAAAGCTAGAAGGGATTATTTTAGTCTTCTCTAAGATGACTGTCTTTGTCAGCTCAAGTTGCTATAACAGAACACCATAGACAAAGAGGCTTCAAAAATACACATTCTAGGATCTGGAATTACACAATCACATGTCAGTGACGAGAGAGTTCTTCCTGGCTGTGTCCTCATGATGCCTATTGATAGTTGGTGCACATGGAGAAAAAGAGGGTATCTTGTCCCTTCCTATTTTATAAGGACATTAATTCCATCAGGGGGCCTGCCCTCATAATCTCATCTATCCTTAATTACCTCCCGTAGGATTTATGACCAAACACCATCTCCTTGGAGAATTTGATGTGGACACAATGTTTGGTATACAACATTTCACTTGTAGTCCATCTGGAGCTCTGACCAGCCATGCCAGCAGTCATGACATGAGTTTTCATACAGACTCCATGCTTTATCACATAAGAACATCTGTACCCTCAGCAAGATAATGAACGCACCACAGCCATATGCTAATAATTTCTTTCTATACTTTGAAAGTGCAACATATATTACTTTTGTGCAATTCTGAAATTTTGGTGATATCAGTGTGGCTGTCAGTATTGCTCTCCCGCCACCTTCACCATCTGTCACACAGACCCAAATACCTAGATTCCTTAAAATCTATTATCCTGAGACAAATCTGTTGCCAGAAAATCATAGTTACCTTTCTGTAGCTACAAAGAGAAAGAAAATTTTATGTTGAAATATTCCGGTGGAGCACACCAAAGGAAGCCCCACAGATGAATTATGAACCATTCCCTGGGACACAGCACAACATGAATCCTTGGGGATTTACAGGTTTCCGCAATACTTATGAGTTATATGGTCACTTCAACTCATGAAAATAAATAGCTCTATTTCAATGTCTGTGTTGTTACATTCTCTCCTTCATGGAACCTGCCAGATTATCTATAAACTTGACAGTCAATACACTGCAAAGATTATATAGTCTTCCAAGATTTGTTTGGAATATAGTTTAGCTTTTTATGTGCATTTTCCTCTCCTGAGTCAAATAAAACATCACTCAAAATGAAGTAAATGAGGACAAAAATTAAAGTAAATTATAGTTAATCAACTGACCCACACATCTGCTTGCCTGTCTAGCCATTGAAGAATACTTCTAGGTATAAGTGCAATTTCCTGAACAGAATTGCAATAAGATCTAAGGCATTTTTACACAGACTACCTAAGCCTGTGGTTTATATGATAATACATTGAGTGGGGGAGAAGGGAAGATGATAAGTCTTATACCACAAATGTTGGGAATATTGAATGAAGTCTTATCTACCAATGATGTGTGCAGTATGTGTGTGTGTTCTCTTTTGCTATATTAAGTATCCTAGCTTTTTATTTATTATTCTGAATTTTGACATTATATGAACTCATTTAAAATATCTATAGCATCTCCCAGCCACAGAAATTTGTTGTATTTAATAAAAGATTTTAGGTTGACACAGCAAATAAGTCAATCTTGTGTATTTTGGCAGCACACAGAAAACCTACAGAGTACAGTCACACCTGAAGTTTGATTCATACCATCCACATCCTAACATAGATCAAGTTACAGGAGACTGAAAAAAAATCAGTGCTGCTTCTTTCTCTCAAATGCTCTTAGAAGAAAGTTAAAGCTCTGGTCACTCCCCTGAAAATTAGCCCCGCTGTATGCTTTAATATGTGTGGCCTTTCTTCTCATCACCCTCACACTGTCACTGCTTTAGATTGAGTGGTTCCCAGATAGTTCCCAGAGCAGATGTATTAGTTAACCTTTCTATTGCTTTGATAAAATACCATGAGTGTGCTGACAAGGTTTGTGTCCACTTGACGTAAGCTAGAGTCATTTGGGGAAAGGAAACCTCAATTGAGACGATGCCCCCACTCGACTGGACTGTAAGAAAGCCTGTGGAATATTGTCTTGATAGATATGGGAAGACTCCGCATATTGTGGGCAGTGCCCTCCCTGGACAGGTGTTCCTGGGTGGTAGAAGAAGGCAGGATGAGCCAGCATGAGGAGCAATCCAGTATGAAACACTCTTCTTTAGTAACCACCTTTAGAGTTCCTGCCCTGACTTTCTTTGATGATGGATTATGGTATAAACATGAAAGCCATAATAAATCCCTTCTTCCCTAAGCTACTTTTGGTCATGGCGTTTAGTCACAGCAATAGATACTTTAAGACAATGACCAAGGCTTCAATCAAATTCACATGCTGGTCAACAACTTGCTATGCAATCGTGCCCCTACAAGCTGTTAGTGGCAATTATGACTCTTGCCCATGAAGTCAGTTTCCATCTCTTGTTCATTAAGTTGCTCGCAGTGGCTGAGAACTTGACAGACTTTATTTTAAAATGTCCTAGATTGTACATCATACATGTCAGTTCATCACACAATCTTTGCAACAAACAGCATTACCGAAGAATCTCCCCCTATAAATCAGTGATGAGAGGGAGTGATCTCCTCCATATGTCATGGTCCATGGCAGCAGGTCCTGGACTGAATGATTTGGGAGAGTAGAATCATAAACTTCTCTTCAAAAAATCCTCACTTGTAATGTGACTTCTGAGACAGGAAACCATTAGCCATCCCACCCTGAACTCATAGCACTTAGGTTTGTGTCTGTAGGTTCTCCATCTTCTTTTTTTTAATGGACTCCTGGAAAAGAGGCAGGAGCCTGTTCACTGCCATAAATTTTCTGTAAAACCCTGATGGCTTTGGTGGATTGTCAGGTACATAAAACTGCCAGTGGCCAGGCTTTCAAT
>NW_004949103.1:8152421-8158894 GCF_000317375.1 Microtus ochrogaster
GAGTTCACATTCAGGGTAGCTGCTGTATGGCAATCATTCCGTTCTCCCGTGGATATGTGGAAATGGTGACCTAAGTTGTCCTTGAGTGTGAGTCCCAGGAAAGTGGGAGAGTTGCTCCTGTTGGTTACAATTATGCTCTAAATGTTCCTCTCCTGTTGGCTGACATTTCACCACGAACCATCTCTTCACTTGTTAACCGTCTCTCCATCCATTCAAAGACTGATACTATGGCTGTCCCTTGTTTTCATATTTCAAAATGTAAGATTTCAAAATGACTCCATAGATAGTGATACCCCATCAGTATAACAACTTCACACTTGACACACAATACTGAGCTCAGAACCTAAGCCATTAAGACTGAAAGTGCATCTAAGCACATGATCCTTTCTGGCTTCACATCTGCTAATCTAAAGTACCTTGGAATACTTACTGAAGATATTCAGATGAGCCTTATGTCCCTGTGCCAAAGGTGAAATCACCCACCTGTCATGGAATTAGCTGTCACATTTAAATGAGATTTTACCAATTTCTTCAGTCACTTCCCATGATTGTTCACTGCAAATTCAAATCTAACCCTCAAATTTACCTTTGATGGAGCATACTTTCTGTCATAAATACAAGTGTCCTGTCAAGAACCCTGTACACAGTGACCAGGATCCTAAGCATCAGGAGAGAATTTTATCATCAAATTAGAGAGATATCATCTCATCCTTTCCACCTAATTAACACACGAGAGAGATGGCACTTAGCTAAAAGAGCTTGTAGCTTCACTAAGACTGGGCCATCCACCATATTAAAAAAAAAAAACTAGGAATTTCCATTTAACTAAATGCTCTACCATGCATTATGCATGTGGCCTTGGCAAGATTAGAGAGTGCTACTGAGCCTTGGCTTCCCTACTTTTGGAACAGAAACAAGCAAGTTACTTGAAGAGTTGGGGTAAAGAACTAATCAGATAGTGTATATAAATTGTCCAGTAGATCAGGATTTAAAATGCATTGTAGCTCTAACTATAAAAACTATCCCATATATCAGCTATGGGATTTAATAAGATATATTTCCCTGTAATCTAGTATCTATGTCTTAGTCTCACTTAAGAAAAATCAGGACATGCCGGTATGAGAATTTTGCCAAGTGGCGTCTATAAATAATTCTGTTTTACCTGTCTTGTGACAAAAGTGAAAATAGCATTACCTTCCTATAAAGAAAAGAAACAGATGTGGGATGGAGATATGGCTCAATGATCAAGAACAGTAACGCTCTTCCAGTGCTCTTCCAAACTTGACTCCCAGCACTGGTGTTCTGAGACTTGCTTAAGGCTTCCTGCAATGTAGTTCAGACACCTCTGGCCTCCAGGGAATCTATACTTATATGCATGTACCTGCATTTAGTTTTACACACACACACAAACACACATACACACACACACACACACACACACACACACATGAGTGAAAAAAATAAAGTAAATATAAAGAAAAGAAAAATGCAGAATGTGAATCCAGAAAAGATCATGAATTATGTAGAATGATGAAATCTCATATGTCACAATCAGATAGAATCTCACATGTTTATGAACTGAAAAATAATGTACTGGCTTTGTGGGAGCCTAGGCTGTTTGGATGCTCACCTTCCTAGACCTGGATGGAGGGGGAAGGATCCACAGGGTAGGGAATCCTGACTGCTCTTTGGGCTGGAGAGGGAGAGGGAGGGGAACAGGGGAGAGGGAGGAAAATGGGAGGCAGAGGCAGGGAGGAGGCAGAAAGTTTTAATAAAAAAAAAAATTTCCAAGGCTTGGTTTCTGAGATCAACAGCCATGTTGACAAGAGTTTGGTTGTTCTTTTTCGAGTCTTTCTCTATCCCTTTACAAGGATGCTGTGTTGAACTTTTTGTTGCTGTGAACAATAGCCTGAGAAAAATAAAGGAGAATTTTCTTTGCTTACCATTTCAAGCAATTCAGTCCATCATTTTTGAGAAGAGAAAGGCACCACACACACGCAGAGAGAGAGAGAGACAGAGACAGAGACAGACAGAGACAGAGATACAGAGAGAAAGAATGCCTGTACCATCTGGCTTCTCCTCTTCTCCCTTGTATTATTGGACCCTTTGGGCTATTGGATGGCGCCACTCATACTGAGGTAGATCATTCCATTTTAGCCAAGCATCCCTGGAAATACCAGTAGGTATTTCCGTGTAAGGAAGTCACCTTCGATACATATGCCTCAGTAATCCTTCAGCAGTTGTCAGTGAGTTAATATTAACCCTCACAGATCCTCTCCTGCTATTGAATCTTACTCTTGATCATCATCTTGACTTCTGAAAGGTGAGCTTTCTATAAACTCCTTCAGTATCCTTTCATGTCTAGGTTCAAAAACATTTACTGTCATTTCATATGATCATGATTTTCATGGGAAATATTGAACGATTCGTAATGTCAAATTCCAAAGTTAGGAGAATTTAATTATTCTCTGATATGACAGGAAGTGGAAGGAATTTTGAGACAGGGTGAAGCTTTCAGATACTGCAGTGTCTGACACTGTTCCTAGCTCGTCAGAGAAAAATATCCACTTTTCTCCATGTGAAAGTGTTGGTTATTTGATATTTCTTTTAATCACACAGACCAATTTCCAAGGCATCTGGGGAACTGCATATCTGGAGTTAAACTTTGTGAACATATATCTTCAATATGTGTATAGTTTGTTACATTTTAAAGTAAATACAGGGATTAAATGCATATATATGTATATGTGTATTTAAAGACTTATTTTGATTGTGTGTGTGTGTGTGTGTGTGTGTGTGTATGCAAGTGCATAC
Organism: Microtus ochrogaster; assembly: GCF_000317375.1. Lineage (NCBI taxonomy): Eukaryota > Metazoa > Chordata > Mammalia > Rodentia > Cricetidae > Microtus > Microtus ochrogaster. The sequence goes on from NW_004949103.1 coordinate 8,155,236, forward strand.
AGAGGTCAGAAAGGGACACCAGATCCCCTCTGGGACTGTAGTTACAGGCAGATATGTAATACAAGATGTGAGTCCTGGTAATTAAACTTCAGTCATCTGCAAGAGCACTAAGCTGCTGAGGTTGCTCACTAGCTCCATGGATATATTTTTGTGCAATAAAAGTGGACATTAATAGGACATGATAAAGATGATAAAAATGATACACTGAAAATGCCTTGCTAATTTTCATGGCATTGTAACAACGATACAACACTTATATATTTCTGTTCTTTGAAGCTAAAATTGTATTAGAATATGTAATAGTTGTATAAATTCATTTTATAAGGACTTGTGCCTATTCTGTGGTGTATTTGTAGCCTATAAACATCCAGGATTTTAAAGGGATAGCAACTCTACATGTGAAGTAATCTACATGTGATAGTATAGATACTCCATTAATTAATTTTGTATTTTGTACTGTGTCTTATATTGCAAAATATCAGCCAGCACTGATGAAGTATGAGTATGAGTCTACATTTCAGAGCTTTCCCACATGTCTGCAGGGATTTTGTTTGCTTTTGTCTTACTGTGTATCAAGACCTCTTGAACAGGAGTTACTTTTACCCAGGGATATGGTGATGAAGACTTAGGAGCAGCACTGTCAGTCCTGATAGTTTTTTTTTTTCACCTGTTGTCTTACTGAGATTATTTAGCTCATCTATTTTTAAAAAATTCTGCTAATGCACTTGTTTATTCTCCAAGTACTGGCATAGGTGAAGGGAGATCTCACAGGATAATTAACAGGCAACACAAAAGCAGCTCATTGCAGTGAAGTGCAACGTGGCTGAGATGACTGGACCCCCTTCCACATCTGAGATCATCAATATAAGAGATACAGAATTTCCATCTCAGCAGAAAAAGTGTATACATTTGTCTCTCTTGCAGACAATTCAATCATCTGACTAGGTTTAGCATAATGAGATACAAAAAAGTCAATGGTTTGGCCCTAGAAGAAGTGTTATCTGTCTTTTATCTTCTAGCTTCTGCAAAAGCTAAAGGCATTTCTTATGTATGATATGGAAGTCCGCTCTCAGAATGACTGCACATCTTAAATTCTGAACATTTCATAATACAAAGCTGTTACTTTCACCCAGTACATGTACAAATAGCAACAAAAGTAAACACTAAGAAAGAAAACAACACAATTAAAAACTGGGGCAGAGAATTAAACAGAGGGTTCTCAAATGAATAAATAAATGGCTGAGAAATATTTTTTTCATGTTCAGCCATCCTTAGCCACTGGGGAAATGCAAATTAAGACTACTTTGGGATTTCATTTTACTTGAGTCAGAATGGCTAAGATCAAAACAACAAATGCTGGTGTCTTTGTAGTGAAAGGGTGGTGCATATTTACTGCTGTTGGAATACAAACTAGTATAGTCATTATGGAAATCAATGGAGAGGCTCCTACAAAACTTGGAATAGATCTACCAAAAGATCTAGCTATACCCCCTCAGGAACACATACTTGAAGAACTCTGTTTCATTCTACAGAGATATTTGATCCTCTATCATTACTGCTCGATTCTCAATAACAATGAACCAGAAATCCATCAACAGATAGAAATAATGAAAATGTGGTACATATACACAATGGACTGTTATTTAACTATAAGGAACTAATGAAATTTCTATGTAAATGGCTAGAGTTGTAAATCATTATTCTGAGTGAGATAACACAGAACCAACAAGACAAATGCAGCATGTTCTCTCACAAGACAAATAGAAGAAAAGACACTAGCAAGGGACAATGGGAGGCTAAATCTCAAAGGAAAAGAGATAGAATGCAGATAGTATAAATCATGGAACAGAAAGGGTTAAATGGATCGAAGAACCAGGAGCAGGCTAGAGTGCAGGGTATAAAGAGGAATAACTAACACTAAAGAATTTAAAAATTTACCACTGCAAATACTTCCTAAAATAGATTCATATTTGAGTTTAAAAGTTATTTCCCTGTAAGGAAGGAAAATACTTCCTCCAGATACTATAGATCATCAAATAAAAAGTGTAGCACTAGAAAAAGGTTACATCTTTTTGAGTGATTGGTCATTGCGGCGCCACAGAACCCCCCTAAACACTAATATACACTATTACAATTGTCATTGAATAGGTTCTTGTATTTGATGGCAGGACCCTATTGCCAAAGACATCATGTAGTTGAGTCATAGGACACAGAGAAATCAAGCTGGTGTCAGCCTGAAAGATTCATCTCTACTGGCTAGCTTTCATAGTGCTGAGAAGTGCTACATATTCTACAGATGAGAAAATAATCAACAGTCTTACCCAGGTGGGAATCTTGTGAGTTACAGTTGGCAACCTGTTGGCAAAGATATGCCCACTAGTGTAGTAGTGGCAAAAAAAAATGCTATACAAGTAACCAGCCCCTTTCTATTTGAATTTCAAGCCTGATCCATCAGATAGAAGACACGGTTTGTACTGTTAACTAGGCCAAAAACCCATGGCCAGTTAGGTCACAGGCTCTAGAGGATAATCTAATACTAAATGTAAACAGTAATAAAATGGCCCCTGAATTCTAATTGCTATACCCTCATCCAAAGATGCTTTTCTTTGACAGTAGAAGTGAGTATTTCAGAGCCCTATAACTGATTGATATGTAGAGAATAAGAGCACGTGGGGTTCTCAGGTCTAAATGAGACAGTTATATTACACCATTTTTACATCTGCAAATGCAAGATATACTAGTGCATTGTTGACAAGTTTAGTTTTTCTCAGGAGCCCTCAAATACCTGATAGTAGGAAAACTAGGATAGAATTTTATTGAAGTTTGTTAGGATAACAAATTACCACAAACTTAGTGGCTAGAAACAACATAAATTTTTCATATTATATCCTAATCTTACTAAACAAACATGAAAAAACCTTGTACTCACTTCTGGGGGCACCAGAGGAATATCTGTTTTATGCTCAGTCAGGTTGTAGGTAGATGTTAGTGTTCACTAAATTTAAGACTTGCTAGCTGTAAACAGAGGGAGATTCTTCAACTCTAGTTCAATTTCTTGAGTTAATCCTTTGCTCATCTCTTCTCTTATTATTTTGAAAGATAGCAAGAGCAAATCAGATACATCGCCTGTTGAAATATCTTACCATGCTTCTGTTGCCATGTATATGCCTTTGAGCATCCTGTGAAGGTTCTTCTCATTAAAGACTGATATTAGCAGATTGTTCTCTGTAAGGTGACCAGAAATAATGTCCTAGTCCCAACGTCTGCACCCTGTGAAGTAATTGATCACCTATGTTCATAGTGACACAGGTTCTGGAAATAGGGAATGAATATGCCATACAAAACTAATTCTACATATTATATCACCCATCAAGCAATGCCTGGCCTTATTTGGATAAAATAGTGATACTTGAATGAAAATCATTTAATATATCTTTATATTGTTCTTCTATTGACAAAGATACCATAATATATGTCAGGGGTTGGGTACTGAAGTCTACAACTAGACAAACTTTCTTCTTTCCTTCTCTCCATTCACCCCTTTGTCTTTGTACCTCCCTTTCCCCCTCCTCTTCTTCTCTTCCTTGTCCTTTATATTCTATGATTGATTTCTGCTTACCTTTGTTGCGGGAGGTCCTTCCGCTCCTCCAGCCTATAGC
>NW_004949103.1:8158994-8160772 GCF_000317375.1 Microtus ochrogaster
ATAAGAATCCTAATATACTATAACGGTGCCTATGGAATCCTCAGCACAGTGGAATCCTCATTTCAGGATTTGGGGGATTCTTTATTTCTGTCAAGAAGTGTCTCTATAAAATTCACAAGTCAGAGCATTTAGGTTCATCTGCTATCATTCCTGTTTTGTCTGTATATTGGGAATTTTTACATCACATAAAAGCAAAGGCTTTCTTTGGAGCTAGTTTGCTTCTCCTGAGACTAGTTGCCACTCAACCCCTTATGTGTCTCTGCCACTGCCTTATAAAATTCAGACAGAGAGCAGAGCTTACCAGGCAGCCTCACCTGCCCAAGGAAGCAAGGGGGAAAGGAACACACTCCTCTGCAAAGTGGTCTTCAAAACAATACAAAGATCAGCCCATTTTTAAAACTATTTATTTTAACTTTCTGAGATTATAATGCAATTGCATCTTTTTCCCCTTCCATTTTTTCCTCAAAACCCTCCCATATACCCTTCTTGGCTGCCTTTCAAATTCATGCCTTCTTTTGTCATTAATTGTTGATAGATACATATATATAACCTGCTCAGTCAGTATAATGTTACTTGTATGTATGTTCTCAGGCATCGGGTGTAGTCAGTCAATCTTTAAGTCTCTGGAACCAAATCATCTCCAATTTTCTCCTTATGGTCCCCAATGCTCAGTCTGATTTTCTTTCTTAAGACTAAAAGAAGTCATTATCCCCAGGTTTGTGCTGTTCAGGAGTGGTGCTGTGACTGTCTTCGATAACCAAATGAAAACAAAAGAGATCCAAGTCACTTCTGGGCTGTAGCAGGAAATGATTACCACTGTGTTGTAAAGTATAATCTCTCATTTTAGGAGCTTCATAGGAGTGTTAAGATCACTAAAGAGAATCATTCTAGCTCACCAAGTTTCTATGGAAATAATGTGCTTAGGGAGGCTGTATCCAATATTCAGTGCAGACATTTGGGGCTGCTGTTATGGTAGCAGATTGTAAAACATACTGGTAGTGATTCCCTATTTATCTTTTACTCTTCTCAGAAACAGAATGAGCTTTTATTATTTTCCTTGTCAATGTCAATAATTGTATCTGCTGCATAGGGGCTGGAGAAATGGATGAGCAGTTTAGAGCATTTGTTCCTCTTGCAAAGGACCCAAGTTCAGGTCTCTGTACCCACATGTCAGTTCATAACTGCATATGACTCGACTTTGAGATGACGTAACTCCATTTTCTGGTTTCTGTATGCACAAGGTGCATGTGCACGCACTCAAACACATACAAATATGCATTAAATAAATAAACAAATTTGGTGTGATCAGAGCCAGGCTTGGGAATTCAGGGATAATGTGAATTGGCTTTGTTCTGAGAAGTATCACCAGGGACAGCTATTTTTAAGAGGGGAACTTGGGAGTGTGGAAATGGTACAGTAAGGTTCAGACTTGATAAGTAAATGTATTTTTTTTGTATTCAATATCTATTTATTTGTGTTTAAGTCGAACTCACAGTATTACATTTCAAAGCTACAGATTAGTTTAGAAGACAATGGTGACAATCCAGTGGATTGAGTGATCATAGGCCCACACAGACATCCAGTACTGCCACTCACAAGTTGATACCTCATCATGGTTGCTGTTTAATGGCTATATGCATTATTGGTTATAAGAATAGTATAGTAGGATTTGGATGTGTGGCAACTAAGTGCACATGAGGTGGGCAGAAATTAGAGAGCTGTCAGAATTGAGAGTCACAGAGGAAGATAACTTGATCAGCCTGATTTTGCTGCTCAGG
>NW_004949103.1:8160996-8178159 GCF_000317375.1 Microtus ochrogaster
TTAATTATAATTCCAAACTGCTGTGGCATCGTTTGTGACTTACGTCTACATACCTTGAATCCTAGGAGATAAGAATCCTAATATACTATAACGGTGCCTATGGAATCCTCAGCACAGTGGAATCCTCATTTCAGGATTTGGGGGATTCTTTATTTCTGTCAAGAAGTGTCTCTATAAAATTCACAAGTCAGAGCATTTAGGTTCATCTGCTATCATTCCTGTTTTGTCTGTATATTGGGAATTTTTACATCACATAAAAGCAAAGGCTTTCTTTGGAGCTAGTTTGCTTCTCCTGAGACTAGTTGCCACTCAACCCCTTATGTGTCTCTGCCACTGCCTTATAAAATTCAGACAGAGAGCAGAGCTTACCAGGCAGCCTCACCTGCCCAAGGAAGCAAGGGGGAAAGGAACACACTCCTCTGCAAAGTGGTCTTCAAAACAATACAAAGATCAGCCCATTTTTAAAACTATTTATTTTAACTTTCTGAGATTATAATGCAATTGCATCTTTTTCCCCTTCCATTTTTTCCTCAAAACCCTCCCATATACCCTTCTTGGCTGCCTTTCAAATTCATGCCTCCTTTTGTCATTAATTGTTGATAGATGCATAAATATAACCTGCTCAGTCAGTATAATGTTACTTGTATGTATGTTCTCCCTTCTTCCCTCCTTCCCCCCCTCTCTCTGCAGAAAAATAGAAACTTTAGGACCTAAAAGAAAAGCAAAATTAAAGTATATTGGTTTTGGTATTTTACAAATGTTACAATTTTACAATTATTATTCATGAAAAGACATCTTGTACATAAATAAGACTATTCCTATCTTTGGAATCACTCTGCTGGTCAGCTTAAGGTTCCCAATGTTTCATGAGGGTATATTCAAGTATTTGCTGGAACTGCATCTCCAGGTGTTAATGTACTTTTTGAATGCTACACATAGACCAATCAACATAACCCAGAAGGCTCATGATGTCCCTCTTTACTCCTGTCACCAATGAAGAACATCTTGAACTACTTGTATTTTTTTAGTGTATTAGTTTTATTTAAAAAAAAATACCAATCCAAATCCCCACTCCCTTCTCTCCTACCATTTCCTTCACACACCCTCCTACCCCACCCCCATCTAATCCTAAGAAAGAGTAAGGCACATTGCTTTATGGAAAGTCCAGGGCCCTTCCTACTACATCTAGGCTGAGCTAGGTAAACATCCAAAGAGAATAAGATCCCAGAAAGCCAGTGCATGCAGTAGAGATAAATCCCGGTGCCACTACCAGTGGCCCCTCAGTCTGCCCCACCATACAACTGTCAGCCACATTCAGAGGGACTAGTTTGCTCCTATGCCTGTTGAACTACTTGTTTTTTAATTTCCTTTCCCAAAAACCAGGGACAGCGCTGGGCTTAGATAAAGCCAGTGAGGCATTTATTTTAAACAAAACCAGTGTTGAGAGATTACAAAAGCAAATTCAGTGACTAAGATGAATAATACACATTAAATTAAATAAATTAAGTTAAATTAATTAAATTAAATATTACATTTAAGAAAAGTAATGTTGAACAACAGATACACAATTTAAATAAAAACATGGCATACTGCATAATCCTATCTGTAACATAAATACAATATATAGCTAAAGAAGACTCCTGTCAATCTTGTCCTTATCATTATAATGCTATTTATTTCATTGTCTGGCTTTATTTTTTTCATTTGTTTCAAATATCTCATTGAAATCCCATTTTTCTTAATGACCAAGGATTTGCCATCCCCTTAATTTTTGCTCTGGAGACAAGTGCCTTATTGACCTGCCTAAACTCTGGTCCTTCCTCTAAATTACCCTTCCACCATAGTCTGTACGGTTTTGCTTTTAAGCAAGCATCGAATTTAAGCCAAGTCTCATTAAAAGAAAAAATCCTGAATCAATCCTCAAGCCCTGCATTTGGAGAGAAAAACAGTCCATGAGGAAAAGGATGACTTCTCTCTGGCTGTTATGTTGGTCTGCCGCATATAAGTCTTCAGGACAATGGATCAGTTCCTTTCCTGAGATCTCAGACAGTTCAGACAACAGGGTGCCTCTTCACCATCAAAGAAGGAAAACAGAAAATAGAGCTCCCTTTGCCTTTGCGGAAGTGTGGTAAGAACACAATGGCCACGATTGATCTCTCTCTACAACTACCGTTGTGAACTGAATTATGAAGCCTCAGAAGCTGAGACCGAGTTATAAATTAACTCCCGCAGCCAAGAGGAGATTCATTTTAAGTCTATAATCTATGAGCTTTGCTGGAGTGGGAAGCTAGGCCTGAAGCACAAGTTCTATTTTTCGGTTCCTGTGTGGGGGAAATGAAAAGTGAGGAGGAAGGCTGAAGAAGGAGGTGATCCCAGGGTCCCCTGCTAAAGAAACCCCAATAATCAAGTCAGCTAAACTCTTAAACACTGCCCAGGATGGGAGTTTGTCCATGCATCCCAGACTAGTTGTCTCTGCCCTCGTAGGACTCCTGAGAGTGAGCACAATGCATCCCGAAAACGGGCTCAGTTGTGAGCAGGAACTAAAGGTTGTGGGTTAGAGTCAGCTGCCCTTCTGGCCCCAGAAGGAAGCAATGAAAGCTAATATAAAAGATCATATAGGAATTATCTGTGAGCCACTGATCAGGTCACTCATATTTCCCCAAGAACAGGTGGTTTTTGTTCAACATATGTTTACTGAGAGTTTATGATCATTTAGCAGGATGCTAAATTCTGAATATACATGCTTCACCAGACCAGCAGAAGTCCTTCCTTCACAAAGCTTATCATCTAATGCTGAAGGCAGTTAACAAAACAATCACAGCGTAAGAGAAAGCTGGGTCCACAGTAGTTGCCTACCATGCATGGGGCCTAGGTTTCCATCCCAGGACTGAAAAATCTGTGCATTGGCCAGATGTGGTGAAACGTATCTGCAAATCCAGTATTCTGGAAGCTGAGGAAGAGGAACATCCACAAGGATAAGTCCAGCCTGGCCTGCATACTGAATTTCAGATCATCAGACATGCTTAATGAGAATTTCTCTCAAAAAAAATCAAAATTGAAAACTAATAAATAAATTAAAAACTAGGACAAACATTTTCAAACTATAAATGCTGCTGTGAAAGAGGAAAGATGGAGCACCCTAAGAGAAAAGTCCGGGGAATCTGAGTCAGCAAAAGAAGCAGCAAAGATTCCCCACGGGCAATTCAGGTGTGCCAAAAATAATGAACGGGAGGAGGCGAGGGTGCTTTTATAGAGTCAGAAAGACTCACATGCCCTCTCCAGCATAGAGAGAAAGAGCTGGTGTGCTTCAGGGAAACTATGTGGTATGGGTCTCATTGTTTCAGAAGGGAGGAAGCCAAGTCAGGGAGATTAAGTGCTGGAGTCTGTGGCTCATCAGTGGTGCACGTCTGTTCAACTTCTTTATTTGATTCAAAATCCAAGACCTGAAAATGTCAGTGACATCATAAAATATTCATAATTTTTCTTTTTTTCTTGAAAATGATTTTATAAAATAGATTCTGATTGTGGTTTACCCTCTCTTATCTCCTCCTACATCATGGAGAGGTGGCTCAGCCAGTAAAAACTAGGCTCTCAATCAAAAACACAAGTGTTTATCTTGTTTATGTGACTCTTTTATATCTTATTTCACTTAATACCATGACCCTTCTATCCATCCTCATGGTTGCACATGACAGGATTTCCTTCATTTTGTAGGCAAATATCACAAACACATACAAAATCACACACATTTTCTGTATCTTTTCTTGTATTATAGAGATTTGCTCTGTTTCCACATGTCAGCTGTCATGAACACTGAAATACTGAACATGGAGTGCAGATGTCTCTATAAGATAGTGATTTCCTTTATGAATACATATTCAACTTGTGGGTCATAATATAGCTCTGTCTTTAATTCTTTGAGAATCAATCCCATTGTTATCTGTAACTACTCTATCAATTTATATTCCCATTAATAGTATATACATATTCTTTTTCTTCCCCAGTTTTACCAGTACTTACTGTTATGTGAGTTTCTGTAAAAATAGCTAACACTATTAAATAGTTAAGTTTTACATAGTTGAATGGTGAACTATTAAATAGTTAAATCGTTAGTTTTCCTTGAATCTCAGAGTCAAACTCAGAATAGTAGCAAGCAGAACGATTGTTATGATAGTGCAGGCAACACATGGGATAATGAGTGGTTTTATGGAGCAGAAAGGCAATTTACTAAGAGATTGGATATGAAATCAATATGGAACTTCATAGCTACGGCATGTTTTTAATATAAAATGTTCTTTACTGTTTGTAATAAGTATGGTTGGAGATGGAGTTCTGTCCTGTCCAGGGCTCTGGGTTTTCTACGTTCATCTTTTGTGATGTGATTTTTTTTTGATGGAATACACAGTTCTACATTCATAAATTAGAGCCATTTTAAGAGTTTTTGTGTACTTCATGGGGAGCTGCTGACTTTTCATGAAATGAATGTTATTTCTTCACTCAATCACATACATACATTTAAAGCAAGCGTTGAGCAAATGACTCTTTCTCCAAGTGTAAAAGCAGCATGTTAATATGATGTGGACAGATGCCAATGCTCGCCTGCCAGGCAGGCACTTGTTCTCAAGATTGTGGTTTGAATTATCTCATTTCTTATTTTATTTTCTTCTTTTTTCACTCCTTCCCTCCTTCTGTCCTTCCCTTTATCTCTTTCTCTCTTCTCTCCTTTCTGAATTTAAGGCAGATTTTTTTTAATGTAGAAAAGAAAAAATATTAGTGAAGTGTGATGAAGTTATTAGCTAAATTTTATTTATTTATTTATTTATTTATTTATTTATTTATTAAAGATTTCTGCCTCCTCCCCGCCACCGCTTCCCATTTCCCTCCCCCCTCCCCCAATCAAGTCCCCCTCCCTCATCAGCTCGAATTACACCTGTCAGAATGGCTAAAATCAGAAACACCAATGCGAGCCTTTGCTGGAGAGGTTGTGGAGTAAGGGGAACACTCATCCATTGCTGATGGGAATGCAAACTTGTGCAACCACTTTGGAAAGCAGTGTGGCGGTTTCTCAGGAAATTTGGGATAAACCTACCCCTGGACCCAGCAATACCACTCTTGGGAATATACCCAAGAGATGCCCTATCATACAACAAAAGTATATGCTCAACTATGTTCATAGCAGCATTGTTTGTAATAGCCAGAACCTGGAAACAACTGAGATGCCCTTCAGTGGAAGAATGGATGAAGAAAGTATGGAATGTATACATATCAGAATACTACTCAGCAGTAAAAAACAACGACTTCTTGAATTTTGCATGCAAATGGACCGAAATAGAAAACACTATCCTGAGTGAGGTAAGCCAGACCCAAAAAAGATGATCATGGGATGTACTCACTCATAATTAGTTTATAGCCATAAATAGAGGACATTGAGCCTATAATTCATGATCCCAGAGAAGCTAAATAAGAAGGTGAGCCCAAAGAAAAACATATAGTTATTCTCTTGGATATTAACCTTCATCAGGCAATGAAAAGAGACAGAGATAGAGACCCACATTGGAGCACCAGACTGAAATCCCAAGGTCCAAATCAGGAGCAGAAGGAGAGAGAGCACGAGCAAGGAACTCAAAACCGCGAGGGGTGCACCCACACACTGAGACAATGGGGATGTTCTATTGGGAACTCACCAAGGCCAGCTGGCATGGATCTGAAAAAGCATGGGATAAAACCAGACTCGCTGAACTTAGCGGTCAATGAGGACTACTGAGAACTCAAGAACAATGGCAATGGGTTTTTGATCCTACTGCATGTACTGGCTTTGTGGGAGCCTAGGCAGTTTGGATGCTCACCTTACTAGACCTGGATGGAGGTGGGTGGTCCTTGGACTTCCCACAGGGCAGGGAACCCTGATTGCTCTAAGACAGATTTATGAGAACTTACTAAAAGCCTCATGTTGTCAAACATCACAGCTGTGATGGGAATCAAAAGAGATGACAAGCCCAACTTTCGTAATGCTAATATTATGGTGCTACTGTTGCAAGAGATAGAAGTAAACAAACTAATGTACTGTACATGTGTGCACGTATAAATGTGTGTGTGTCAGTGTATGTGCTATGTGTTTGTTATATGGACTGTCTTTAATTATATAACTATATAATAACCATATCTTGTCTATCTGCCCAAAATGTCTAAACTTCTATAGAAATAAAACTTACTGTCATTTCACAATATAAACTTTTTCTTTTTGACCACCTGATAGGTATAAAATGGAACCTCAGAGTCATTTTTGTTCACATTTCTCTGATGGCGAAGGATGTTGAAAATTTTCTTAAGTGTTTCTCAGTCATTTGAGATTCTTCTGTTGAGAATTCTTGGTTTAGATCTGTAACCCGTTTTTTAATTGGATTATTTGGTTTGTTATATCTGTTTTCTTAAGTTCATTAAGTATTTTGGAAATCAGTCTGCTGTTGGATGTGGGGTTGGTGAAGATCTTTTCCCATTCTATATTCTGCCATTTTGTCCTACTAACAGTTTTGTTTGCCTTGCAGAAATTTTCAATTTCATGAGATCCCATTTATTGATTGTTGATCTTAGTGCCTGTGCTATTAATATTCTGTTCATGAAGTTGTCTCCTGTGCCAGTGCATCTGAGATTATTTCCCACTTTCTCTTCTATCAGATTAAGTGTGTTTGAATTTATGTTGAGGCCTTTGATCCACTTGGACTTAAGTTTTTTTCAGGATGATTGTTATGGATCTGTTCGAATTCTTCTACATACTGACATCCAGTTAGAACACTACCATTTTTGATAATATTTTCTTTTTTCCATTGTATGTTTTTGGCTTCCTTGTCCAAAATCAGGTGTCCATATGTGTGTAGATTTATTTCTGGGTCTTTGATTTAATTTCATTGATCCATCTGTCTATTTTTATGCCAATACCATGTGGTTTTATTACTATAGCTTTATAGTAGAGCTTGAATTCAGGAATGGTGATACCTTCAGAAGTTCTTTTATTGTACAGGATTGTTTTGGTTATCCTGTTCATTTTTTTCTTTGTTTATTGGGTTTTTTGCTCATTTTTCTATATGAATTTGAATGTTGTTATTTCAAGGCCTTTAAAAATTGGGTACAATTTTGGTGGGGAATTCATTGGATCTGAAAAATGCTTTTGTAAGATTGCCATTTTTACTATACAAGAAACAAACCACAACACCAAAGATAAACATCACCTTAGAATAAAGTATTGAAAAAAGATTTCCCAAGCAAATGGTCAGTCCTAAGAAGCAAGCTGGTGTAGTTATCTTAATATCTAACAAAACAGACTTTCAATCAAAGTTAATCAAAAGGAATGGAGAAGGGAATTTCATTATAATTAAAGAAAAAAAACATAAAAATGATGACTTATTTCTGAAAATCTATGTTCCAAATGTAAAGAGTAACCATATTTGTAAAAGAAACTTTACCAAAGCTTAAATCACAAATAGAACCCCCACACAACAGTAGCAAGAGACATTAACACCATTCTAGAGGCTCAGATTACATTTTTGTCTTGTTTAATTTATTTATTTTTGAGACTGGGTCTCTCTTCATAATTCATACTCTATGACTTCTCCTGGTTTACCTCACTATCATAACTGAAGCTATTAGATGAAAGGCTTCCATGATATTTCTCCAATCACAATTCTCCACCGCCCATACCTTCTCCTGCCCCCACACCTCCTCCCATCGCACCCCCATCAACTCCTCCCAATGTGTAAGGGTTCCCATGGGAAGTCAACAAACTCTGGTGCATTAAGTTGGGGCTGAGCATGGCATCCAACCATAGGGAGTGGGTTCCAATAAACTAGCTACTGGTCCTACTGTTAGGGGCCTTTCAAATACACCAAACTTCACCACTGTCTCCCACGTACGGAAGGCCTAGGTCAGTCCCATGGAGGCTTCAGACAGTTGTGGCTCTGAACTTCTTTATGAAGTGATTGGTTTCCAAAACTGAAAACCCTAGTGTGCAAAGAAAGACTGAGTCTCTGTATGGTCATACCTGTTTATTGTATGGGCTAAAGCAAAGCACATGGGCTAGCACAAAATCTGTGGGGTCCTGCCACACAAAATTTTTAGTATAAACAAATGTGGTTAATTGGACTGAACTGTGTCATTAGGCTGCAGTTGATGTCATTTTTTTTATCATTGTTGTATTAGAGATCGTGGTATGTTGTGAATATGTACATATTGTATGCATACCTGTGTGTGTATTCACATGTGTAAATGTACATGTATATGTGCAGGTACACATATGCATGCTTGTGCATGGATGTGTTAGTCAGAATTTGATATTAGGAGTGTCCCTTCATCACTCTCCTCATTTTCTATTGAAATGGGGTTTCTCAGTTGAACCCAGAGTATGTGAAAATGGCTCATGTAGCTGTCCAACTTCCTCCAAAGGTCACATCCTTCTGAGAGTACTGGAACTAGATGAGGGCAACCCCACCCATCCAACATATATATGGGCTTTGGAGATCTGAATTCTTGTTGTTAAGCTTGTGTAGCATGAACTTTATGCACTGAGACATCTCCTCAGCTGGAAATCTTATTTAAAGCTTATTATTATGCACATACCAAATATAATTCTTAAGTAATTATAAACAGAATCTCTCCTTATATTTAAGAGATAACCTCAATGTCAACTCTATGAACCCTGAGATGCTCCTAGTGTGATGGACAAAAACGAAAATGTTTCTTTTCTCAAGGTAAAGCATCAGAACTTTGCTTCTTAATGCAGTTGTCATATGACACCAAATAATGTGATAATGTACTGTGAATGTTGGTGTCCATTTAATATGTGACATTGTCTTCTGCACAAGGAAATAAAGGCCTCAACTCATTTTTCACAGGCCACTGAGCAGGTATTAGATGATAATGACTTGGCATTGACCTCATCAAAGAGGAATGAAACCATGAACTGTGCATGAAGGAGTCTGTCCTCTTGTTCCGTGTGCATCTCTTTGTTCTGGCAGAAGACTTTAGACCTAAGGGGTGCTTGTTATGACCTACATTAAACACATCTATTTAGTTTCTTTTTTGAAGGGGAAAAACAAAACACTATAACTGTTTCTTCTTCCCAATATGTCAAAAGTGAAACTCAAAACGCTAAATAAAATTAACTTTTGAACAGAGCTATGAGAAGTAATGATGCCAAGTGTCACCTATACATACCTGGTCATTTGTTGAACATTTATTCACAGACTGAGTTGGGCACTTATGACGTGTCAAAGGGGCAATGTGGTCCATATTTCTAACTGGATGACATCTACAGTGACATGAGTAGGTGGAACTGTAGGATAGAAAACAGCTGGGAACGTGGTGTTTATTCCTCGTTTCCTTATTAAGTCACAGTTCAATTGTATGTAATTAATTTTTATTTCTGACAATAATTGTTTCTTTACAGCAGTAAGAGATTTGTTAAGTGACTGACTGCCATATTCCTATGTTCGGACATCTTCAGAATAAAAAAAATTTATTTCTGCCTTACAGAGGAATAAATCAATACTCAGAAATATTTAGAGTTTTATAAAAGACCACTCAACTAATAGGTAGGCAGGATGACATTTGAATCTTGATGTACTCAGGACCTGATTCACTATATAACATTTTGTTATTGGTTGCACGACTTTCTAATATGCTAGTCTCTCTGAACGTGCCTCAAGTCTTTATTTTGGTAACAATAAAAGGACATGGAGTTCATTGATCTCCTTTTTTTGGAATCATTTAATACTCATTGTGGAAATGTGTCTGAGAAGGTGAGAGGGGCTAGCCAGACCAAAAAAAACAAACCAGCAAACAACAAAAGAGAGAAGAGAGAAAGAACCTTCATTCTTTCCACGAGGACATGCCTACTACCTAACCACTACCATCTTTGTACCCAGTATCAACCAAAGTAGACTATGCTGTGTAGCAGTAACACCAGTGAGCACCTCAAGACTTGTGGAATTTGAGGCTGACATAATGAATTCATTCTCATCACAGAATCTGCACATACTTCCAGTAATCACTCATTCAACTAGTGTCAAAAGCACTACCACTTTGCATGTTCCCCTCTAGAAACCAAGGTTTCCTCTAGCATAGAAAGAGACCATTATGCTAGCACTAGGCTAGATCTTTCCTCAAAAGGGGCATGTCACTTATAATCATAATTTATTGAACAAAATAGATTTTGTGTTTTACCGGACTGCAAAATAGCCATGAATTAGAACCTTCTGCATGACTTGAAGAAGAAAATAAATCAACACTGGCAAATATTAATTATCCTACCAACAAAAATCTGAAACATAAATATAATGTTCTGTCACTATTTTTATTTAAAGCTAAAAATACATTTTTTGTCTAGATGAAGGTTCTTCTCTGAGTAAGCAAGTATTTCTTAATCAAGTAAAAGCCCATTTGTTATTTTAAAACTGCTTTTTAATAAATCCAAGAAAGCTCTGTGTAGATATTAATCTATCTACTGGTTTCCTTTCTGATAATTATTTATTTCTCTCCATGAAACAGAAGCCTTGGAAACAGAGCCATGTCTGGTGTGTCAATATAGTCATCTTCCTTTCAAATCAGATCTACTTTTCTCTACTTTTGTACAATTGGACTCCGTGTCTTCCAGTGTTTACTCGCTGAAGGGCTGGTCCCACTGTAGCAGTGTTAAGGCAAAAGTGAATTCTAGAGGACTGTGATTAAGAAGTGGGTGTTCATTGTCAGAAGGATGAAGATTGGTCTTCAAGAGCTCTTGCAAAGATAAATTGTTTTCTTTCAGCTCCCTTTTTTCCCTTACCGCTTGCCTTGCCTTGTGTGCTGGTGTGTTTGGGTTAAGCAGACACAAAGCTAGGCATATCTGAAAATAGGGAATCTCAATTAAGGAAATTACACTAACATATTGACCAGTGAGCATGTTATGTCTGTGGAACATTTTTTTTTTGAGACTGATTGATATCAGAGGGCAATTACTATTGGTAATACCACTCCTGAAATGGTGGTAGTGAGTTGTGTCAATGGTAGTTAAGAAGCTATGGGGAGCAAACCAGTTAGCTACATTTCCCTGTGGTCCTTGCTTCAACCTCCTGCCTCCAGATTTCTGCTTTCAGTTTCAGTCTTAGCTTCTCTAAATGACAGGCTAAAATATATAAGCTAAATAAAACCTTTCTTTGCCAAATTGTTTTTCTCATAATACTTATCACAGAAAAAATAAGCCAACGAGAGTACCACAGCATCTCCCCCTTTCACACACACTCCCATGATGATGGCATCCATGGTGCAGTAACCAGCTGGAAAGCTTTTATCAGAGTAGCTGCTGAACTGTTTTCTTGAACCTACAAACTCTTAATTAAGTAAACTTCTTCTGTGCATAAAGTAGCAAGTTTTCAATATTTTCTATGACAACAGAAAGCAGATGATGGCCTGTGTCTTATTTTCTGTGTTTAACTATTAGGAAATGTATGTTTTCCCTGGTAGTAACATGCTTTGTTTCTATATTTCATTTCCAGTTATGAAGACATGCAAGCGTTCCACTGGTATATTAATGAGAAGATATCCTAGTTAAAAAGTCTCTTTTGGTTAGTGGCAAAGATATTTTTAATTGAATCATTTTAAACTTTTTATCTTTATTGAAAATAGATTTTTCTCATATATCTTAATTATACATATAGTTTCCCTTCCTTCTACACCTCCAGTTTCTTCTCACCTTCTATCCTGTGCCACTCACTTTCTCTCTCATTAGGAAGCAAAAATACTCCTATGGGATAATAACAAAAGAAAATATAATGATATAAAATAAGTCTAACACATTAGAATTGGACAAAACAAACAAATAGAAAAAAAAGAGCCCAAGAAAAGGCACAAGAGAGACCCATTTGTTTGCATACTCAAGAATCCATCTCATAAAAACCCTAACTGGAAGCCAAGCATATATGCAAAGGACCAGTTGCATAAAAGTAGAGAAGAAAAAAATGAATTAAATTAAATTGAAAATAAAAATAAGCTTTAAAAAATTAAAAGGAAAAAAGATAATTTGACATTGTTAGACAAAGAACTTCCAAAGATGCCATTGAGTTCATTTTCTGTCAGCCGTATACTGCAGAGCACGCAGCCTGCCCTTAGGAGTAGTTTGGTTCCCTTTGAGACTCCCTTTAAGGACACTCAATTTCATTTGCAAGTGGTTAGTTATCAATAGGAGATTGCTACTGGGTTAGGGATGGGGCATTCATTCAGTTCTTCTTTCAGCTTTAGGGCACCATCTGTTACAGACTGCTGCAGGCACCATGCATGCTACCCCATTCTCTGTGCATTCACCTGCAGATCAATCATGCTGATTTAGAGGGCCTTGTTTTCTTGGTATTCCCCATCCTTGATGGCTCTCAGAGCTGTGAGGAGAGGGATTTGATGGAGACATCCCATTAGGGCTTAGTTTTCCAGTGTCTTCCACACTCTGTATATTGATTGGTTATGGGTCTCCATATTTGTTACTACTTCAAGAGGAAACTTCTCTGATGATGTCTGAGTAAAGTACTGGTCTATAGCAGAGTGTCATTAGGAGTCATTTTATTGTTATGTTCATTTACTAGAACAGAAGTATGGTTTTGCCCTAGATCCCTGGGCTATGTAATCTCAGGTTCTTGGTCAAGTATTGTTGGGCATGGTTCCATCTCGTGAAAGGGAACTTCAGCCAAATCAGATATTGGTTAATTAATCCCACAGGTTTGTACCATCATTGTATTAGTATATCTTGCAGACAGGACACCATTATATATCAAAAGATTTATGGCTATGTTGGTTTTTGTTTCTCCTTTCACAGTTGCATAATAATTTCCTATATCAAAGACCCTCCTACGTAGGGGTGAAAGGCTCTATGTAGACAAGTAGGCACCAGCTTGATTCCTACACATTCAAAGGGCTGTGTAGGTGTTCTCTTCAACAACGGAGCCTTGCTATCATTTTGTGGAGAAGAATATATAAGCTTGGCAACAGCTTATATTGTTTGGGAATTCCTATGAAAGTCCTTTGGCCAACAACACACTTAGATATTACCCAATCTCGATTCCAGAAGCTTCATTTGGTGACAAGAGATACCAGGTAGGATTCCTTCTGCCTGGTTATTTGGTGATTATTTGCTTTGCAGAAGTTTTTCAGTTTCATGAGGTCTCATCTATTAATGGTTGATCATAGTGCTTAGGCTCACAGTGTTCTGCCCATAAAATCTTTTCATGTGCCAATGAGTTCATGGCTATCTCCCACTTTCTCTTCTATTGTGTTTAGTGTATTTAATATTATGTTGAGGTCTTTGATCCATCTGGAGTTGAGTTTTCAGCAGAGTGCTAAGTATGGATTTATTTGGATTCTTCTACACACAGCTGTCTGGTTTGACCAGCACCATTAGTAACAAGGATTAATTTTATAGCATTTATCAATATATCCCTTCAGAACAGGTGAAGGAGAAGCTTGTCACCCAGTGGGACTCTGTATAAGTATTTCTCTAATCTAGTTCTGGATTTCTTTTCTTTCCTCTGCTCTGGATCCAGTTTCACTGTGTTGACAGGCTTCCTTTTGAGGCTGAAGGTGGTTTCCAGGAACACTTAGAGCTATATGCTTTTAGGTTCAGCACCTGGGGGGGTTAGGGGAACTCTTGTGTGGAGATCTTGACATTGCTGTTTTGGGGATAGTACATGCCATGTTTTGAGAAAGGATGCATCCAGAATATGTAGTCGTTCCTCCCACTTTTTTTGATACCTTTATAATAAAAGATGAGAAATCTCATTATTTATTTTCTTGGTGTATTGTCAATACAGGACCAGTATATCTTTGCTAGTCTCTCTCTCTCTCTCTCTCTTTCTCTCTCTCTCTCTCTCTCTCTCTCTCTCTCTCTCTCTCTCTCTCTCTCTCTCTCTCTCTCTCTCTCTCTCTCTCTCTCTCTCTCTCTCTCTCTCTGTCTCTTTCTGTATTCCTTGGGCTGAAAAGTTAAAACTACATGCTTAAGATTCTCAAATAGCTGGAATTTCAGAAACAAATTCATTTTACTAATTATGTGTACATAATTACAGTTTGGAATAATGAAGTACTTAGAAACTATCTTCTTACTCTAGATGCTTCCCTAAACTCACCTCTTCCTCATGCTGCAGCATCCTATGTCCAGTAATCTATTCTGGAGTCATCTATAGGAACTTTAAAGTGACAGTGAACAGAATCCACCACCCTTACATCCAGCTGTCTGAATGTAAGAAGGCAGAATGAAGTTACAATAATAGTTACAATATTTATCAGCTTCCTGACTCCTGATTTGCATGTAGCATGATCTACTTTGATTTTAGTTTTTCAAGTTCCACATGAGCCATTGCATAATCCACACAGAGACAGGAAAATGAGAGTAGACAAAGGAACCAGAAATGATTCATGCAGGAACCATTTAGCCTACATTAAGTATATAGGCGTATTTATGTGTATTTAAACTCAAACCTTAGGTCTGCTATAAAGTTATGGTGGTGCAAAAATTTTGAAAGTTTTCTGAAGATGATCATAGGACTATGAAGTTAGAAAACCTTAAGAAACATTCGTGAAGGTGATATAAGCAATATTGTACCCTCTCTGTCAGTGGAATACTGCATATAATCTCTTGTTCTGCTTCCTTGGTCATGTGTGCTTGCTCACTTGTGGCCCATCAGCAGCAAGTCTTGGTCTTTATCTCCAAGACAGGACTTTTCTTTGTTCTTTTCTCTTTGGATGTCTTATGCTGAAACTCTCCCCTTCTTTTCTTTATAAGCCCCATCCTGCTGCTATCTAAGCTCTGAAGCTTTATTTCAAAGGTGTTTTTCTTACAAATGTTTCATGAAATCAGAAAATGCCTTTCCCTTTAAGTGATATTTTCAGGAAAGCAATCAACCAGAGGTGTTCATCCCGTAATTTGGATACTCCTATAATTTGGAGTTATTGCTGTCCTTCAGAGAAGGATGTGCTATTTCCAGAGCAGGTTATTTTCAAAAGGAAGAAAACCCACATAACCCTGAGATTTAAGAGCACTACAGTCTGCTGGTGGCGAGAATAATTCCTTCCGGATCAGTTCAGTTCCAGCCTTTGGCTTCGGGTGAGGTAATCTCACTTGCTTGCCGGGATTCATTTGGAAGTTGGTTGCTATTTCAATTTATTTGAACTCATTTAAACAACAGTAAAAAGGAAAACTCTCTCAAATAAATTTAATTCCAATTACTCCGACTCCTTTGTATCTTCTCCCTGTAATTTAATGCAGTTTCCAAGCGGGCGTGTTTAAAAGGTGATAATTCATTTGACAGCTGGAGAAACTGGGATCATTAAAAGGAGACATAATTAACATTATTTTTAATGCAACCTGGCTACTCTCTGAGATTTTCAAACAGAGGCAGCATTCCCCTGAGCTCGGCTGCACCCCGTCTTTACTGCACGGCACAGGTTGTAATCTATTTATTCCTTCAGTCAATAAATAGTTACTTCTCATTTTGTCCCACTCTAAGTCTTGGGGGAAAATATAGTATGAAAAGTCTCTCTTGAACTTATCTCTCCTGGACAGAATACATATAAAAACAAAGGAAGGAAGGAAGGAAGGAAGGAAGGAAGGAAAAGAAAGAAAGAAAGAAAAAAACAAAGGAAGGAAGGAAGGAAGGAAGGAAGGAAGGAAGGAAGGAAGGAAGGAAGGAAGGAAGGAAGGAAGGAAGGAAGGAAGGAAGGAAGGAAGGAAGGAAGGAAGGAAGGGGGAAAATCAGGAGTTATGCAGCTGAAAGAATAAAAGTAAGAAAAGACAAAAAATACAAAAGGTAATAACCTTGTGTATGGAGAGGTAGATCAGAAAAAAAATAGAAGTGTTAGATAAAAGCAGATAAGAAAATGCAATAGCATTGAAATCTGCATGCTACTGTTCTCATATACATGCATTGTTTCTTTTTTTCTAAAGTCAAGTAACTTAGAAATAAGCCCTCTCTTCCGTTCCCCTGATGTCAGCAAAAAAATTTTAATCTTGTTACTTGAAGGTTATCTGTCTCTTTCAGTTTAAATCATAGACTCTTTTCTGGCTAATTTAGACACCTCATGAATTTTTCTTTTTTTCTTCACTCTCTTCTCCCAGAGGTTTCTAGAATGCTTACTGGAGCTACAAATGCAGACATCTACTATTCAATACCACTTCTGGGTACTTCCTGTCTCGGTTTTGATACAGGTATTTCCTCCTAACAGGGTGGCAGCTCTAAGCATTGGAGTTCTCAATAGCAGACAAAACAATAAGCCTCTTGACGGTGTGTGACTTCTGAGAAGCCATGGGTAGGCTTCCATTCACAAAAAAAAGGGGGGGGGGTATTTAGGATAAAGAGGAATTCAAGGCTGCTATACAGCTAATGTAGGGGATGGGCAAGTGTCATAGATATCTGTATTCACAACCATGATCATAAGAACCCATAAAAGTGTAACCAGGAGACAGAAATGAAATCTGAAGGGCATGTGATCATGGAGGCAGAGTGAAAATATCTTCCTAGGTTTTAATATGGAAGAGGTAGGTCATTAACACATGAATTAGGTATAACTCAGAAAAAAAGAAATGTGATGTCTCTTTCAAAAATAACTTAATGCTGACAACCTTTACAGATCATCTGAGTAAGGCCCTTGAACCTCTAATAGCCATTTACTGATGTCAACAGGAAATTCTGGGGTAAATAATAAATTCATGAGCAACCAGGAAACGAACTTCAAACTTCTTTTGGTCCAAATGGGCCTTAAGACCTTTTCAATGGTCCTATTTCCTACGTTATGTACAAGTGTTCTTCCAGAATTCTGAGAGAAAAGGGATAGAATCCTTCACTCCTTTCAAATTCTATTGCAAAGTAAGACTTTGTGAAAATCTGTTTCCAAAGCTGGACAAAATCCAGAGCCTAGTGGGGTATGGCACATCTCAGAGGGTCAGGCAGCCCCTTCATCTTTGTCTACTCTGCTACTCCTGAAACTGCCCCACCAACATGCCTTTTACCTTCCCCGTGAAATCAGGACTTATCATGGGGGTTGTCTTCTATCTTGACAATTAGTTGATTTGTAGTGAGACTGTGATTGCTATTAATTAGCCAAACTGCATCTCTTGGATTTTGAAATAAAACTTTTGGATTAAAAATAAATATTTTTTTT
>NW_004949103.1:8178723-8190412 GCF_000317375.1 Microtus ochrogaster
TTTTTTTTAAAAAAAGAAAAATAAATAAATAATTTCTTCAGCAGTGTGTGATTTGAAGCAAAAGTTTTTCGCTGCATAGAAATACATTTTGGAAAGTACAACACTGACTTTCTTTTTAACTCATTTGGACACATACACACAGAGAGACAGAGACCCAGAGGCAGTAACTGCCTAAGAGTCAGTAGGTGAAGACGAAGAACCATGAGACTCAAGACTAAGAGCCACAGTCCTATTTTAAAACATGCTGGCAAGTCAGAGAGTGAAATCGGGAAGAGAAGATGAAGCCAGCATTACACCTGTGCTCTCTAGAGAGAGCCAACAGCATTTGGGTTGTCTGAAGTTTTTCAGCTGAGTTGTCCTCTAAGAAAGATGTGCCTTTTGCCAAAACCTGGGCTATTTACATGTTTTTACAGGGAGGGTTTCCTGCCCCAGTCTGTCCTCTATTTTCTGGAAGGTTCTCCTTCATATTTTGTAGAGAGACTTGTTTGCCAAGAATCCATCCTCTACCACTCTTGAGAGTGACTATCTTCTTGTGTCTGGCCACTTAGTGAGCTTAGCCAGCCAACTGCAGTGTGATGCTCCGCAGTTCACACTCAGTGTCCACAACACTGAGCAAGCTAACTTCAGTGTGTTGCTCTGCAGTTCACACTCAGTGTCCCCAACCCTGAGCCAGCCAACTGCAGTGTGATGCTCTACAGTTCACACTCAGTGTTCCTAACGCTGTGCCAGCTGCTATTTCACTTGCCTATCCCAGGACTCAGATTTCTGTTTATGCAATATAATTTTATTAAAAGTTAAGCTCCGTCTTTTCCATAACTAGGCAATTCTAGATGCTATGATTTTTATTTTCTGTGCTCATTTTTGGTATAAAATTTAATACTTCACAGATAATACTAGCAAGTGTTCTTTTCAGCCAACTTGGGCTTTGCATTCTCAGAACTACTCTGGTTCTCCCACTATAAGAACTCAAAAAAAAAAAAGCATAGACTATAAACCAAAACCAAAATCAAGCTGTCCAAGTTTCATATCACCTCAGTACTATTGAGCAATCAACCAACTCTTTTAGTTTCTCCTGATAAGGAGAATTTTACATTATTTTTTCCTTCTATTTTTGAAGTTCAACTGGACTAATTTGACATTTATTACTAAACAACTTTCTATGTTTTGAGATTATAATTATATTATTTTTCCATTCTCCCCATACCTTCCTATGGACACTGCCACTTGCTCTCCTTCTAATTCATAGCCTCTTTAATTGTTACATTTGTGTGTATGTGTGCATGTGTGTGTGTGTGTGTGTGTGTGTGCATGTAGGTATGTGTCTAACATAAACACAACCAGCTCAGTCAGAATAATGCTCCCTATACGCATATGTTTACACACTATTTGATAGTGTATAAGCTATTGCTGTGCTCCTTTCTGGAGAAGACTGTTTCTTCTGCTCTTGCCTTCTCTAGTTTCCTGTATATCTTTGTCGGTAGTTGAGGCCTTGTAAGTTTTCCTCCTTCCATGTGAGCATGTCCATTGGTGTCACCCTTGTTCAGGTCATCTTTGAGCATCCATGATGATGGAATTTCACAGGGATAGCTTCTGACATTTCTAGGACACACAAACTCATAGAAAGGTCCATTTTTCTTTGACTCTTACAATCATTCTGCTCCCTCTTCTGCAAGGATCCCTGAGCCTTAGGTGCAATAATTGTGTTGTAGATATATCAGTTGAGAGCATCACAATATTTTGTTACAAAAATGTATGCACATATATGTACACACATATTCTCTCCCTCCCCCTCTCCCCTTATGGAGGTACCATGTGAGGAAGAAAGAAGCTGTCTCAATAAAAAAAAAATAGTCTCTAAACCACCTAACTATTGTCCTGAGAATTTTAGTGGAGAAGAATTGGAAGCAAATCAGGCCCTTCCTATTGTCATCAAATATGTTCAGCATAACCACCATACACATGTGTGGTGTATTATTTGAAAAATATGTCTTTAAGGGAACTATGATAATTATTAATATTGGCTTAACTATGTATGTTCTAGGTGGAAAGTTTTTATATTGGCTATGGTAGGGTATAGCCAATTTCTGGCCAGGGAGAGCCAATTGTATATAATCTCCTCAACTTCCTGTTAGGGAAATTAGATGAATAAATATAAATTAACTGTGGTGGATATTTCACCACTGAATTATACAAGCACTGTAAGTTAGGGCTTTTGATTATGAATGTGTTTCAGGTATTAAACAGTAGACAATAAACATGGCAATAGGGTCTGATATTCAACATTATACTAGTCTATCATAAATTCTGGCTGCATACATATGTATAGAATGGGTTAATAACGAAGGAGAAACATTCATTTGAAAGAACACAAAGGAAGGCCTTGGGAAATTTTTAAATGTAAAATCTGACTTTTGAGACACATACATGGGTGGAAAATGAAGGTGGGAAAAGTCAGGGAAAGAGAGAGCTTAGGCAAGTGGAGAGTGGAGGGACTAAGAGAATTGAAAATGACTTGAAAACAGGTGCGGAGGGTATCAGGAGATGAAGCCATATGGTAGCAGATGGGTCTAAAAACCCCATCACTGCTCATCAGTATCATCAGTAAAGACAAACAGGTGAAGTAAAAATTAGGAGCCTGCCTTATCATGATGTTGCTGCGTAAAAGTTACTTCCCACGGTAACTTTCAATATACAACTTTTTGAGAAAGCAAACAAAAAGATCACACATAAAGCAAAGAAAACCAGCCCACAAATCACAATCCCAGAGAACCTAGACAACAATGAGGACCCTAAGAGAGACAAATATAGATTTAATCTACATGGGAAGTAGAAAAAGACAAGATCTCCTGAGTAAATTGGGAGCATAGGGACCATGGGAGAGGGTTGAAGGGGAGGGGAGAGGCAGGGAGGGGAGCACAGAAAATGTAGAGCTCAATAAAAATTTTTTAAAAAGTGGAAAAAAAAAACAAAAGAAGTTATATGTTTTGGACTGAATAATAACAATGCAATCTGGTACAATTTAAGGTTTTGTGAGTTATCAGCTCCACTGTTTCTAGTGGGCTATCCTAAAGAACACCTTTAGAGATGAATGGCTAGTTTGCAGCCATTCCCTGCAGAAGCACAGACTTGATTTTCTGGTGCTTCATTCAGGAAGACCCATGAGAGTCATGCTAGTTTTTACAGACTGTTTAAAGAAAATGGTATCTGTATTTCTGTGTGTGTTTTGAATAAGAGAAACTTCAAAGTTTGAAATAGGGAAATGGGAAAACATTTTGGCGTGTTTTTATAGATTGGAAGAGAGCAAGAATAAAGTAGTTAATTTCACTTGCAAATATTAAGGAGAGTTCTCTTCTCCAAACTCCTCCAATTCAATAGTCGGGTTCCATGAGATACATTGTAAAGCATAGTTCCTAGAGTTGTAATGACTCAAGCACCTTTTCCTGCTGTGTTCATCTGGACCACATGACAGAATAGATATTAATCTCTTCATATAACATAGGGATACCATTGTCTACATGATCACGTTACTAGAAGGATTAAATGAGATCCATGAGCAGAGTGCTAAATGTAATCCAGGATATATGACAAAATCCCATCCATGTATGTTAATGATTGATTATGTGTTGAGAATGCATGTGATTTATAAGGTTATGGGATAATATGTTATGAAAGTATTCCCACTGATGTCTGACAGTCCTGACACTAAGCCTTTATGTGCGCTCTGAGGAAGTACTTCAGTTTGATGAATGGATTATATTTTTTTTAACCAGGTCCTTTCTGTCATTGGACCCAGGTGAAGTTTTATGAGAGGCATTGACGTACAGGGTTATAATAAAATCTACAAGTGTCTCCTGAGAATTAAACAGATTAATCATTTTGACCACCAAAAATGTTGAATGCCTTGACTGCAGAATATTAAGATGTGACAATTCAAGATCAAAAGTCAGGGGGGCCATAAAAGTCAGTGTCTGTGAATATTTTAAAGATGACCTACTTAGCTCAGGAATATGGACCTTCCCAAGGGATTTTAGGTACAGTAACTCATCACCCCCTTCTTGTACATAACAGGACATAGCCACAGAAAAAAGATTATAACTCTAAGTGTTTCAAAGACTCTGAATGATAATATCCTCTGGTGACAACCTCTAACTTTGGGGGTTGCTACTCACTACAGGCTAATGGAATTCCTATTGCCACTTTCAGTCAATCTAACCTGTTCTCCACATAGCATTCAGAGAGAGTGGCCTTTTAAAAATATGTTTGGACCATACTATCATACTTGCTTGAAGTCATCCAATGAACTTCCACTGTACTTTGAAGTAAATCCAAAACCATTAGGCTGGCCTTCAAGGCCCAGCATGATCTGTGCCTACTCACCTCCGCAATCCAGTCTCAGACCCCACAGCCTTATCTCTGCCCTCCAGACATCGACCACTTTTTCTGAGCCTGTGACTCAATTCGCTCCTTTCCTCTTAGAAACTCTCAGCCTTTGTACTTCAGGCTCCTAAGTCCCGGACTGCTTTGTTGGTCTCTTTGTATGGTTTGTTCCTGCTCATTCTTTGGATAGCAGCTTAAATGTCACCCTCTTACTGAGCCTTAGTTGACAGTCTCCCCCCTGGGCATTCTGCATCCCTGCTTTGCTCCACAACAACACAGGATTTTAAGACTTTAAAAAGATTGGTTTATTTCTTTTGACTCTCTTTTGACAGGTCTAAAAGAAGAGGAATTGGTCTGTTTTGCCTCTTACATACCTGCCAGTAGATATTTTAGCATTTCCTACTTCATAGATAATCTATAAATTAATATCCCTTCATGTCAATAATAAAGTGCATATGTACTCAGCACTTTTGGTAGACCAAGTCTTGAACTGAGACCTGCCTTGCATGTGGCTTTCCCCATTCACCCCTTCACCAAGCTTCTGAGGACCTCTAACATCATACATCTTAGTAGAAGGAGAGGCTGAGGCAAAGATGCTTAGTATTTATACCAAGCTCACTGGCTAGAGAAGATAGAGTGATATTTAGCCTGAACATGCCCGGGAGAATGTAGAGAGCTCTCTGGCTGGACTCAGCAGACTCTGAGACTTTGTTCTTGTACCAGGCCAACCCTAGTCATTCCATAATGCTTTTCACAGTCTGAAATGCTTCCCCTGCTATGGCTACTGTCAGTCTGAATGGACTGCAAATGGAGCATTTGTCACAAGATTTGAATTATTGAGTAAGTTTTCTCATATCACATCTAGAATTATTCATGGTCAGACTATATTATGCACCTTTTCCTCTCTTCTTCCTCTTCAAAATAAGTAAATTCTAAGCAATTCCTTTGTCTTAGTTAAAGTTTTATTGCTGAGAAGAGACACCATGACCACATTTAATCGAGGCTGGCTGACAGTTTCAGAGGGTTGGTCTATCATCATGACGGAAGGAAGGATGAGAGTACTCAGGCAGACATGATGCTGGAGAAGGAGCTGAGAGTTCTACATCTTGCTTCATAGGCAGAAAAAGGAGGCTGTGTGCCCCACTGCATGCAGCTTGAACATGAGACCTCAAAGCCTGCCACCGTAGTGACACATTTCCAGCAGCAAGGCCACAACTCCCAATTGTGCCACTCCCTTTGGGTCAAGCGTTCAAACACTCTAGTCTGTGGAAGGCATTATTGTTCAAATCACCACATTCTTCATTCTGCTTTTGCTGCATATGATATAAATATAAGAACAAAACTGACAGATATAATGTCTTTGGTGGTTTTTATGAAAATGGCCACCATAAGCTGCATAACACATTGTTGGAGGAGGGGTTGCTTGTTTGTTCCCAGCTGTTTATCCCCAAATAATCACACAAAAACTGTATTAATTAAATCACTGATTGGCCCATTAGCTCTAGCTTCTTATTGGCTAACTCTTACATATTAATTTAACCCATTTCTATTAATCTGTGTATCATCACGTGGCTGTGGCTTACCGGCTAAAGTTCCAAAGTCTGTCTCTAGCAGGGCTACATGGCTTCTCCCTACTCTGCATCCTTTCTTCCAGTATTTAGTTTAGTTTTCTCAGCCTGCCTATGTTCTGCCCTATTAGCAGGACAAGGCAGTTTCTACCAATGGTATTCATAGCATACAGAGGGAAATCCCACATCAAGCAATGACACTATTAGGAGATGTAATCTTGTTGGAGTAAGCATGGCCTTGTTGGAAGAAGTGTGTCATTGTGGGTGGGCTTTGAGATTCCAGATGCTCAAACTGGGCCCAGTGTCTTCATCTCTTCCTGCTGCCTGGCAATCTGGATGTAGAATTCCTAACTACCTCTCCATGACCATGTCTTCCTGAAAGCAACCATGCTTCCCACAATGAAGATAATGGACTAACCTTCTGTCCTGTAAACCAGTCCCAATTAAACATTTTCCTTTCTAAGAGTTGCCATGGTCATGGTCATGGTGTCTCTTCATAGCAATAGAAATAGTAAGTCAACTTTTAACTTAAATGGAACAGGAAGTCAGATACTAATTTTGTGAACAATTTAATAAATACAAAGTGAATTTAGGCAGTGATAAATTTTAAGAAAACATAGAACAGGAGAAAGAGATAAACTGGGGTCTGGCGCAAGAGAGCTACATGGAAGTCAGGAAGTGCCATACTGTGGAAGTGATATTTGAGGAAAAGCCCCAAAATAAGCCTGCTATTGCAAGAGCAGGACATATTGTAGGTGTCTGAAGTGTGAATCAAATAGATTTGTGCAAAGGAGAGAAAGGAAGAGTGTTTGGTCCAGACTGCATGCTAGCCGAATATGTTCAGTCTCATTGTCCCCAGACTCAGTAATCTACCTTGTACTTTGCACTCATAGTGGTTTTTTGAATCTTCAGATCCACGTGGGAGTAAACCAATACAGTACACATGCATTTCTTACACCAATAGATGTTGGACTTTCTAAGGAGAAGGTATCTCCAAGCAATGCCAGTGGGCAGTGACCGTGGACAGAATGAAATCCATCAAACTGTAGCGATTGAGGTTTCCTCAGGAGGTCATTGTTACATAATCCCATAGTTAATAAGGATCAGTGCCCTTCAGGGAAGACACTAATCCATTAGAAGTCAACAGGGAGCTATCAGATAAATTGTGCAAACTCTAAATCTTTGGTTTCCATAGGAAATTTCCCAGAATATGAACAAGGGGCATTCTCAGAAGTACTGCAATCGGTTTGTTTATGAATTGCTCTGTTTCTTCCCCCATCTCATCCCACATCTGTCTTGCAATTGCAACCTTGCAATACCAAACCCCCATAAAAATTTCTCCCTGACTTTGTCTCAAAAGAGTTGGAACCCATCCAGGAAGTTTGAATTTATTAATGACAGAAAAGATAAGATGAAGCTGAGGAGGTGAACAGGTTAATTCTTGAAGACTGTGTTGGTCAGGACAAGGGCTCTAGACTTAGCCCTATAGCAGAAACATGCCATAGTCTTCTTTATATCATTCTGAAAGACCTCTTTGGTTGCCCTTTGCACAGCTATCTGTCACTAACAGAGTCCATGCTATGCATCTGGCAATTGATAAATGGCTAATGATAGATTTCACAGATGTATGTTGTCTCAAATTCTCCATTTATGTCTAGGTGCAATCATTTATCTCCTCCATTGGTCAGCCTGTTAATAGGTGTTTTCTGTAGGCTTGAATGACATATATGCATTTTTTATTTCACCCACTAGCTTTTTCTTTTATCCCATAAACTTCTGTTCTTCTCATGACTCTCCTTTTCTACCCTCAAGCAGCATTTTTTATTGAATTTGGGTTTAGAGCCTGCACCGTTAACTAAGATTTAAGAGGCAATTTAGTGGGATTTAGCATTTCTGAAATGATTCTGTAGCTGAGTTGAAAAAGAGGAATGTTCTTTTTGTCAAAGTAATTAAGCTTTGACTACTTTGCAGGGCAGTCTCCTGTATTATCTCTGCCCACAAGCACTGCAGAATGAAATTGTGGCCATTGAAAAAGGAAGAGCTGAGAATTTAAGCCTTTCCTTCTATAGCTTCCTGTATTTTTTCCATTGAGGATTATTATGCATTTTGAAATTATCAGTCTAAAGACAGAGTGGAAAAACCTCTGAGTACCAGAGTTCAACCTTAGATTCATAGGGAGCACTAAAGTGTGGTCACAGAGTGGAAATCAGCTAGGACACTATTGTTCCTTTCCTACACTGAAGAAGCGCCATACTCTCATATTCCCACCGAGGCCATAAACTTTAAGAGTGGCAGTATTCCTGGCTAAAGCAGAGAGAGTGGCTGATTTTGTAATTCGTACATGCTTGTGACCCTTAGCCTATTACTCATAAGCTCTTGCATAATTTTAAGTCATTTTATGCCACTTTATTTTGAACTATTTATTTAAAGACTCTTTCACCTCTGCTCTAATATTGAGAAATGAAACTGGTCAGGGTAAAATAGCCACATGAGGATATGAAATCTTTCTGTCATGGTCCTTTCACCAAAACCAATATAAGCCAATTCTGGGTGGCACCAAAAGTCCATAGCTGAAGAGCCTAACAGCAAATCCAAAACCAGTAATGCAAAGTAATGCAAATGTCAGTTAGAACTGATGATGAGGGCCTGTGAGCTGTGTCAGCACGTAAAAATGATTGCTGCCAAGTTCAATTCCCAGGACCCACATAGTAGAAGGGGAGAGCTGACACCGTAAAATGGTCCTCTGACCTCTGCTTGCATGTGATGGCATTAATGTGCACTCACGTGCATATGTGCCAACACACATTCACACATGTAGTAACGTTCAAATAAAAACTGAAGACAAATGCAGACAGGACGTGGGAATGAAGTGAATCAAACTTATAATGGACTGGCATGCAGTTGTGAATCTTTGTTGTTGTCTGAAGTATCTTTCAGGCATTCAGATCTTGCTTGTATCAGACACGGAATTAGTTGTTCTTGTACTTATCGTATTTTGTTCTATTCAACTGGATGGTAAGCTTAGAAGTAATTATTCTTCCAGATTAGCAAGTCTCCTCCTGCTTTGTTAAAGGGCCTAGTTACTCTCCCATGCCCACTGCTCCTGTCTGACTCTTGCTGCCTGCATGCACCCTTCTCTGCTTGCCAGCATGATTCGTCCTGACAGCAGCATTCTCATCCTGACGCATCATCACTGGAGGATGTTGCTTGAGTCCTATGTTATAAAATCTAATATGTTGTTAAATTTATTTTGTATATGTATTTATAAAATTCATTATACATGCATGTATTAAAACATCCCCTCATTGAAAATGTCTGAATGAGGTAAACTAAGTATTTTTTCCAATATCTTTACTCCTATACTATAGTCTTTTTTTTTAATGATTGAGGTAAAAATTATATTGCTGGCCACTCAAAAAAATTAATCATTATTTGTGTTTTCTTTTTCTTTCCTTCACTCCCTTCCTCCTTTCCTTTCTCCCTTCTCTCCCCTTCTCTTGCTTCTCTCAATTCATTCTTCTATCTCTCTCTTCTCTTCCTCCTTTGCTTTCTTGTTTTATTTGGCACTTGGGGTTGTGCTATCCAAGGGCTCTATCACTAAACTATTTCCCCAAATAATTTTTTCTTTTTATTTTTGAGACAAGGTTCTCAGCAACTTGCCCAGAATGGTCTTGAACTTGTTCTGTAGTCCAGACAGGCCTTAGAATTGTGAGCTTCCCTGATCTCATTTTGAAGTTTTATGAAATGAACATTTTAGGTTACCATTATGCAGTTGGTTGTTAGGAGAATTAAAGAACATTATGTTTGACTTGAATTGTTGTGACCAAATACAAAATGGAAACAATTTCAAAGATTGGCCTAACTTAATTTTACAGAGTTCAGTAAACAGTACTTGTCTCTGTTGATTCTGGGCCCTGGGAGAAGCAGACCTTCATGGTGACAGAAGCCTGTCGCAAAGCTTACTTATGTCATATGAGAAGAAACAAAAAGAATAACTGAGTGAGAGACCAGGAAGAGATGTAACTGCAAGGACATGTCAAACCTGACTGAGTTCCTAAAGAGTCTCCATCTTCAAAACTTGTGACATTTCCCAAAATCAAATGGGAATCTAGATTTCAACACATAATCCTGTAGAGAGAATTTCATAGTCAAATTGTAATACATTTATGCAATATCAATTACATAAGGTTGTGTTTCAACACGTGGTATAAATTGATTTTTTTTGCTTGGACAACCCCATTTCTGAGATTAATACATCACATGCAGGGCTTCTTCAAACTGTTTTGAAGTTGTTTGAATCTGTAAACAAGTATTCTATGACTTAGAGAGTAATCTTTTAGTATATCTTCTTTTAAATTCAGTATGGTAGGGTAATACTTAATAGTGTAGTATAGAGTCATATCCTCCTAGCATGATAAGGGTCATTGCTACCTTGCAATCAGATTACGTGAATAAATCCTTCACAAGGTGGGGCTTAATAATGTCCCCTCCTAAGTGTCTATAGAGAAAGAAGATCATCGGACACCCAAGACACCAGCTACATACCTTCTACCCTAGTTGTGTGGAACCCTTCCCCTAGGATATGAGGTATTAGGATACATAGGAGTTTACTGTTGAGAGATAACTTCATCAGTATACTGGTCTTTAAGGATGCCACTACCCATGCTGAGATGAGATATTAAATGATCCAGTGGTATTTAGATCACCAGGACTTTAGTAATATCTCACTCACACTTCCACAAGTAATTTCAATAACCTCATTGGTCCAGCAAGATGAACTTGGTCTAAATAATTTTGTTTGTCTGTCATTGGTGCCTTACCTGGAGTGTTTAGACATGCGTTCCTCTCTTACAGGAAGAATCACATCATGTTAATACTTGGAACCCAAACAAACAAAGATGTGTAGAGAAGCAGGAGTTATGTGACCCCTATTCTGAGTAACAAGACATGCAACTGACTCAGATGTCTAAGGTGCAACATCCACAGGGACAATCCTGATGTGGCCATCTTTCTCTATTAGGCATAATATAACATGCCTTCTTCTTTTTGTAGTTGTGGGTCCCATGTTGTGGGTAATAATGTGAACAACTTAGGCTGGGTCATCTGCCCAGAGGGAAATCAAGATGGATAATCATAAGGAAAACTCATACAAACTGCCTTCCTGTATGTGACATGGGGTTATGTCCTCCTTAATGAACCAAATCTGATATACAAATCTGGGTAAAACTTGAACATGGCTAGCATTTGAAATCAAATCAATTTTGATTATCCTTATGAAATCTTCACATATCAGGACTATTAATATTCTGCATAAGAGTGGAGGAAGTTATCAGACCCTCTGCAGAGACCCCAGCTACTCCCTCGCTCACCAACCACCTTTCCACAGATATACCTAGTCTTGGGAGAGAACACAGTATACAATCAATACAAAGTTGACTGAGGGTAGGGATGACATTGAGGAAAATTTGGGGAAGTTATAGCACATAATTTGATGTGAAGCTGCAGTGTTGTTGCTTTATAGGAATTTTTTACCCTCCTGTAAATCATGCCTTATCTATTCCCCAATGAGTAAGCCTACTAAAATCATTGGCTCATGAGGATGGAATAGGATGGAGCTGCTTTTTTGCTCTGCCATTGGTTTCTTTGTAATCTCTAATTGTTTATGGCAGTTTTTCACATCCTTTTTAAGGTCCTCTATTATTTTCATATAGTTCACTTTTGAGTCGATTTCTTCTAATTCTTCT
>NW_004949103.1:8193252-8205593 GCF_000317375.1 Microtus ochrogaster
CATATATATATGTGTGTGTGTATATAGTTATATATATTCTTATTCCTATAGCATATGATCTCTGAGATCAAGGTTAGTTCAGTCTATAGAGAAAGTTTCAAGACAGCAGATCTACATAGAGAAACACCATTGTCAAAATAAAAAATAATAATATAAGGCACACACAATACAGAAAGTTAGAAGCAAACTAGTTGGAAGGTCTGAAAGAATTTTATTTTCACAAAATGAAAGAATTATTTTGTGTTACACTATTAAGAACTGAAGAAAGTTACTGGCATTGCTTAAGGATGCTAATTTGCTGTGTTGCTAGAAGAAACTGTTGTACTTGCAATGCTGTTCCAGATGCTGACAGTCTTCTGAATGCCAGTGAGATGTGACTGCAGCCGTTACTGCAGAATACTGCATGCACAAGATGATACTCATCTACTCTCAATGCCTTTTATAATGATGAGTTTGTGTCTCCTATCTTCTAGATACACACTCTTGTTCTCCCATATTGTTAAGAAAGTTGGAATTGCAGCCATCGTTTTACAAGAGAGAGGGCACTGAATGGGGAATCAAAAGCGATTCCATCTTAGCAGAAAATATGACATCACTTTCATGCCACAATAGAAACAAAATCTACAGGCATCATGAAGAACGATTTAATAGAAAGACTAGACAAATTAAGCCGTCTCAAATTTTTATACTTGCTTTAGGCAAAATGTTTGCTATGATGATTTCCAGAATTTTAAGTGGATTTTACTACTCAGCCTAAAACAAGTGTAATCACCATGTGTGTGTATGTGACAACAGCGAAGTTAACCACAAAGCTGACAATAGAATGCCTGCCATGCTGCAGTAATATCTCAAACTGTCAAAGGATATCATTTCATGCTCAATGCTTTTTGGCATCCTGTGAAGGTTTTGTTACTTCCCTCCCAATATTATTAACTGAAAATGTTTTCTAAAGGCTAAATAAAAGGAAACATGGCAAAATATATAATGCCAATGTTTCAAAAAATATTAAACTCTAGTAATATTATTCTCACTCTAAAAAAAAATAAGCCAGAACAAAGAAATTATCCATCACTCAGACACATTGACAGATACTGATAGTAAACATCCTGAGCCAGGGGAGTCACTCTCCTAAAATTGAAATTATAAGTTCAGTATGCATAATTATTAGCTGTATAGCTATAAGCAAGAGCACATAATGGAGGCTCATTTATTGTTCTTCATTATTCCCATTCGATGTTGATTTGCAGAACTCTACTGAAAAATAACAACTCTTGACCAGATCCTCAGATCTGAGTATAGAAGACCTTAGAATATTTATTCTTTACTCTTCCTGTCCCATTTCCCTACATTTTTTTCAACATGTAGCAGCCTGATGGACTACAGTTATATTTATCTACTCCCTTACCAAATTTCAATGAAGCCACTCTTCAATGAATTAAGTCTTCAAGTGACAGAAGTTATAATTTAGCTGTTTCTCAGTAGTTTTATATTGCTAAACATTCCTTTTATATCATGTATCTTTAAAATAATATTTTATTTACATTCAAATTTCATACAATGAATATTACTCATATACATTTATTACCTGTCTCCAACATGCCTAGTGCCTGCTACCCCATTTTATTTCCAAATTAACATTTCTTTTAATTAGCCACAAATTCTGAGTATAATTAGGGCTGCCCACATGCACAATGGTGGGGGACTATCCACAAGGATAGGGTAACCTTCCAGTAGCCGTATCATTAAGCAGGGTGAGTCTCTCTCCTACTGAAACTATGAATTGTCAATACTTCCTCTGCCAAGCGTGGAGCCCCACTCTCGTGGGTGCTGTAATTTCAGCTAGTTTGATCTTGTGTAGGTCTTCTGCAGGTAATCATGGAGGCTGAGTTGATGCATGCCAATAGCAATATTCACAGTCAGAATTTAGCATTCTATCTTTCTTCTCTTCCATGATACTCCCTGTGCTCACATGGAGGAAGGTTAATACATGTGATTGCTTGAAAGTTGAGAACTCACAATTTCTTTTGTTTACTACTGAAGCCTGTTTTGAGTTTTTGCGCTAACTACCATCCCCTGAAAAAATAGATTTCTATGATCAAACTTAAGAGCAACACATATTTAGGGACATAAACATCAATATTTAGAAGATAGTTTTATAGCAAGGTCATGTAGCAAAACAGCAATAGATGCTCACCATGGACTATGACCTCCCCAGTTGTGACAGGTTTAGATGAGAATGGTCCCATAGGTTCATTTTGTTTCATATTGGGTCCCCAGTTGGTATAATTGTTTGGGAAGAAATAGGATGTATGACTTTGTTAGAAAGGCAATGTCACTGGGGTGAGCTTTGAGGTCTCCAAAGATTCAAGCCACTCCAAGTATCTTTCTCTTCATCTGCCTTCTACTTGCAGATCAAGATATAAACTCTTAACTCTTTCTGATTTGGGGCCTTGGTGCTTTTCATAATCTCTGAAACCATAAGCCTAAATTAAATACTTTCGTTTTTGATTTGCTTTTATAATGGTATCTTATCACAGCAATTTGAAAGAAACTAAGACAATAGTCACAGGCTCTTGATGAAGTGCAGTACAAACATTAAATCCTTCCTGTGGAGCAAGTCCTTTATTCAAGCAGAACATGGTTGGCGATCACCATAACCATTGTATCACTATTATAAATCTTGACTATTTTTCTGGTTTTTCCCTTTGCCCTGCATCCAAATTAAGTAGTATATTCACAAATACTGTCTTACCGTCTAGTTACATTATGCAAATATGTGTTTGTATCATTACACATTTATATATTTTTCAATATGTACTGTATTAAATATTGTATGTAGATATGCTTGTAAAGTAGTACATACCATAAAGCCTCTTTTTATATCCTTGGTTTTAGCTAACACACTCTCTACCTTCCCCTCTCTCCAAACCTCCTACCCCTACTTCATCAGGCATCTTTAAATGACTTACTGGTTGTTTTTATTATAGTATGCATTGGTTGTAGTAAGGATGGTTGTATAATTTGTATTGATACATGAAGCATCAACATTTATTGAACCTGTGTTTTTAAAGTATGAACTAGAAACCAATTTCCATGTGCTGGGGAGGCATTATACCTTTCTCAAATAAAAAAATAAATGCAGGCTAATGATATTTTCACACTTCCATACAATACAATTTTAGGAACATACTAATGTGTGTAATGAGGAATATTTTTTGAAAAAACTTTTATTGAATATCTATATGTGAAAACCCACTCAATAGACAGTAAAAAAACTATTTGAACTAAGATTCTAATGATACTAGAAGTATCAGGAAAAAGAGGGAGAATGCTAGTAGTCAGAATAGGTCAATGGTAAGCATGTCCTTTTAGGCAGAAGAATATATATATATATATATGATTGGTTTGTAGGAAGGAAGGAATACCAACAAAAAGCCTGCCAAGTTAAACAGATTGAAGTTATCTTCTATGTCCTATGTCATGATGCTGGGAACTTGGATACCATCCCAGAGTCCAAGAAATAGTCTGACAGATTTAAGAGTAGAATGTGTTTGAAGTTAAGGTTCAGGAAAACTGTGGTATATGCTGTTACTTTTCTTCCAGCTGTGACAAAAGGAACAACTTAAGAGACAAGGAGTTTATTTTGACTTACAGTTTGAATGTTTATAGTCTGTCACAGAAGAGAAGACAGACCAGCAGGCTGGGAAGGCATGGCTGCAAGAGCAGAGTCAAGCTGGAAATACATGAACTGCAGTCAGGAAGAAGAGAGCAATAATACTAGTGCTCAGCAAACATTATCCCATTTACAAAATGGAGAACTCCCATTCACAGAATGGTGCTGTGCATGTTTCAGGTCAGTCATCACATGTCAATTAATATAATCTAGGAAACCCCTTACAGATATGGCCAGAGGCCTGTTTATATAATAACTCTAGATTTTATTGTGTTAACCAAGCTGGCAACCAATAAAACCATCATAAAAGGTATGCATTATTTACTTTTTTAATCAACTTGTTTAAAAAACTATAGTCATCAATTGATTTTTTTTCTAATGCCTTTATCAGATTGGCCTGTAGACACATCTATGAAGGGTATTTTATTAATTGGTTGATTATGGGAGGACCCAGCCCACTATGGGTGGTGTAACTCCTAGGCAGGTGGTCTTGGACACTATAAGAAAGCAGTCTAAGAAAGCAATGTTTTTCTACAGCTTCTGGTTTAGTTCCTGCCTCCAGGCTTCTGTCTTGATTTCCTGCCCTAATTTCCTTCAATTCTGCATTGTTATATGGAAGTATAATATATAATAAATCATTTCCTCCCCAAGGTGCTTTTGGTGTTTCATTGCAAGAATAAACAATAAACTAGGAAAGAGGCTATAACACAGAGAGAAATGTTGTAGATGTTGCTATCACAATACATTCCCCAAAGTGCATTTTTCCTACAGCAAAAATTAAGCTATTTCTCCAGTTATCATTTGTAACCAACATATCTCTATCTGTGATGTTTCATAATTTGATGTTATTCATTTCCATTTACATTTTATCAGTGAACTAAACCATTGAAACCCATCTTTATAAATTCTTACCCCTTTGCACAAAATATATAATTGGCCTGACCTGCTTTCGTAGTACTATATTCTGGTATAGTCCTATATCAGCTATTGGGTAGACTGAAGTAGGAGGATTGCAAGTTCAAGGCTTGCCTAGGATAGACAGTGATTTCAAGGCCATCGTGTGCATCTTAATAAGATATTCTGTTTAAGAATAATGAAAACAGAGATGAGGCTACAGTTTAGTTGAGGTTCAGTACTTGGCTATCCTGTGTAAGATATGAGTTGAACAAATAAAATACATGCCCTAGAGTTTTTATTGATATGGCTTTAAACCATATACTAATGTCCATTACATATTGGTCACTTACAGTCTGCAAGGCTTTGTACAGATGCTTAGGTGGAGTTTCTTGTTTAATGCTCCCTAAATCCTATGGACCATTCTTATGCCCTTTCTAAGGATTTGTCTGTGACAGAGAGAGGTTACAAGGTATACCCAAGCATAGAGAATTTAAAAAGTATTTTAAATTAATTCATTACTTGATAAATTCATATAACACAATCACACACGCAGTACATTCTGGACACACTGTTATCTTTCTCTCACCTCCACTAGTGCTCTACTCCTGATTTCTTCCCACCAAGTCCTCCTTCTTCTTTCATATCTTTCTTTTTTGTTTTATAACTTACTGGGTTTTACTACAACCACATATGAGCGTGAGTGTGAAGCTACCCACTAGAGCAAGAGTAGCTAGCCAGTAGCTACATAACTGAACATGACTGCTGTGTTCATATCACTTTTGTGGGAATATTATATGGTTTTCCTCTCTAACTACTCTTGAACACTTTCCCTTTGGGCTTTCCTTTTCAATAAATTAGAGCCCAATCCAGCTTTGTTATGCTTTCTCATTCACTGTCACAAGAAAGCTCTGTTTGTTCTCTGTGAATCTAAACAAGTACCATTCAAAGAATGTAAGTAAAGAAATGATCAGATAGTAAAGACTAGGGAGAAGTAAAGGAGATCCCAAGGCACTCCTCAGTTTCCCAGTAGTAATCCAGCAAAATGATAGTTTCACATTAAGTCTGTCATTTATGGCATATGTCTGTCATCCCTCTGTAATCTGCCATTTACAAATTAAGGGACTGACATCTGCAAGGCAGATAAGCTAGGTCATTCTATCAATATGTAGAAGCAATGTACAAATTAACAAGTATCCAGTTCTGAAACCAGCACTATTTCCAACTGTTCAGTTGAAATTTTCACATTTCAAAGCCTTAGTTAGTCCTAAAAGCTTAAGCTATATCACAATACACAAGTACAAAGGAGGGGTCTCCAGGTTGATGGCTTCACAATCTTGTCATATTTTCACAATATACTCTCTGTTCTCTCATCATTTTTTTGTTGTTCTGTGTGGTAATAGTGGTTCCTAGAGATGTGAATGACAGAAGGGTCTCAAAGCCATTTAAAATCATTCACATTATTCTGCTTTGGAACTGAACTATCTTCCATGGGAAGACATTCAAAATGGATTGAAAGCACAATATTTTGATCATACAATCCAGTAAATCCAGGCAGAGAGAATTGCTTATGTACTCCTAGAGAGCAAAGGACTAAGAATTCACTTTGCACAATAGCCCAAGATGGTAATTCTTTATGTGTCTGAGGGTATTTGGGGAAGGGAAAATTTTATGAAAAACTCAAAAACTTTTCCAAGAGGCTGCTGTTATTTTTATTCTCATCAATGTGCTTCTATTTTATAGTAAGAAACATTATAATTAAAGGATGAGCAAATGGTACTATGTCCAATATTAACGCGTGTATACATGAAGGTATATGACTGCATAGCTACATGTACCAACAGATGTTTGCATGGAGACCAGATACTGACATCAGGTATACCTTTTGGTCTGGTACTACCTAAAACTTAATTATTGGGCTAGCATGGCTAGATGCTCAGCAAGCTCCTTGTATCTCCCCTCTCTGTACCCCAATGCTGTGCTGACAGATGTGTGCTGCCACACCTGGGCTTTTGTGGATTCTGGGAATCTAAACATAGTTACTGATGTTTTCATACCCGTTCTGTAATCACAGAGTCATCTCCTTAGCCCATATGTATCCTAGCTTTACATTTTTTTCTTGTCAATCTGTGGCTCTGACTTCCAGCCTCCACTGATCATTTTTGGAGCTACCAGTGATGACAACCATCACTATCGTACTAAATGAGTTTGATGTGACCCCTACATGCATTCCCTCAAGTCCAGACAACTTTTTATTGGTCATTGTAAGGTGGTAGTATATTTAAAGCTACAAAAAAATTATTGTTATCCTTGCTGGTCATGT
This sequence comes from Microtus ochrogaster, assembly GCF_000317375.1. Lineage (NCBI taxonomy): Eukaryota > Metazoa > Chordata > Mammalia > Rodentia > Cricetidae > Microtus > Microtus ochrogaster. Next base: position 8,200,143 of record NW_004949103.1, read on the forward strand.
TTTCTTCCCATGCATTCAGAAGGCATGTCATCATAAAATGAATCAGAATGAGGCATGTTATCATCCTACTTATCTGCAAGTTGTCAAATGGTAAGTACGGAGTACTGGTATAGTGTAGAAATTATAGAACTTTCACATTCTCAGCACTTCCAACAGAGATGATACAGTGGTAGCTTTTCATCTATGATATAAAAATAATTCAAATTGGCTAATTATATTGTGAGCAAACTTGCAAAAAAAATTTGCAAAGTAAGAAAATTAGCATGCCACATACTACCCTGCGAATGGAAAGAGCAACTGCAATCACAAAACTGGTCATTCCTGAAATAATTATGGTATAACTGTGGATGAAGTGATACACATCTCTCATCACTCCCTTAAGACACAAGTAATCAAAGCGCAGCCATGTCAGGTCACTTTTCCAACACCAGCCATTGCACTGACATACAATCCAGCTTTCTGCTTTCAAATTTATATTCTTTCACCAGACTTCTTCCTTCTGTTACAATAATTGGTAATTTTTTTCTGACCAGCTGATTCATTCTCCTCTGTATCTGATGCACACAGACAAACACACGTGCACAGACTCATGTGTGTACATGTGCACACGTGTGTGCACACATACATACACTGTATCTAGTGAGACCTGCTTATTTGTTGAACCAATGAAAAAATGAAATATTGAGGCTTCCATGTTTATTTTCTGATAACTCCATTGTTCACTGAGAACATTAGGTTGAATTGTATTCTGTATGCCTAACTTATTGAGCATCTCAGGTTAACAGCTCAATACACTGCAGAGTATCTCTTATGTTCTCTCCAGAGCTGAGTCATTGCTGCAGCTCAGCAGGGCAAACCAGCACAACAAGAGACATACCATATCTGACTTGTCAAGGAAAGGATCAAAGTTCAAAACTCAAAGTGCAGTTTCCTTTGAATGTACATCGCTTTCACAGTATCCTCACATAGAAAAAAAACATAAGAGATCCCATCACAAGTCGGGGCCTGTTGATGCTTACCAAGGGAAGAAGGCCACATGGTTGGTTCCAGGAAAGCTAAAAAGCAGTCGAACTGTCTGGCCTTGTACTCGGAGAGCCACTGAGCCCACCTTCCTCTCTTGTATGACTTGTGACAACATGATGAGGCTGAGGTGAGGTGACAAAGGGACTCTACTGCTGCTCAAGGAGGAGACCTGGAGAGCAGAAGTCTAATTCTAGCTCCAACTGCTTAGCCACCTGCGTGCCTGTGAGAGGACTGCCATACTGTTAGCAATTCAGCAGAGACCAGCTTTACTCCCTACACAACAGTAACAGAATGTCTCACAAACCTGGAAGCTCTATTTCAGCTGCAATATTCTGTGTGCCTAGGACACAATGGAAAGAAAATAGTAGGGATGTCAGATACAGTACATCCCTAGTGTCTTTTAAGCAAAGCTGTGGCAGCAACCATATATGAACCTTTTGGACAAAAAGATTTTGATAATCACTTTCTCTAAGATCAGTGGGAATTCTTAATACAGGAGAAAGGATAGACAGGGAAGACGGGGGGCCATTTTTCCTTCCTCTGCTGCACAGACAGGGGGAATAAGTATGCCAGCTTCCTGGGTTTCAAAATAAAATCAAACGATGATCCAGACTTTGCAAGGCTTCACATGGAGCTGGCTCAAACAGCTTATCTTACAGAATAGCTCCAGACCTTGTCCTTCTTTGGTCTTCTGTCATGTACACCCTTTCTGTCCTCCAAGGTCTCTTGTTGTCATGCTAAATCTTATGACTCAACTTGCCTAGGCTGTGGAGCATTCAGACATTTGGCTACTCACTGTGTCATCTGTGAGGAAGCTAGGAGATTGGATGGGTATTTAAAGTGGAAGACTGAGCAAAAAAAAAAAAAAATTTTTTTTTCTCAAAGAAAAGATAGCAATCCAGCCTGTCTAAAGGAGAAATAAAAGGAAAGATTAAGTCAGAAAGAAATCTCTTTCTCTGCCTCTCTGCCCATGAGCTGGTGCATGTCATTTCCTGTCTCCAGATTATACTGGAATGTAGATGTACACCATTGGCTTTCCTGAGATCCAGCTCATTAGCCTTGACAGGAATTTTACCCCTGCCTTCCTAGGTCTCTGGCCTGCTAACTGGTTATCTTCAAAATGTTAGGTTCATGATAACATAAATAATTCTTTTACCTAAGACACATGAGTTGCTCTGTTGACCATTTCCATCTCAACGTCTTTGATTCTCTTCATTTCAGGAAAAGTTCACAGAAAGCAAAAATTCATGGAAATTCTAGCATGTTCCAGGGTGGTAAGAGATCAGTGCGTGAGAAGTTTTCTCCCTCCCACCTTTGCAGCCTGTTGAGGGAGGGAGACATAGGAGCAGATGGCTGCAGTGCAAAGTAAAGAGGGTCATGGGGACCCTGCACCCTGACTTCATCCCTAAGTCCCCTTAGCAGCATCCAGCTGCAGCTTCACTTACTGAATTACTGGTCTTGCTTCCTCAGCCCTGTCCCTCTCCCCTAATCTTGGCATGGATCTTCAGCCAAGACGTCTCCCCTAATGATATTTCTGGTCTCAGGCACTGATGTAATGACAGCTGTGAAGAATGCTCCATCCCAGAAAGGTCAGGGAACGGTGGAATCCACAGACCAGCAGCCACTTTGCACAAAGCCCATTGCTGAAACAGACTTTAACCTTTCCAGCTTCACCACAGGCAGGCTGCAGATCCTGTAGCCTGCCCGGAGCTGACAGTAATAGGAGAGAAATGGAGATGAGAATCATTATAGAGAAGACCTCATCTCAGATATTACACTTCTCCCTGTCAATCTTAGCAAACATTACCCTGAGTGTTCAGGGGCTGCATTTATTGGACAGCAAGCAGCTGATTAAAATGGGTAATGCTACAGCTCACATTGCAGAAATGTAAAAAATATAGATTGTGTATATGTCAGCCAAATCCTCCCTTCATGTTATGGGTCTGAATGAAAAGATTTGGCAACCAGGATCCTGAATTTTTATAAAGGTAAATCTTTCTTTGGGTCTTTCCATTAGTGACTATTAAGCACCTGCTTTCATACAGACACTTTTAAGAACACGGAAGGCATAAATGTAATGAGTCTAAATCTGTCATCTTGGGTCACCTACCATTTATTGAGGGAAAATAAGATACAAACAGGACTGTAATACATTGAAACCTTCTTCAGTATATAATTGCTTGGGAACACTTGGATGAAATGGCTTAAGGAAGGTTAGCATTAAAAATAAACAGGCTTTAGTCACAGTACATCTGTGTTTTATTTATATTGTGGGGAAGTAACTGTTCTGAGCTGGTCACCCACTTTAAAATGGGACGATAGGACAATTTGTATCTACCTAATACAGTTAAAGAAACGGCAGGGGAGGGGCCTGGTGTGGGAAGACCTTCTGTATATATGCTGCTTTTATTGGTTAATGAAACAAACTGCTTTGGCCTGTGATAGGGCATAGTAGAGCTAGGGAGGAAAACTAAACTGAATGCTGGGAGAAAGAAGATGGTCTCAGGAGACACCATGGAGCGCCAGAGTGGAAAGATGTGAGCTGCCTGCTGGGACCTTGCTGGTAGGCCACAAGTCTTGTAAAATATAAAATAGTTAAAATGGGTTAACCAAACATGTAAGAGCTAGCTAGCAATATGCTTAAGTGATTGGCCACAGAGTGATTTAAATAAAATAGTTTCTGTGTGATTATTTTGAGTCAGGGTAATCAGGAAACAAACAAGCAACCTCCTATTACAGATATTACAGCCCAATTTGTAGTAGGAAGGCTGTTAGTTTATTCCCGGCTGCTCAGTCCTGAAATAATCACAAAGAAGTCTGTATTTATCACAATACTGTTTAGCAATTGCTTAAGCATATTTACAGCTAACTCATATCTTAAATTAACCAATCTCTATTGTTTTGTACTTTACCACAAGGCTTGTGGCAGCTCAACCCTTTCTTTTCTGATGGCTACATGGCTTCTCACTGATTCTACTTTCTCTCTGTCTCTCTCTGTCTCTCTCTCTGCTCTGTCTCTCTCTCTCTCTCTCTCTCTCTCTCTCTCTCTCTCTCTCTCTCTCTGTGTGTGTGTGTGTGTGTGTGTGTGTGTGTGTGTGTGTGTGTGTGTGTATTCCAGCCTGGCTATATTATGTTAAGCCATTGGCCAAAAGCATTAACCAATAAAATTAACACATATACAGAAGGACTTCCCACACCAGGGACCATCAATAATACCATTTGAGACTTTGTTGTTATCTCTGTCCTACCTGCCTGCAGTGTCCTGTCCTGGCCCTCCCTCTGTGTCTCTTCTGTGCTTCATCATCACATCTAAGATATTTCATGTTTGTCCTTGCCACTGACAGAAATTAATAAAGTCACTTAAGCCTGTATATGAGTTTTCATGCTCAAATTAAGTCTATGAGCACCTCCAACCTCATGAGTTGTGACACATGGCCATTGAGGTGCTGCCATCATCCTAGTAATACTGTGCACGCCATGGAATCCTCTGAATGTCTTCCACACCTTAAGAAGGGACATTGGGAAATGGATTGCGAGTTGTAAGTGAAGCTGATTCCACAAACTCAGTTGTGCATGTTCAAAATGTACTTCAGTTTTTAATTCTTCTCTTCTTGTAATGAAATAAAAATGACCAATTTTTGGAGCAGTTGGTTTCAATTTATGATCTAGGCTCTGGGAAAATATGTGTCCATCATGCCAGCGAGGAGCATGGCAGCAGGAGCAGAAGCAGGAGGCTGAAGATCACATTCCCCTTTGAATGTGAAGCAGAGAGAATGAACTGGGAGTCAGTGAGTCATTAAAACCTCAAACCTCTACCTATCCAGCAACATACCTTTTCCACCAAGACTTTACTACCTCCCACCAAGTCCTCAAATACCTGACCCAATGGGGGACAATTCTTCAATTTGTTTCAAAGCATTTATTACTGCTCATACTATAAAAATCATTGGGATATTTTATCTAAAGCCACAAGAAAAAAAGATAAAGAAAGGAAAACTGCCCTTTATAGACTACACACTCATCCCATTGATAACTCTGCATGTTTCTTTTCATTTGGGGCTTGGTTTGGCTTGGTTTCCATATTAAATAGTTCAGTACTCAGTTTATCTGTTTAATATGGTCCCCAAACCAGGTAGGTAGATTTAAGGAAGAGGAGAGCAAAGTCAGATAAGGAAGGTGGGCAAAGAGAGAACTCTTAGGTTTTACTAAAAAGTAACCAAAATCAATCCCAATTGTGTTTGACTCCTGGACCTGAACACTAAAAGGGGAAGAGTATGTTTTCCAAAAGTTTATGATTTTTATAAATAACAGAAACCAGTCTCCAACATTTCCATCTCAAAAGCCTAAATAACCATCTTATCATCTATTGGTTCAGAGACTTAAAGGATTGGAACAAAAAAGATATGGAAATGGTGAAGACCTTTGTGT
>NW_004949103.1:8205818-8207995 GCF_000317375.1 Microtus ochrogaster
GTGTGTGTGTGTGTGTGTGTGTGTGTGTGTGTGTGGTTTACTCTGTGTGTGATTTATTTCCAGAACTCAAAGAGAACTTACTAAGGAAATCTCAGCAAGCCTGGAGAAGCATTAAGATGGCAGGCAGCAAGTTAGGTCAGGAGAAGCTCCTAGAGCTGCCTGAGAGAAAACAAAGGACTGCTGAGAGGCAGATTAATCCAGAAGCCTTGAAGAACTGATAGAACTGAACATTTTCTTCATTGGCTTTGTCCAGAGGCTTTAATTTGAGGTCCAATAAAGTCCATAAACTACCAACGACTGAAAAGGAGACATGGCTAAGTCAAGAGAGAAAATCTCAGTTCCTCTTAAAGTGGTTGCTACCAGAACTCAAAATTTTATCACTGCTATCCTGTGGCACTGGTGAATTCACCATTAATTTAAGTTTTTAATATTCTAATGAAGACATATCTGTCACTATATCATAATTTTGTTATTTTTAGTGTTTTATAGTTAGAATTAAACTTAATCCACATTATTCTGAATTACCTTTAATGAAAAAGAAATAATGTCTTGGAAATGATCTGAAAACCAAACCACAATCTTAAAGTCATCTGTGGTACTGTGGTTTAGATTTCCCTTAATGGTCCATGTGATGAAATTGACCTAGAAATAAATTAAGTTCACTGTTGTGTAACTTCCATGGTAATCCTTATGAGAGGGCTATTATTATGAAAGGAATGGATCTGTGACTGCTTACATCCACTTACAAATTTCTGCTATGGTATGAAGTCATGTTCCTCCTAACATCCTCACCAGAGGATAAGGCAATGGATCACCTCATCTTGTACTATGAACTTCCCAAACTTCAGATATAGCTTCATACTCATCTTGTCTTAGGTATTTTGTTTAGCTAATAAAATGTTTTTATAAAAGGCCAGAAAGAAAGATTTTTTTTTTATCTCAGCAACCACAGAAGAGAAACCTACTAAATAGTCCAGATGTGTTTAGCAGGCAATATATATGAGACTCCACTTGTTTTTACAATATGTGTACATAGAGTTTCAAATAATTTAAAATTTAAAATCCAAATTGCTGACATTGGATAATGTACTAGCTTAACTGTCAACTTGATATCACCTTAAATCAGCTGGGAAAGAAATCTTAATGATGTATTATCAAGGTCAGTTTGACTTATTATAACATCTGTGGGGTTATCTTGTTTGCTAATTGATGCACAAAGAGGCCATTTTGGAGAGCACCATTCCATAGGCTTGAGGATTCTGGAATACACAAGATGAGAGAAAGTCAGACGAAAGTATGCAAGAATGCAATGCAAGGACACATTTATTTTGTCTTTCCTCTGACTGCGGATGTGAAGTGGCTAGCTGCTTGAGTATTCACTTTGCTTTGCCCAAATAAAGGACCATAACTTGGAATTGCAAACCAAATAAATCTGTTCCTTCACTATGTTGTTTTTTTAATCAGGATATGTTATAACAACAGAAATGAAATCTGGATAGAAACTGGTTCTAAAGAAATAGAGTTGTTGTACTGAATTTGGTTTTGCAAGATCAAAAGTGTCAAAAAAAAAACCAGCTAAAAACAGCTGTCTCAGGCAGTAGGGTTGGAGTTCATGGAGAGAGGCTGTGAGAGGCCATTGGTGAATTGTAATGGGATCTCTAAGATAAGGGAGATTACGTGACAATTGAATGTCCATAAAAGAGAGAGCTTTGGAGGGAGAAAGAGGCTGGCCTATCAGGAAAGTTGTATGTTCTATGGAGTGGAACTGAAGAACTGGGGGTATCCAAGCCTTTTAGGGTCCAGACTATTATATTATGATTCAGTACCAGATATTAGACAACAAACTACATGATTTGAATTTAGATCATTAGATAATTTGTATAATTTTTTCTTGTATCGTGATTCTTCTTTTTGGAATAGAATGAGATTTTGTTGTTGTTGTCTTGTTTCTTTACAGATGTTTATCATTAAGTAAATTTGGACTTTTTTAAATTTTACTTCTTTTTTTAAATATTTTTTTATTTATTTATTATGTATACAATATTCTGTCTGCATGTATTCCTGCAGGCCAGAAGAGGGCACCAGACCTTATTACAGATGGTTGTGAGCCACCATGTGGTTGCTGGGAATTGAACTCAGGACCTTTGGAAGAGCAGGCAATGCGCTTAAGCGCTGAG